>NC_085122.1:1257692-1572115 GCF_030269925.1 Bombyx mori
AAAAATATAATCGATCGATCCACTTACTATGTCCACCACTAACTTCCTTGCGTGGATAATCCTCAATGCTGAGGGTTGTGGCTTCATGAGGCCTTCAACGGCAGTGTTTTTGGAAGAGATTTAGTTCTTCGAGATTGCTGAAAAGCCTTATTTGGGTCTGGATAATTAACCGCCGCCAAACATTCTGAGTTGACTGTTTTACGGTGGAAAGTTCGAACTCCAACTCCACCCTCTTTTCTCATCAGGGCTTGGGACCGGCATTGGCAGAATTACCAGACCACCACCACTAACTATTAAATCAGTTGACTATTACCTCCAATGCAACAGTAGTAGGTTTTATTAAAGCGGACTTAGTGTACAGACTAAACAAATAAAATATATGACATCAGCATCTTAAATAAATAAATAAAAATAGATTCCGAGGTCTAAACTAAAAACAGAAAATTTCCAAAATACTGTAGATCTACAGTATATGATGTAGGGTTGGCTACACTGGACGCACCTTAGTGAAATGCGATTCAAATAAAAGAAATACATAATTTCGAAGAAGGCTTTGACTGAGCCCTTGCTCGCCCACCTGTCGTAGTGAAAAGGCCTCGGGTCCACC
Source organism: Bombyx mori (assembly GCF_030269925.1). Taxonomy (NCBI): domain Eukaryota; kingdom Metazoa; phylum Arthropoda; class Insecta; order Lepidoptera; family Bombycidae; genus Bombyx; species Bombyx mori. Next base: position 1,258,300 of record NC_085122.1, read on the forward strand.
AGTAATCCTTCAAATAATTGAATCGAATTTTTCTATAAAGAAAAAAGAAGGCCTTTATAAAAGTCGACGGTCACTATTGTAAAAAAAAACCGCCTTATATAAACTAACAACACTTTCCTCTGCAAATTTAACGAGTTTACGGCTCTTCAGTTGTTAAATGATCACTGGGGCTCATTGCCGTAACACAATTGTCGTCACCTCGGAAAATTTTGAAGTCGTTAATTTTATTTCAATAATGGCTTTCCTATCGATTCGATCGGTCACAACAGCGCTAGGTACCGATTTTATAAATACAATATCGCACTGTTAGAATTGAAATGCCTTAACTAACATTTTTAAGAAAATGTGTTTTATACTTTGATGACCTATAAAACGGTATCTGTTTATAAAAAAAAAAATTTTTTTATAAGTAGATTTCAACGTTAATCTAGAAAAGGAAAAACTACACTATCTGCCTATTTTAAATCAAGCGCATACCTTAAACTTAAAGGTATGGGCTTTAATGCTTAAAGTATTAAAATCAAAACTGAAAAATTAAATTTTTTTGCGTTTACAAAAAAACAAGAATTTTGGATTATTATCATTTCAATTCTAAAGGTTCGATACGTATTATTTATAAAGATAAATATTCAAACACACACAACAACATCATGGGGTCGCGAAACCGCACGGACACTCATCTCTTTCTATCGCAAAACAGTTCAATTGTCAGGGCTCGAAGTGTGAGGAAATAGCAATTGAGATTCGACCCTATGTCTGTAAGTGGATGGTGGCATTCGCCTTGCATTGGTTACCAGTTATCCCCTGGCCGAAAGTGCTCGGTCCCCCTAAGCGAATTACCTAATAAAAATAAATATCTAAAGCGCTCGTAGTGTGAGATTAGGCGCAAAGATGCTCGCAAGTGCTCACGGACACGCTCGGCAGTCTCTTGGCATTGGGTTTACATCTATATCTGTACTAATATATAAATCTACAGTGGTTTTTTAGATGTTCCGTTATAACTACTGAACCATGCATCCGATTGACTTGAAACTTGGTATCCATGTAGAAAATATATGTACTTAATGGATAGACTGATATTTATATGAGTGTTTGACTCCCTAATAAATAATGTTAATTTTAAATTCCCAGCGAAGCGGGCGAGTACGGCTAGTCATTAATATTAGTAACTAATGTAATTTTATATTCGTAAGAAAAAAAAATCGATTCTTTTCTCTGAAATCTAATATAACACGGGCGAGGTGTTGGGAATTCAAAGTAATTCCAAAGGTTCAAAGCTTGATGCTCCTTGTCGCAGGACTCGCAGGGTGGGGAGTCGGAGCCCGAGCTGCCCCCAGTCGAGCCACGCTCATCGACGAACTCCAAAAGGGAAGAAAGACACAGTTCAAGTGAGTTTCTTATTTACAAAAACTTGATTGTAAATACAAGGTGAATAACGCGAAGAAGGGCGGTAACATTCACTGATTGACTTCCACGGTGTAGGAATAATAACATCGTGAAATAAAAATCAAACAAAAATTTTAATTTGCGTAATTACTGGTGGTAGGACGTCTTGTGAGTCCGCGCGGGTGGGTACCACCACCCCGCCTATTTCTGCCGTGAAGCAGTAATGCGTTTCGGTTTGAAGGGTGGGCTAGCTGTTGTACTGTAAAAACGGAGACCTTGGAACTCATATCTCAAGGTAGGTGGCGGTATTTACGTTGTAGATGTCTATGGGCCCCGGTAACCAATTACCGGGCCTTGAACTCGTTCAATTTTAACGAAGAAGTGGATGGGATCAAGCCTGGGGTCAATTTGTCCCTAGCCGGCTTCAATTGGGCCGGGTTGGAGGGGCGTTAGTGGTGGTACTACCGCCCCTCCAACCCGTTAGTAAAGTTCCAGCGCGTTGTTCGGACGATCGGAATCTCATAAAGTATTGAAATAGAAAAAAAGAGGCACACAAGCTATAATATTATTTATCTTTTCTAGACACGGAATGAATATAGAGACTGTAATGTAATTGTTCCCGTTACCAAGATTCCTATTAAGAAACCCGCATTTAACGCTAAATCTAAGATACTGGCTGAAATGTACTAACAATAATTTCGTTTTGTTCAGATGAGAGTCGCGAACGCGCGCGCTCCCGAGACAAGGACAGGGAGCGCGGGAGGGACAGAGACAGGGAGAGGGCGCGGCGCGACGGGCGGGGGGAGCGCGGGAGGGACAGGTACTGCACTACAACACTGAGCTTGCTACGTTTCAATTGCGATATTCTGAATATTAGTGGTCCCCCGGTTTTTGAAGGGTGGGGCAGCCGTTGTAACTATACTTGAGATATTAGCACTTATATCTCAAGGCGGGTGGCGCATTTACGTTGTAGATGTCTAGGGGCTCTAGTAACCACTTAACACCAGGTGGCATGTGAGCCATGAGTCCACCCATCTAAGCAATAAAAAAATTACAAAAAAAGTCGAAATTCGACTATAATAAATGGAAATTATAAGTTTGAACATTATTATACTTCTATAATCACAGGTTTCACCGAGACTATACTATAGACAAATTACATTAAAAACGATGTTAATCTATTCTCAATTTGATCACAGACTTTAAACGTTAATAAATGTTAGACTATAAATAAAGAGTATATCTGCGTAATGTTTTTTTTTTATTAATTTAATGTATGTATTCTTTATAGATAATTTTTTAAAAAAATTAGCATTCTTTACTCCTTATACACTGTGGGAAATTTCATACTCCTTCGTCCTTGCAATTTTGGTAAAAAGGGGTATAAAGTTTTTTCTTCACGTATTTAATATATTGATGACGAACAAAATGAGCTAAGTAAATCTGGTTTATATAAGAAGCAATTCGTGTAACGGTTGAAACTCAATTGACAGATCAGAGAGAGACCGCCGACGCAGCCGCGACAGCTCGTCGAGGCGAGGCCTGCTGGGAGACAAGCCCGACGACAGTAAGGTGGGTGCAAGCCGCCAGTGTCGCGGGGTTGCTGATCAAAACACATCCGGTATTCCGAAATCAAGCATAGCAAAGAGAACAATAGATCATTATCAAGATTTTTTCTATTTAAAATTATGTATATCATTCCCATATTTTGTTGCGGTTGAGTCTAGAACAAAATACATATTTAATTTTAAGATTCTTAATTGTAACTAGCGACCCGCCCTCGCTTCGTTTCGGAAACATTAAATGTTATTATTGATAGCTGAATCCATCGATGTTATGTTATTGTCGTACCGCGGGTAACATCGCGGGACTCAGTAACGCGACGCCGCGGGGCGAAGCTGGTCTAAACAAAGTAGCCTAAGCTATTCCTTATTTCATCAGCTACCTATCAGTGAAAGTCTCGTCAAAATCCGTCCAGCCGTTCGAGATATTAGGCGGAACAAACAGACAGAAAAACAGACAAATAAAAAAAAATTTGTTATATGTTCTGTGGTATACATACTTACGTATTTAGTAAAAAGTGGTTATTTTATTATTACAAACAGACACTCCAATTTTATTTATTTGTATAGATTACAATAGTCTTCTTTCACATCTTCTAAATTAATGATTAATATGATTAAATGTTATGACAAAAGGTTATATACCTTAATAATCAATTTTATTGTACAGGTGCCAGCCTTGATGGACCTGAAGCCGTTTGGCGGCACGTCGCCCCCGGGACACGACCTCAAGAGGTCGCACGACGCCAGGGACGCCGCCTCGCCCCGGTCAGTGTTGCCAGCAGTCTGCCCCGTGTGGCCCCCACACAACCCCTTATTTAACAAGTCCATCATGTTTAATTTTTTTCAATATTTCCACTCCTTTTAATACATAATATAAGTACATATATAATAAGTATTTTTACAATTAGAAAACTGAACACAAATTTATTAAAATAATTAAATTTTATTAAATGCACAGTTGAGACAATGTGCAGATACGCGATATTAATCATACACTGTACGAATTATTATATGAATTTTGCAGTAGAAAAATAGTATATAGGAAGTAACAAGCGTTATGGGGGGAGACTTGTGTTACAACACAGTAAAAACATGCAATGTTTTGTATGTAATAACATCAGGGGGCAATGAACGTACCAAAGGTCACGCACTGTTAACTGGTTACCGGAACCCACAAGTTCTGCATCAATGAGACAAATGGTTTCAGTTTAATGAAAACAAAAATTGTAACATTTGATGACTCTGCAGCGGAAATGGGCAGCTCCACTAACTCTGTTGATTTGCAAACTATTCCCATCACTAGTACTTGAAAGTCAGTGGTGAGCCAGATAAAAAAATAGCTCCCGAGCTGTGTATCCCATCTGCAAGCTGTCCGATTGTGACTACACATCGACGCTTGAAAGGCAAACGTGACTAAGCGACAATAACTGCTTTATACATAAATGATAGGCAATAACCGTATTCGAAGCCAAAAAAAATATATATATTTCTAGGTCTATTAAAATAATTTCAATCCTACAGCTGGACTCGTTAAAATAGATTTTTTTTCAGGTATTTCAACTTTAAATTAGTCTACTGTAAAGTTCACGCATTGTCGCTTAGTCACGTTTGCCTTTCAAGCGTCGATATGACATGTTTCGGGATTGCATTTTGACTAACAGCTGAAGAAACTTATCCTGTAATGTCCTAAAATGAAAGGTTAAAATTTAAGGTTCGTTGACCGCGACCGCCGCGACAAGGACCGCGAGAGGGAGAGGGAGAGAGAGAGGGACAGGCACAGCCGGAGGTCCGAGGAGAAGAGGTCAGGACAAAACATTTATACTCGATCGTTAACCAATTAATTTGACCAGTAATCCACCGATGTACTCTCTGTAATCTTGCACTGAGTGGTGTGGTACAGCTAGCTGATGTGCGCTCCATACCCGATCCTGTGGACCGAATGGTAAACAGTCGATGTCGCCCTAAACACGTCATTACGGATCCTCCCGATCCATTGACGGGTGCTTTTAGGTACCACAAGCACCAGTGACCGTCCTCGCCCATCCCGTCTCTTGCGACGAAGGGCTCGACAAGTAAATTAACCCACAGACACAGCCCACTGAGCTTCTCGCCGGATCTTCTCAGTGGGGCGCGTTTCCGATCCGGTGGTAGATTCTGCGGAGCACGGCCCTTGCTAGGACCCGTGCTAGCAACACTCCGATTTGACCCCCGTGAGCTTAGCTACATGTCAACTAGAAGCTGAAATAGCCTCTCAAGGCTATCAGCAAAGGTATGAAAAAACAAGATGTTTTTTTTAATTTATTGCTTAGACGAGTGGACGAGCTCACAGCTCACCTGGTGTTAAGTGGTTACTGGAGCCCATAGACATGTACAGCGTAAATGCGCCACCCATCTTGACATATAAGTTGTAAGATCTGAGTATAGTTACAACAGCTGTGTACACTGTGTTGCAGGTCGTCGAGCGCGCGCCACCCGGAGCGGCGGGAGCGCTCGCGGTCGCGCGGCCCCGCCTCCTCGCACGCCCCCAGGTAACCACAGCGTACATCATAGAGTATAAACTAGTGAAATCTAGTCACACTTCATTCTTACTATGAAGGTAGTGAAATAAATACCTTCGGATTTATTAGGGCCGATAAAAATTATAATTTGCGTAATTATTGCTGACTAGCTGACCCGGCAGACTTCGTAGTGCCTCAATCGATAAATAAAATACCTAAACTTTTGTATAAAATAAACTTAAACAAACAAAAGGAATGCGTCCGACGGGGGACACATCAAAGGAAAAACAAAATTGTTATTTTTATTTAATTCCGAGCATTTTCATATTTATCAAACCCTTTAAACCTTCTCTGTACTTCCACAAATAATTCAAAACCAAAATTAGCTAAATCGGTCTAGCCGTTCTCGATTTTTAGCGAGACTAACATTTTTATATATCTCTATAACGTCTTGTGAGCGTTTAGAGGAAGAGATAGTCTCAAGAAGACATGGATGGATTGCGTGAAAGACGATGTGTGTAAGAGAGGAGTGAGCGAAGAAAATGGTATTTGATAGAGGAGTATGGAAGGTAAAAACATGTTGCGCCGACCCCAGGTGACTGGGAGAAGGGCAGGAGAATGATGATGAGGGCGTATTGTGAGCCTGCACGAGTAGGTGGTAACTACCACCTAACTGCCTAATTTGCCATGTAAGCAGTAATATGTTTTGGGCGGCGGTATTAACGTGGTTGATTCCTATGAGTTCATCCAACTAACCAATAAAAAAAAAAGACGTTAAGAGCAAAAAAATCTGAAACATCAACTGTATTAATTTAATTGCATAAATTGGGAACGAGCCACCATTGTGTACCTGTACTCCACCTGAACTAAGTAAAACTTCAACCAATTTATTATTTGTCCTTTACAGTAATAGTTCGAGTGAAAGACGAGAGTCCGTGTCAATTCCACCTCCAAACGAGTTCAGGTCTACATCTTACAAAGTCAATAAGAAACTTGAAGTTATGGAGAAAATGGGTAAGTGTATCAAATGAAAGATCTCGCGGACGATCTCCAACACGATGGACCGACCTCATAAAATCTGTTACTCACTCCAACATAAATGTTTGCTCTCACTCTGCGAAACACCGTGCCACTTGGCGTCGCATCGCGAGAGCATCGGTATCGCAGGATCCGACTGATGCATGACCACGACCACTCTGTCAAGAGTGTACGAATGGGAAGAATCAAATGAAATCAAATCAATTTTTTTTTATCACAAACATTTTGAATAACTGTGCCAGTATACACTATTTTATTGTGGTTAGAAATTTGACTTTGATATCCTAGAGATTGCAGAGTACATTTTGTGGAAATTACCAATTTAATGTTGTTATCTGTGTTCCACTTTGTAAAGAAATTAGGACTTTTTGGTGGGAACGCGAGGAGTGAAGTTGTGTGATTTGTTTTATTTTATCTATTTAGTGTTTCTTCAGGTTTAAATGTGTAATAACGGTGGTTTATTAACTATATAATATCTGTGAAAGTGCACAAATGTGAGAAAATGAAACAAAGCCACTGGACGTAACTTCTCCGGATCCTCCAAAAAGTTAACTGAAAAAAATCTCAGTAAATGACCACTATTTTACTGAGATTATATTTCATCCCATGTCATCTTATTTCATTTATTTCATCCCAGTTGATCAATGTCTCAAAATAATCATCTTCATTTCATTTCACTCGAAATTATCATTTTTCATAAAAATAAGAATATAAATTAAAATAAGACATGACTTAAAGGTCTTAGTTACCAGGTCATAAAATCCCTTAAAAAAAATTAAGAGATGAGACTAAGTTATGTAACTTTGCAGGTCTACAGATCAAGCGCCCCGACGGCACGATGGCGACGGCGCGCGAGCTGCGAGCCGGTCTGCCAGCCGACACGCAGGCCTCCAGGGTGCTCGACCAGGTAACCGTGACCCCGGTTAGTGTCTGTCCAGCCTCGTCTCAGTCGATACGGTTGGCAGTGAGCAACTGTAGAAATTTTCTATTAAAAAATAATTAGGTCATGTTTCATTAGTGTTAGATAAAGAGACCATTAATTTGTAAAAAAAAATATGTCTATTTAATGTGTACCCAAAAATTTTATTCCAACATTTTCTTTGCGGGATAGCATTTAAGAATTCCCCCTCAATCTTGACCGAAAACATAAACCACTGATATGGCTTTGTTCACATAACAATCATTTCTAATCCAATGCCTTATCAAGCTCTACACTAGTCAAACTTGTTAGATGGTCTATGAGGATTCAAGTTTTCTCTATAGTGACCTCTTCATACATACAAACACCACACGATATATATTATTGCACTTGATAGATGAACTTGCTCAAGGTTGTTAAGTGGTTACCTAGGGCTTAAACGAAATAGAATTCTCAATTATATTCTATCATGGCTGTCTCACTCTGAATCGAAACACATTACCACTCCGCTGTAGAAGTCAGTCGGGACTGTGGTTTTGTCGCAGTGAAATGATACCACCAATTACAATTTTATATTTACTTAAATAGCGATTAAATACAAATGTTAATGGCGGAGCACCAGCGTATGTTTTGTCTCGAACTCAACCGAATGAGAAACATTTTGCGAGTACCGTCGAATATTATATATAGTGCGATGCTCCAGCACAGGGCCGTACTCAGCGCAGGGCCGCACTCAGACTCGCTACATACTCATTCTGGCGGGCTGGGAATAAGAATGCTATTGCAGACCAGACCATGCAGCCCCATTATCTTGTCATCATACCCACATCACTTTTCTGTCTTTACTTCTTACACTTACATCACTTTTTTGTCTAGGTACAAAAACGCAAGCTCCTCTGGGCAAACAAGAGTAAGGCGGACACGGCAGAGGCGACCAAGTGGACGGGCACCAGGTTCGCGCAGGACGCAGACGGCAAACAAGTCTCCAAGTTCATGAGGCTCATGGGCATCAAGGAACCTGGTGAGGACCACTTAGAAAACGTTATTATTGTTTACGACAAAAGGAAAGGTTACCTTAGTTACTTTTTGAAATGCTGACATAATGGAGTTCTTTATTACCTAGACGGATAAACGACTCACGGTCTGCCTGACGACAAGTGCCCTTAGAGGCCATAGATATTCCATCGTAATGTCACCACTCGTTATGAGGTTGAAGTTTCAAGTGTTGCAGCTCTCTCTTCTCTTACATTTAATGTAGACTGCTTGGCCCGAGATAAGCAGAACAGTGGTACTTACACGTTCCAGGTTCGAGTGATATGCCTCTGCCTTTGTTTAAGTCCCGCAGCAAACTAATTGTTCTAAGCAATTATATACCTGCACTTATTCACGAGCGGCTTAATAATGTTCCGTTTCTTTCTTCTTAATCATATACTTCATTGCTGAAGGTCGTGTCCCTGAAAGGCCTTCGTGGCTCTTTGTACCATCAGCTTCCGTTTCGTTCATTAATTAATTTATTTTAATAATGTTCCATAACTCAAAAACCATACACTTATACTAGGTGTAGGATATACGACAAAGGGAAAAGATCTTCCACCAGGCGGGTGATATTGCTCTGTAGACCGATGGCCCGAATGTTGTTGTTCAGAACTTGTATATATGCGCTTTATCTTGAAAATGTCGTAAGCGAGATTCAGGCATCTGTCAAATATCTTGCGTTGTATGATCGCTACCCGCCGCACTAGGTGCATCATACGCTTGTCTACTTAGTCACAGCAATAAAATAGAAACAATAATTTTATAATATAATCATTACATCATCATTTTCAGCTGCGGCTCCACCGCCAGCAGCCCCGAGCAAGGAAGTGGACCCCATCAAGAAACAGGAGGAACTGTTCCAAGCCATGCAAGCGCAGTACGAGGTGGCCCGCGCCACCACGCACACCATGAGAGGAGTCGGGCTTGGCTTCCAGAGGGGACAATTCTGAACTGTTACTAAAAAAGTTAAATGTGGAGTTGGTGTCTGTTCCGAATGATGTGATCGCTGTCTCCGCGCAATTAGGGTCCTCGGCTGTGAGGTTCCCAGAGACCGGTGCAGTCGGATCTTACATAGCAAGTGGCATTGATGTTTGTGAAGTGATAAATCTACAACGTTAGTGTTGTGCTATCAGTTTGTGTTAATTCTGCGGTGTTAATATAACTATTGGATCCTCTCTGCATATCGACAGAAGAATCATTGAATAAAATCAACGAATTCTACATATGAAACAAGGCTTCCAACGGACACGATGCTGTTAGTATTGTATATATACCAAATGTGGATTTTTAAGGATAGTTATAATGGATAGTTTTTGTTTTTTTGTTTTTTTTTTTTATAATATTACTATGTAGAAGATTGTAAAATCAATTTTCGTTATGATTTATAAAGCTGTGAATGTAATAAGTCGACATTTTCAAGTAATAACATTGTGATTCAGCCTTTTCTAAATACATATAATTTACAACATTATTCCTTGCATGTGTCGATGTTAATATTAAGCGTCATAGGGCTCGCTCATGCAGTAATTTCAACACAAACAATTTTAGAACTAGATATATGAATAATAAAATTAACGCATTGACTGTCGTGTGGGTCACCGGTGCCCTACGGAGCGCATTGAAGTAATTATGTCGATTTCTGTTACTGAGGCGCCTGGACTGCCTAACTTTGGCTACTTTAGATTTTGTTAATGTATGTTTTAGTATTTTAGGTCTTAGAAATGGATTCAATCTCAATACCTTCGGATTCGTGTTTTCCAGAGTTTACTAGATATTCTGATGGGGTCTGGTGACCTATATGGCTGTCAAAGGATTAAATAATATATATAATGTAGTGATAATTATTTTTGTTATAATTTAGAATTTTGTAAATCTGTCTGATCTTAAGGTAATGGAAGGCCAGTTACGAGGCCTTTTAGACCACGTTGCTTAGATAATACGGTCTTTAAAAAACTCAAGCTCGCAAATGTCGCAGGAACCGCAGTGCTGGCATTCATTGCAAAGCTTTCCAAGCCACACATGTCCTAAGCTCTTATCACGATTATTTGTTCAATGAAATCTGAACGGTCTTATTCTTGCTCACCGCACGACATCAGACTGTGAGACGATAAGCGTGGTCAAGTCCAGGCGATTGGCTCCAGAGCATACTTATTTTGCATTTAGTGCATGGGCAGACTTGACACCGCATGGTCTACTGATTTGTCTGTGTGCAGAGATTGTTCAATTGACACTACTAAATGTGTCAATAGATAATTAAACTGTCGATTAATTCTTTACCTAAGAGACATTAGGTCGGATATTCACAATATCAAATTGGTATTAGTTATAGATATGAGACCGTTTGTAGGACAACGTTTCTTCAAAGAATTCATCTAGAAAATTGTAGGTTAGAGGTAGATTCGACCTCACGTGTCTCACGGCAGGACTGGAACTCCACGTTCAGTGCTGAGCCCAGGACATCGCTGAGCAAGTTCTGACCCGGGCAATCAATCTAGTTACACAAAACATTTGTAACGGTTCAAATGTCAGATTTCGTTTGGTAAATCGAACATTTAATGCGGGCAACATTTGAAATTGCAACACAAGATTGCCAATGTAATGAATATATTTCTATTTGTGGTAAATTTTGAAGACACTGATGGCGTCGAAAATGTTTTTAATATTTAAAAAAAAAACTGTAAATAATGATTGTAGTGTTACATTAAAAATGTATTATATTAATAAAAGAGATATTTTGATTAAAAAGTAGATAGAAATATCTTTGAAAATAATTGTAGATTAATGTTATAGTTTACACGTGTCAAGTATATATATTTAACTCTGAAAATTAGTCGCTTTATTGACTTATGTGAAATTTGAGCTCGAAACCAGTTTTTTTTTTTAACATTAAACTATTTTAGTATGGGTTGATTGGTTTCATAACACACCTCCCCGAAGGTCATGGGTTCAAGATCAGAGTACGAATATTAATTTTTTTTTTTCTTCATTTCTCTTCAACTATTGAGGTACGCCATGCGTTACGGCTTATTATTCAAATTAACCCACTCCAATACCCGAGAGATTTACGCCTTTAAATATTTTCCCGTTGTAAGGTAAAGGTTCTCAGAGCGGTCGACGAGGGTAGTTGCTTACTGACGCAAAACAAAAGACTGCCGATAGAAAATACATACTCTTCCTGATAATGTACACAGCAGGCAATGTAATACAAAATGAGATCTGTCATGTGCGTCTGTCGGTTACTCACCGTCAGAAGAGTGGCGCTTGTAGGAGTTCACTTCGCTTTAGCTTGCGGGTTCAGTTTCAAAAACAGCATATATACAAGTTCCGAAAAACACTGGGACCGTCGGTCTACCGAGCAATATTTAACCAGCTCGGTGGAAGATCTTCCTTTCGTCTTTTAAGCCTTCCACCGGTTCATCAATAAACCTTTTGGAAATGATAGATTGAATGTGTCATTTGTTTGGACTTCACGACCTTTCCTTGTACATGGCGCCGTATGTACCGCCCCTGAAGGGTAGTATATTGTACGAAATGCAAAGTATTGTAATATTAATTCTAGACGAACGGAGAAAGTCTAGGATCTTTGTCTATGTTCCTAAATCTAGGTTTATGTGGAAAATGTATTCCGTTCTCAGATGCACTTGTAAATTTGTTTTGTTTAATTTGTGAATAAATGATTTAAAATTATAACGTTTTTGTGAAATTACCAATTTTCCTAATAGAAAAGATTACAATAGTAGGTCAATGATATAGACATTGGTCAAAGTTCGTACGAGCTACTTTGAGGGTATTGCCATGTTAGGCAGCGACTTGGCTCTGCCCCCTAGCATTGCTGAAGTCCATGGGCGACGGAAACCACTCACCACCAGATAGGTCGTATGCTCGTCTGCCTACAAGCGCAATAAGAGAAAAGCTCGATGCATAGTGGCACTCTTAAAAAATTAAGTGTTTAATCTATGCTCTTAAAAACGAACTACACAAAATTGTGAGCACTTTTTAAATTAAGCATACTCATTAAATAAAAAATTTATTAGCTGCTGGTGACCAGCCCCGGTTAAGCAAGAATTGATCAGAATGTTTACTAAAAGTACACTTAAACAATTGTGGATGCAATATTATTATTATTATTATTTTGTCAGAAGGAAATCACCGGACTTCCGCCCTCCGCTGGCGATGGAGGGCGGGGCATGTCGGAGTTGAACCGACTAAAACCTCCTATCGCTCAACAACCAGAATCCAAACCTCGCATGAGACAGAACTCATGAAAAGGCAAAGGGGGGAAAGTGAAGCGTTTAGTGCGGAGCACATCTCTCCCATCACCCTCCCCCTGGATGCAATAATCATATTACTTTTTTCCCAAATTTGATATAATATACAGCTTTATGTGTACTAGTCGCGAAAACTTAAAAATATACTATAAAAATATGTATTACACAAACCATAACGCTAATAAAATAATAAGTAACGTATAGATACTAACAAACATAAATTCTCAAAACATAAAAAGTAAACAACTAAACTTTTACTTTTATTCATATATTAAATTATTTTAGTGTTCAAGGCGCCTCCCTTACCTCCTGTAGTAAATAGAAATCGAAAGGACAAACCCAAAATCCATACAAACTTGGGCCTGGCGTTACAGTGCTAGAATTTGGGCATAAATTACAATACCTAAGAAGGTTTCATGAGCCCAATTTTCAGGTCTCCCAGCAATGACGAAATTGGTAAAATCAAACAATGTTTACATTTCAGGTTATGTTTATTGTTAGTTATTTTAATAAAAAACGATATTTTTGAGGCTGTTTTCTACGAACCACATGTAGTGAAAGAACTTGAAGCTTATCACGATAAGGTTTTAGGTAGGTACATAACAAGCATAGGTGGTGTCATCAGATTTATTTGGTTGATCTTACTGAAAACCAACTGAACTAAGGCCCACTTAAATCACTGCCTGGCTGGCACTTGTTAATATTGTATCTACTAGGGGATTTGATGCAATATGTTAAAATAAAAAAACACAACTGTGGTAAATGGTTTTAATCATCATCTTCGTTACGATTATCGTAGTATAACAGTACGGAATCTAAAAATTGTGCAGGAGGCAACTGTCTACCCTGATGCCGTGCCCAACGAAGATACCATATTATGCTCATGGTGTGGGCACAGCAACCAACCGTTCTTTTGCCAACGATACATGTGCAATAATATTGGATTATAGCATCCCTTCCACTTAAAGAGCTGTCAAACAATATATACACAAAATAAATTCTTGTGCTAATATGCCTGGATTTTATTCTACCTCTTAACATCCAGGTTGAGTCTGATGTTGACAGCTCTTGTAGGGCAATGTCCAACTCTCTACACACTTCTATGACATATGAGTCATTTTCCCTCACAAACTCCCCATAGTAAGAACGGGCCTGTTTGCTTTGGTATGGGCCCAAGGAGACAAGAATAAGCTCGCTGTATGTTAAATTAGGGAACTCACTAACATTATCTCTACTTATATCTATTGATTGGAACTGCGCCCTACGACGATTTACATTATTCCTAATCACATAGTTACTTAGTTACATAAGTCACATAGTTACTTAAGCTGTTTTCCACATACATGTACTGATTAATTTTTTGAATAATTTCCTGAGCATCACTACGATTTGCAACAGGTGGGTGGAAAGCATTTATTAAGGCAGCAGCCACTTCAAAGTGTACCATTATATTTTTTGACGCTCAATTAAAAAAATGTTGGCGAAAAATCTTAAAATCTCGCTTAAATCTGCCATTAACAACTTCTACAACCCATCTACATATTGTAACTATTCGCGATTTATTTGCTTCGAGGGTTGAGAGTTGGGATTCACCCTGTTGCAAAGAAGATGGTATATATGTCCTATAGCCACATTCATTGAGTAAGGGCAAGGCATCCCGGAAGCCCCTGTCCAATATAAATGCATCTCCAGATTCAAAGTACTGTCTGAGAACAGATGCATTTGTAAATTCTTTATTAATTATTTCAGCATCTGAAATTGTCGATGGATAGGGGCCCCAAACATCAATTATGTATGTACAAACAAACAAAAATGGTTTAACTAGAGTTATGTCGGCGTAACCTACAAGACCTCCATAAACAACGCGATAACAACCGTCACATGAACCATCCCTTGTTTTAGGAAGCCATAAGATAACATCTAATGACACAAAGCCCCATTGTACATTAATAACACACCATTGTTTAGCTTAAGAGTATATTTATGCATTAGTTATAATAATAAAATCAGTCTTAAACCATCCTCCGTGTTGTTCACTTGCTTTTTAAAAAGCCTCTCGCCCCTGCCCGCTACCTAACTGGCGCAGTCGGTAACTCGTGAAAAATCGGTACGGTCCTGAAGAATCATTCTAAAGCATCGTCTCCGCATCCTCGAGCAAAGAACCTTCAGCGAGCAGCATACGGCAGCAGAAGCAGAGAGGTCCAGCAACACCGTCAAGAGCAACAACGGGAGACGAGACTCACCATCGCCTTTTATCGGCAATGCTCGTGTGGTAAGTGTAAATTCCACTTATTTCCCGAGAAAAACCTCCCTTTATCCCACATTTCAGACACCAATAGACCCTCTGGGTACTTGTCCTGTACAGTGGTGAACCTTCGATAGAATTCTTAACCGTAATTACAGTCACTTATTAAAATGGCAAGCGGCAGTAAGGCAGGCAACGAATCGTTAGTCGAAGAGAAGGTTGCAATCGAAATTGCATACCCTACTTTATCAATGCTATTACCTACGTATGATGGTAATAGAAAAACACTTAGTTTTTATATCGAAGGTGTAGAGAATGCACTTGATTTAATAGCAAACAAAACGGATCCTAGCATAGCATGCTTAATCCGAAACAAATTAACGGGTAAAGCCGTTGAAGCACTGTCGCAGAGCGGCGGCGCAAAAACATGGCCTGAAATTAAGGCTACTTTTATAAAAAGGTTCGGTGAATTCCGAACCGAAATACAGTTAGTCCAAGAGCTCATGACATCAACTAGGGATAACCGATCACTAGAAGCCTTCGGTGACAAAATTCGTCACCAAGCGAGCACCCTCATCCTGATTGACCCAAATAAACGTGAATATTACGAACAAATGGCTCTAATAGCCTTCTTGGAAAAATTAAATCCTATAACAGCGATCATTATAAAGCTGAAAAACATCGAAAACCTAGAGGAAGCTATAATAATAGCTAAACAGGAGGAATTTAAGCTCCGAGCAAAAAAATCGTTAAATAAAGAAATGATAAAACCCTCCACCTCTAACGTAATACCGCAAAGATTTAATCAAAATAAGAGGGAACTACTCAACAAAAATAAACCCTCTTATACAGAAAATCCCAAAAGAAAAATGGTTCACTACCAAAATGAGGCAATAACCGACGAGGAACTTGCCGACATCCTAGAATTAAATGAAGACTGCGATGACGAGGACACGCAGCAGGAAAATTTTCAAATAGATTCAGAAAACGAAAACATAAAGTAGTTTTCATGAACAATGTCAAAACTTACACAAAATTACCTTATATTTATATCAACGAATTAGGAGGCAGATTCCTGATAGATACAGGTGCCTCACAATCATTAATTAGCCCAAAATCGTTAAAAAAAGAGAATAATATTAATTACGAAATAAAAACGGAAACCCATTATATAAGAACAGCTCACGCGACCACTAAGCATAGTAAAGTAGCTTTTATTAATTTACCAGAAAGACTTTTTAATGAAAACATAAATGACAAATTTCTAATCTTCGATTTTGATCCAGACTTTGTAGGATTACTCGGTCTAGACCTATTAGTGCCCCTTAACTGCAAGATAGACATCAAACACATGATGCTTCGCACGGAAAACGCGAACATACCAATTAATGATGATATTAAATCACATACTAAAATAAACCTTAAGACAGAAAAATTAATTAACTTCTTATGCAACGAAAAAGAAGGTCAATACTTCTTAGCTGAAAAAGTGACTAAGAACGGATTGATTTTCCCGGCGGCTTTAGTCACCATAAGATACGGTAACGTCCTAACATCAGTAATCAACACAACAGACAATGAAATCATTATAAAAAGAAGTTGTCAATTAAATTTACAAAAAATATGTGGAAATACACAAAACAAAGGTCAACAATCGCAAACAACGTTCATTAATAATTTAAAAAATAACAGCCATATAGATTATCTACAAAGAAAGAATCTAGAAAGACTCAGAATAGACCACATGAACGATGAAGAAAAACGCGAAATTAAAAAACTCTGCTATAACTATCGTGACATCTTTCATTGTGAGGAAATACCGTTAACATTCACACACGAAATAAAACACAGTCTTAGGCTTACAGACACAAAACCTATATTCATTCGCAACTATAGACAGGCCCCTAAACAAAAAGAGGAGATCAAAAAACAAATAGACCTATTAAAATCTCAAAACATTATAAAAGAAAGCAACTCTCCTTGGTCATGTCCAGTACATTTAGTCCCAAAAAAACTAGATGCATCTGGCGAACAAAAATACCGCTTAGTCATAGATTACAGAAAACTTAACGATAAAACAATAGAAGATAAATACCCATTACCAAATATAGATGACATACTTGACAAACTTGGCCGAGCACAATATTTTACAACACAACATTAGACTTGGCCTCAGGATATCATCAGGTGGAAATGCATCCGGACGATACCGAGAAAACTGCATTCACTATAGACAGGGGGCATTTCGAGTTTTTAAGGATGCCCTTTGGATTAAAAAATGCACCCAGTACATTCCAGAGGTTAATGGATTCTGTACTACGAAACCTAGACAATGTACTCACCTACCTCGATGACGTCATAATTTATTCAACTTCCCTTCAGGAACATATAGAAAATTGTAGGCAAGTTTTCGAACGACTTCGCCTCAACAACTTAAAAATACAACTTAACAAGTCCGAATTCCTACAAAAACAAGTTAAATTCTTAGGTCACACTTTAACCGATAAAGGAATTAAGCCTAACGAGGATAAAATAGCGGCAGTAAAAAGATACCCCTTACCCAAAACACAAAAACAAATTAAATCATTCCTAGGATTGATAGGATACTATAGGAAATTCATTCAGGACTTTGCTAAGCTCACAAAACCTTTAACGAAATGCCTCAAGAAAAATAGTAAAATTGATATTTCATCCCAATATATAGAAGCATTCGAAAAATGCAAGGAAATGCTAATAAATGCTCCAATACTTCAATACCCTGATTTTGACCAACCCTTCATTCTAACTACAGACGCATCCGACGTAGCCATAGGCGCAGTACTGTCACAAGGAAAAATAGGCTCAGATAACCCCGTAGCCTATGCTTCACGTACACTTTCAGACACAGAGCAAAAATATTCAACCTTAGAAAAGGAACTTTTAAGTATAGTTTGGGCAACCAAATACTTTCGTCCTTATTTAAATGGTAGAAAATTTAAAATCTATACAGACCATAGACCACTCACATGGATCATGTCACTTAAAGATCCAAATTCAAAGTTAACACGCTGGCGCTTAAAACTAGCAGAGTACGACTATGAAGTCATATACAAAAAAGGCAAATTAAACACAAATGCAGACGCCTTATCTAGAGTCCAAATCTTGCATAACAATGAAATTATGGAAAACCCTAACACTAATGATCCTCAACCCAGCACTTCAACATTTGCCACAAATTGGGAAGAACAGCATGGAGCATGCCTTCACCACAAAACCTCATAGCAAATAACACCAACAAAAATACGCAATCCCAGTTAGAAATACACCAATCTCACGAAAGCCTTTCACAATCAGAAAATAATAAAATCCCTGAAACAAACGACACAATTGACAGACCACTTAAACAATTTTTTATCAGAAAAACACCTGGAGACACGTATAGAGTGGACGATAGGTCAAAAGGTAAAATAATAATCAAAGACGTATGGATACTAATCAACGATACTACGAACCAAATAATACAATTCCTAAAAGAACACACTATTCCAGACAGAATTTTTTACTGTTACTTTTATCACGAAGAATACTACCAGATGTTTTGCGATGTTTATAAATCTATTTTTGATCAACGTGGACCTAAACTTATTAGATGCACTAGTAGAGTCACACTCA
The DNA here is from genome assembly GCF_030269925.1 of Bombyx mori. NCBI lineage: Eukaryota > Metazoa > Arthropoda > Insecta > Lepidoptera > Bombycidae > Bombyx > Bombyx mori. Next base: position 1,276,905 of record NC_085122.1, read on the forward strand.
TCACCAACGTTAACGAGCAAACAGATCTAATAAGAAAACACCATGAAGGAAAAACCATACACAGAGGTATACAAGAAACATATAAGCAATTACATAGAAATTACCACTGGCCAAACATGCTAACTAGAATCCAGAAATTCATTAATAATTGCGACAACTGCCTTAAAAGTAAATACGAACGCAATCCCCTAAAACTACCACTTTCACTAACAGAAACACCTAATAAACCCATGGAACACATGTTTATGGACCTATACAGCAGCGGTGGCACCACCTTCCTAACAATCATTGATAACTTTACAAAATACGCTCAAGCCATACCCGTACCAACAACAAATAGTATACGTATAGCTGAAGCTTTAATCAGCATATTTGCAGTAATAGGCACGCCAGTCAAAATTACAACAGATTCAGACCCGAAGTTTGACAATGACGTCATAACTGAAATATGCGCTGTGCATAATATACATATTCATTTTACCACTCCCTACAACCCAAACTCAAACTCACCATTAGAAAGATTACACTCTACTTTAGCTGAGTTAATAAGAATACAACATATTACAGATAGAGATGAACCAATTAATCTAATGAAATATGCTATTATAGCATATAACAACACCATTCATTCGGTTACCGGTTTCACACCTTTCGAGCTACTATACGGTCACACCAGTAGTAGAAATCCTTTAGAACTATACTGTTCTAAAGGATTCTATTAACAATACGTCATAAAACACAAACAAATCATGGAAAACGTCCAAAAACTAGTTACCTCAAAACTAAACACAGACAAACAAAACGTAATTGAAAAGCTGAACAAAGACAAACAAACGGCACCTTTCAAAGTAGGCGATACAGTCTACAAACAAGTAGCCAAGACGGCTAGAAGTAATAAATTAGAACCCAAATACCTAGGCCCATACAAAATAGTACACATTCACCCAGAACAAATAGCAGAGAAGCAAAATATAACACCAGATAATTCACTCATAATCAAACAAACGAATTATCTGATTAATACAATAGAAAGTAAAATAGTTTATTTAGGATTAGAAACAATTAATTCCAAAAATATAAATAGACATAAGCGAGCGCTAATCGGTGGATTAGGAACAATCATTAAGTCAATCACAGGCAATCTGGATGAGAATGACGCTATTCAATTTGAAAATGAAATCAGAACTCTTAAAGCAACTACAAATAACTACGTTAACAATCAAAAACAATCACTAGATATAATGAAAGATTTCATGAAAGCCTATGAAAACGACCTAAAACACATAGTTACAAATCAACTGGAAATAGCTAGAAAAATAGACAGATACTCAACGCAACAAACAGAATTTGAAACAAAAATTCTTACATTTGAAATATTCTCCGACATTGAGCGGTCGCTTCAACAGCTTTACGATAGATTTTCCACTCTGGAAAATGCGATCACATTCTCTAACCTAGGTAAAATGCATCCGAGCATAATGGACCCCAACTATTTAATTGAACAACTAAATTACATACAAAACAATATCGATCTGTGCCTTGCCTTCGACCCTAACATGGAAAGCATTCATTTTTGGGAAAAAGCCATTACAGTAAAAGCATACGGAACAAACGAAACCTTAAATTTTATCCTAGAGGTACCACTGGTAACAAACAACCCTGCCAACCTTTTACACCTATATTCTATCCCGAATTACAACAACACTATCCTAATCCCTAAAAACCCCACCATAATCTTGGGAAATAATGAATTTGCACACCCACATGAAGCTTGCGTGGAAATCATGGACAATGACGTCATTTGTAAGCACCTCGAATGGCAAGACCTGCAACACTCATCGGACATCGGATCGGTTAATACAGCACCAAGAACCTCACAACTGTACGTACGCAACTGCAAGTTATGAAGAAAATATAATTCAACAAATTCACGAAAACAGTTGGATCATCATCCTTAAACAAGAAGAAGTTATCAAGTCAACCTGCAACAATGAAGTGCAGTACCAGCGTAGCAAAGGCATTTCCCTAATTACAATAGACAATAATTGTAAGGTACAAGTCGCTGGAAAAACCCTTCAAACACACTGAAAATTCATAAACATTGAAGAAATAATACCTTTACCCCGTGCACATGCTACACCCGAAGCAGCTCCAATAAACATCAAGTTACAAGACATTAAACTGGATAAACTTAAAGACGCCCTGCAACGCGCTGAAAAAATCCAGGAAAATACTGAAAATATCAGGACAATAATAACCAACAATCCAAGCTGGTCATCAGTGTCTCTGTACATAATCCTGAGCCTAGCAGCAGCCGGATACCTGGCGTACAAGTTTTGGTGGATACCAAGATCGCGGCGACTCTCAGTTTCGCAACCTGCACAACCTCCTGAAGATTTGCATCGCCAACCGTTGCAACCTTCGGTGCGCCTCTCACTTAAAGGGGGAGGAGTTATGTCGGCGTAACCTACAAGACCTCCATAAACAACGCGATAACAACCGTCACATGAACCATCCCTTGTTTTAGGAAGCCCTAAGATAACATCTAATGACACAAAGCCCCGTTGTACATTACTATCACACCATTGTTACGTGATAGCAACCGTCACATGAACCATCCCTTGTTTTAGGAAACCATAGAGATAACATTTAATGATACAAAGCTCCTCTGTACATTACTAACACACCATTGTTTAGCTTAAGAGTATATATAAGCATTAGTTATAATAATAAAATCAGTCTTAAACCATCCTCCGTGTTGTTCACTTGCTTTTTAAAAAGCCTCTCGCCCCTGCCCGCTACCTAACTCTAGGCTTTGATATTTATGCAAACTGTATGTCTTTTTTTGGTATTTATAATTTGAGCTTTTTTGTACATAAACATATGTGCCATCTACTATAGGTTTTATTTCATTATTATAATTACCAAACAATGCATTTGGAATAAGGAGATTCCTTTCAATTATTTGCTGCTTATTTATATGATTAAGTCCTAAGTGGTGGGGCACAAAATTATCATATAAGCACGCAATTTATTCTTTATTTTAGGGAAAGTATAGAAATCATTAGGGCTTAGGTCGGGGCTGTACGGCGGATGGTCTAATAATTCTATGTTTTCTTGCTCTAAAAACTCTTTTGTTCTGTGCGCGGTGTGAGAACTCGCATTGTCGTGATGGAGGATGATGCGGTGGTTGCAGTTCTCTTTACGGAGTTCAGAAACGACCTGTGGCAAACAAATGCTAGCATACCATTCTGCATTAACCGTTCTTTGTCCCTTAAGAGGAATAGTCGTAACATGGCCGGTTTTGGAGACAAACGTGGCCACCATTTTTTTTGCAACACTCCGTGAACGAACAATTTTAGTTGGCTTTAACTCATTTTCGAACACCCAAACTCGTGACTGGTTTTTTGTTTCGGGTTCGTACGCGTATATCCAGGATTCGTCACCTGATACAATGTTGTATACAGCATTTGAGGATCCTGCGTGGAATCTTTCGAGAGTTCAGACGCATCAAGTAACGCGAGCCGCTTTTTGCTCTTCACAGAGCGAATGCGGTATCCATCGGGAAAACAACTTTTTTACACCTAATTGTTCATGCAAGATTATTTGTATTTGACTCATGCCAATGTCTAAAGTTGCCTGAATTTCGCGGTATGTCACATGTCGATCTTCTTCAATCAGCTTACGCACAGCATCAACGTTTTCTTGGGTGACTGCAGTTTTTGGACGACCTTGACGGGGATCATCACTGAGCTTGACACGTCCACGTTGAAACTCAGCAAACCAGCGATAAATTGTGGTTTTGGATGGGGCTTCATCACCAAATGCAGAAATCATCCGGTCAACACACTGTTTTTGTGTTAAATCACTTCGAAAGTCATAATAAATCATCGCTCTTGAATTTTCTCGAGTCAATTCCATTTTCTCAATGACTAAACAAGTTTGACAAAACCTCGTGACAAGACCGAGAATCTTTTTTTAAATAAATAAATGGTATTCGATTTTTAAAACCAAGGAATTTTCAATTAAAAAGATTTTAATATGACAGGAACAGTGGAAATATTCCATTCCTGATACTTTTAGTGCAGCCTTCGTAAGCAGCTAATATGGTTGATCCTTTTATAAGATTCAGAAACTGAGGGGCTTCATTCAATATCTGTCTGAATTGCTCTTTATTGAAACCAACCCAATGGTAAAAAATATGGTCTTCCATAGACTCAATATTTTCAAAATCTAAAAAATTACAATCACTCTTTTAAAGAAAACATATCTTGAATTTGATTAGCACTAAATGTGTTGATAATATTATCACTAATGTCGCTGAGAAAGTTCCACGATGTGCATGTCAAATGAATATCACAAAGGCGATTATTTGCAGGTACATAATAGTTATACATTTTTAGTAACTGTTTTCGCATTGTAAGTGTTATTCGATTTCTTTCATGTCCCTGACACCCTTCCACAAAACACCTACTTTCAGTTTCAACAGCTCTATAATAATCTGGTAAGACAATAAGATTTCCAATAATAGGTGCACTTGGTGCAGAATAAGTTCCTTGTGTTGTTGGAAGTTCTTCTAAATGAGGAATGTCTTGACTATTTAGCTCATTGACAACCAATGATGCACCAGATGTTGAGGGGCCTGAATGGAAATGCCGGGATGCTTTATTTGCTTGTACCCAACAAGAGTGACAGATAACACTTGAAGCACCCACCTGAAAATAGTATACCTACATTAAAGGTTACCTTTACACAAGAGATGTATTATTAAACACTTTGAAAAAAAAACTGATCTAAAGATATCCTGATCTATATCCTGTTTAATTCACTTTAATGTTTTAGATTGTCAAATAACATTTTAATGCCCTTGTTATCAGAACTAAAACAATGGTATTATTAAATCATGATTAGGACTAATATACTAACTGTGCGTGGTAGGATCCATTCTCTTATAACTTCGTGTATTCTGCGTTCTTGCACTTCACCGGTCCTTAGTTGATGGCAACGAACTCTTCTCAGAAGAGAACGGCCACAGTGAATACACACTCGCCGGTGTCCTATTGAAGGTGCCCGCTGACTCTCTTCTGCTATACTTTTATCAAGAGACATAGCATTGGCATGTTTCCAGCAAGCTTGGCAGATAAAATCATTATCATTTACCTGAAGCAAACATGAATTATTTGACTATTAAGTCTATCACTAACATATAGTAATAAATAACTAAGTGGCCCATGTGGATAAACAGCCTTATTACATTCCCACTGCAGGGACACAGGCCTCTTCTCCGAGCGAGCGAATAGGTCGTAATTAACCATGCAGGTTCAGTCCGGATTGGGGATGTCACTCAATATCTTTGAATATGAATTTGTTGCACATCCAGGTACCTATCATTTCATAAAATACAACTACGTATTAACTATGCGATAACCCTATTCAATTGGATTACATTAAATAATTATTTAGTATAATAGTCGGCAAACTTCTTGAGCATTTGTCGACGTAGTGGGGGTAAGTTCGCGCATGGTACACTCACGTGCAAAAACGTTATTTACTCTGCGTCATAATGCTATTAAATTATGAAAATCAACATATTATGTATTTATTTATATATTTATTAGAACATCAACAAAAAATATAGGTTAATAATTGTAATAATTTAATCTTGGGGTAAAATAGATATTCCTTCTATTAAGTCAAAACTAGAGCTGTTGCCAGGTCTTGGTTCAGTTGAAGCGAAGCTGGTATTTGTATTTTTTTTTCGTTATCATAAACTTGACCATCATCATCATCACTGTTTTCATCACCCGAGTCGCTATCATCGTGATTAGTTGACATAGGGCTCATCGGTGTAGTTTACAACTCGGTCGATTCGATCTTCTTTTTTGTCTATAATTAATTATTTTTTGAAGATATTCGATTCGTAGTAATCGAATGTTACTTTTTTCAATTACCAGCTTCCGATTATTTTCTGTTCTTTTTTTCCATCTAAAGCCTAGCTCTTTCATAATACGTCGTAAGCTTCATTCCGAGCCATTAAAATTTATATCTTCTTTAAAATTTTCGAAGCTACAGTACAGAGTTTCACTGCTTGGTATGTAGTTATTATGATTACATCTTTTTATTACAGATTGAACGAAACTATCCATTCCGGTAACTTTCTTCTTTCCTGATCTTTTCTTACCCGGAGTCCGAAACACGGCGAGCAAGCCAGAGCCTTTAGCTTCCTTAATAATGCACCTAACAGTCCTCACTGATGGTTTTCTTACTTCCGAAGTCTGTTTTAATTTTTCCATATCATTCTTCCCCTGTTTTATAATGAAGCAATATACGTCGTACACAATTTTTCTCCCCTTTCTTTTGAATACTACACCGGTTTGTCGCGGCATAGTGTATGTTTATAAAAAATCAACAAACACTCAACAAATAGCAATGGCAACAAAGTCCATAAGTAATTATAACAAATAACTTAACGATTAATAACGATAGACTTTAATAATATAATAACTTTCCACTGTACGCAAGCGTACTTTTGGGAGCAAGCGGAATGAGGGCGCAGTGCGGGACGCAGGGTTCGACTGATCTACCAATAACGCGCTCGATACGATTTCCCCTGCCGTCGCGCCTCACCCTCACCACCAAAGTGATCTAAAATTCGGTTCTGCGCAGTCAAGGTCATTTGCTCAAGATGTTTGCCGGTTACTATACATAAATGTAACGTTAAAGAAATATCGGATACTAACCGTTTGAGGCGCGACCCATTCCTGTACAATTGAAAGAATCATTTCATCTTCCAATCTTCGCCTTCCTATTGTATTGCAGCGGTCCGTTGCTATTCCGCAATTAGTGCACAGGCTCATGATATCGTTAAATAATAACTACAGGTCCGGTTTTCCAACAAAGTTCAGCGGGGATGCAGGGTACGGGGTCCAATGTTCAAGCGGGGTTCAATCAAAAGGCAGTCTTTTATAATCATAAATCTCGATAAATAAGGAAAAACACAGTCACTTGCGCAGAAAAACGAAAAGCGAATGACAATATTATGACAATACATCGAATATATTAAGTGTATAATCTATGGTATAATCTATGGACAATACGAATTATAAACCTGCTTGGGACTTTTTGGCGGGAACGCGAGGAGTGAAGTTGTGTGATTTGTTTTATTTTGTCTAATTAGTGTTTCTTCAGGTTTAAATGTGTAATAACGGTGGTTTATTAACTGTTTAATATCTGTGAAAGTGCACAAATGTGGGAAAATGAAACAAAGCCGCTTGACGTAACTTCTCGGGATCCTCCAAAAAGTCCACTGAGAAAATCTTAGTAAATGACTACCATTTTACTGAGATTATACTTCATCCCGTATCATCTCATTTAATTTCATCCCAGTTGATTAATGTCTCAAATTAATCATTTTCATTTCACTCCATAATATCATTTTTCATAAAAATATGAATACAAATTAAAATAAGACATGACTTAAAGGTCTTAGTTACCAGGTCAAGAATTTAATGTTGTCAGTTGTAGATATTTTGAATTGCCGCCATTGTAAGTAGTTGTGTCACGATTCGATGGCCATACTCTATTTAAATTGATTATAATACCTATAAAAACAGTCATTTATCCTAAAACAAAGGAGTATCATTTATTTTTAACACTATCGATTTCCACTAAATCGATCCTATTTTAGTGATGCTCTAATTCTAACCCGCACGTTTGTGGAGCTATTTAAGTATATTGAAATAAGTGTTGCAGAGGTTTATAAAGATTGTTTAAAACAAAAAATAGAATTCTACTTATTTTCTATACTTGGCCATTGCCAATGAAGCTAAGATTTTGTAGGGGAATGATACCCCGCCCCGCTTAGCTTACTATGCAGTTATTGTGCATACAGTAATGAGCAGCATACGAGTCAGTCAGTGGTCAACGTGCAGCGATCCACCGCGGTCGCTGACGCGTATAAACATGTAATCATACTTAATGTTTTATCGACCACTCCGTCGAGGTTTCCGGAGGAGAACGCAACAAACAACCAACGCACACGCCTCCTCCTCCGTCTTCACCCAATAAAACTGATTTGCCCGACGTGATTTTCGCCCGACGTAATCGTGAAGCATATTTTTGGTGACGATGTATCCGGTTCAGCACGTGGGTGGCGTACCCTAAGCCCCGATGTGATTCGCCCGATGTGATCGTGAAGCATATTTTTGGTGACGATGTATCCGGCCCAGCACGTGGGTGGCGCACCGTAAGCCCCGACGTGATTGTGAAGCATATTTTTTGGTGACGATGTATCCGGCTCAGCACGTGGTGGCGCACTCATTGCGCAACCGCTTGTGGCACCTTTACCACGAAACGAAGAACTTCAACTACCGCAATTTCCCACATTCTCGCAGTTAAAAAACATGTGTGCAGTTCACACGTGGTAGAAGTGAAACCTTCCAAAATTAAAATACAATTATCCTAAACGTCTTAAGTATATGTAAAATTTTGTCATTAGTAAATAATTGTAAGGTAGCGCCCTCTGTGAATTGATATTTTAATTTCACGTATAATCCTAAATTAAAATTCACTACAAAAGCTTTCACACGTTAGTATTAAAAAATCTCACAGATGGCGCTGTATTAAATAGTATGTATATTTCTGTCTCATTCTTTGCTGGCTTCATCCTACACATTTTTGTATTTGTGTCTCTTATTGTTGTCTCTCCTGTCGTTTTTTCCGTTGCATCCGGTTTGAAATCACAACGATTCTAAAGAAGTTTTCACTTCAAAAACAAGTCATCGAAGTCGTCCCACAGCAAGCCAGCACTGCAGCCTCAACAATTGCAATAGATTAACCAAGCAAAATAGACGAATTTTTTGGTACATATCCCATTCGTGTAACGCTTAGGCCCAAAATGGGGTATCTCTTTTGAGCTCTCGTTTCTTAAAAAATTACGAATTTCTATATAAACTTTTAACTCTCATCTTATTTAAATTCATCCAGTATTCAATTCCGAAAACATTAACTTCGTTCCGCATCAATTCACTTTCTTCACGTTACAAAGCTTAGAATAGTGGAGGGGAGCTCATTCCATAGCCGGATGGTACGTGGCAAAAAAGTCCTCTGGAAACGCACTGTGGATGACCGTAGTGGCTCCAGGTAGTATGGATGAACTCTACTCCGGTGGCGGGAGGTGCGATGGTAAAAACGAGATGCCGGCTGGCCGATACTTCGGCTGGTCGTAGGACCGTCGAGGCGATTCGCCCAGTCCTTGTGGACTGAGGAATCATGACATAGGACGCCTCACTTTCCGGCTCACGCAGGTGCTCACTGGGCACGGTTGCTTCGGTGAGTTCCTGCACCGGATCGGAGCCGAGCCGACGGCAGAGTGCCACCATTGCGTTTGCGACTTGGACACGGCAGAGCACACGCTCGTTGCCTGCCCCGCATGGGAGGGGTGGCGCCGTGTCCTTGTCGCAAAAATAGGAAACGACTTGTCGTTGCCGAGTGTTGTGGCATCGATGCTCGGCGACGACGAGTCGTGGAAGGCGATGCTTGACTTCTGCGAGTGCACCATCTCGCAGAAGGAGGCGGCGGGGCGCGTGAGAGACGCGCAAGCCCGCCGCCGTCGAGCGGGGGCCAGGGAGGCGGATCTCGCCCAAGCCCCCCTGGCCCTCTAAGTGTTTCGGGTCCCCTTTACATGTCGGTCTGGGGACTGGCAAAGGGGGCCTAAGAAGAGGACGTGCAAGCTGCTGCAAGGGTGATGGAAGGCCGGCTATCCTCGACCCACGCTAGTTTTGACCCAGCGGGGTATTCCGTAGGATAACCCATTCTAACCGGCGCCATCTAGGCGGGCTCCGGATAGCCTGCCGACCGAGAGGGCTGGTGGTCGTGGCGCCGACGACCACCGGTCCGGCGTCCCGAGGGGGAGGGTGATGGGAGAGATGTGCTCCGCACTAAACGCTTCACTTTCCCCCCTTTGCCTTTTCATGGGTTCTGTCTCATGCGAGGTTCGGACGCGGGTTGTTGAGCGACAGGAGGTTTTAGTCAGTTCGACTCCGACATGCCCCGCCCTTCATCCCCAGGGGAGGGCGGAAGTCCGGCGATTTCCTCCTGACCAAAAAAAAAAAAAAGGAAGCCCTATCAAGAGCAGTGCGTCGCAGAATCTACAACAGGATTGGAAATGCGACCCACTGAGAAGAACCGGCGAGAAACTCAGTGGGCTGTGTCTGAGGGCTAATTTACTCGGCGAACCCTTCGTCGCAAGCGACGGACTCGACGTGAACGGTGCCTGGTGCTTGTGATATCTAAAAGCACTGATAGTTACGATAATAGTGCGTGTTTTGGAGTTCATAGACAACATTATTGTGAATAAAGTCCTTCTTGATTAAGAAGATTGTTTTCATTTGTAATGAATAACGCCTGTCCTACCATTTAAATCGGAGTATGTAACTGCTTCACAGCAAATATATACAGGATGTGCGAATACGCGCCGGCTTATACTTTACCTTATCACTAGTAAAAAAAAATTATCTTTAGATTTTTCATTGAAATTACATTCCGGGTCAGTGGTAAAGTCTCATTTATTCGAAGGTACATGTAAAATGTCTACTTGAACATGATTTATAGATTTTTATTTCCATACAAGACCTACCAGATCAGTACCTACTTGCACAGCTAGAGCCTAGATAGTTACGACTTAAAGAGCTATGTAGCTAAAAGTTGCTAAAGCAACATCGATTATCTCGTACTACCATAGTATCCCATCCGTATTGTATCCAGATATGCCGTGGTATTACTACGGATTAGTAGGATACTGCATCATAACAGAAGCATTATTTTGTAGTTTATCAACTAATATTTGAACCTTAAAGGCTTATTGCATTTGGCTCAATTTAGTCGACTGAATTCAGAAGCAAATTTAGAAGCTTCTGATTACACTGTTCTAAATTCAGTTACTGAATCAATTGTCAGCTTAAACGCGACAAAGTAAGACGTGTCGTGTACATAAGAGGATAGCCCCAGTATTGTCTAGACAACAACAAATTTTTTGTTTTTTTTTGTTTTTGTTTTTTGTTTCACTTTATCAAAATAAAAATAAATAAAAACAAGAATCTCTATGAAGAAATATTTATTGCTGTGCGGAATGTTAGCAAATATGAACATTATGAGTGATTTAGAACCAGCAGACTTCAAAAAATATCTATAAATGGATTCGATCTCGTTTGACCTAATATTAAACCTTGTTTTTGGTGTTTGTGACACCGTTTATTCAAAAGCAGGATACTATCCTACGATAGCCTATTATATATCTATTATATAACTATTACATATTACTTATTACATACATTACATTAACTTATTACACATCTAATCCTACGATAGTATAAGTCCAAAAGAAAGATTGGTTGTAACATTAAGATTTCTTGCAAATTCGTTTCAAGGTTTAAAATTTAGTTCTTCAATATCCCAACCCCTGGTGACAAAGACTATCCCTGAAACATGTCGGGCTATTTATAAATGTCTAGCACATTAATACTTTTTATTCGGAAGCAAAAAACAAAATAAAACGTCCGCACTGAGAGCTATGGGACGACTGAATGAAAGCATTCAGTAACTAAATGCGATTACATCTTCTTAAATGCGTTTCTAATTAGACTTCTAAATGATTCAGTCAGTCAGAAACCATCCTTGCTGCTGAATCCAGTAGACTAACTTACTTAATGCTATTACACTTGACTGATTCCAGAAGCGACTGATTCAGTCGTCTGAACTCAGCCAAGTGTAATAAGCCTATTATGCAAGGAAATTCATTCTGGCAACACTGATTCGCGCAGTGTTTTGACTTTTTGACAGCTGTATTTTGTAATTCGGAAATCACTGACTAAAGTAGTTTTTAGAAAATATAAAAATCATGTTCGTCGGCGATTGATAACAGAAAAACGTATCCAAAAAACATTACAAATATAGTTATTTTTCATTTTACAATTTTGAGCTGAAGTGTTATTTCGAGACGATATTAAATTATTATTTAAAGTAAATAAAATATTAACAATTTTTAAAATTTATTTGAAAAATTCACATTCACGAAATGGACGAAGAACAAACTAAATTATGTCCGAATTGGTGAGTATACAATGAAAAATGTGTACTCCGTCTTAAGATTATGTTCTATTTTCGCTTACATGCGTTAGCGGTTTATTTATAGAATAATTTGGAACACGAACTTCATGCGCTTACTTTGCGAGCTTCGGCTGTTTACCTCTCTTGAAAATAATTGCACAATTAAATTAATTGCGATTTTCTTAATTCAAATTTAGAGAGATTGTTTGAATCTATTTATTCTCTGCCAAATACCCTCTTTCTTTATTTGACATGGACATCAGAATTGGAGAACATTTGAATGCGAAAAAAACCTACCATATTTATTTTGAATATTTGTTTTCAATTTTATTACATACTATTCGACGCAATTACAAATTTATTATGAATTACACAAACTACAATAGTCACAGTGTTGTGAAAAAAGGTCAAAATTGTTATTTGAAACAAAATTGATCAGAACTAGAAAATGGGTTTCAGTTTTGTTACATCAACGGAAAATATTTGTATAGCGATAAATAAAGTCTGATATTAACTGGCTGCTGGATCTTATAGACATCAATCACAGTGTGAATTCCACCATCCACTTTGAGAAAAAATTTTTTTTTTGCATATTTGATTTTTATTACATGAAATATTCTTTTATTAGGGAAGTCATTTGTTTTCAGGAGCTAAGAATGAGTTTAATTAAAAAAAATTGTTATTTTTTATTTTTTGTATTTTATTTTTGGTATTGTGTACTCAAAAATCACTGGGGAAATAGTGCATTAGACAAAATGTGACATACAACAAAATAATAACAGAATACTAACATTAATACCATACTAAACATACATTTTATTTTGAGACTAAATAAATAGACTAAGTAGAATAAGTAGATCTCAATATTGAGAAGTATTGTTGAGTGTATATGCTCCATGTTCCGTATGTTCCATGAGGAGTGCTCTGACGAATTGTTCGAGATGATACCGACATCTCGCTTTTACCTTCGCACCGCCTGCCACCGGAGTAGAGTTCATCCATACTACCTGGACCCACTACGTTCATCCACAGTGCGTTTCCAGAGATCTTTTTTGCCACGTAACATCCGGCTATGGAATGAGCTCCCCTCCGCGATGTTTCCCGAGCGCTATGACATGATGTCCATGAGCGACGGTAACCACTCACCATCAGGTGGGCCGTATGCTCGTCTGCCTATACGGCAATAAAAAAAAGCTTAATAATGTTTTGAAAATGAGAGACATGAACACAAAATAATAACCCATCAATTTCTTTGATTTGTTTTAGTAAACGTGAAATTCCGAGTACAAACTTCACGATACATTCAGTACACTGTGCTCGGAACATAGGAGTCTGTCCTGTGTGCAAGGAGCCTGTACCATTAGCTGATCTGCAGAAGCATCATGATGAACTACATAAACAGCGTACGGTTTATATTTAATAAATCTTTCTATTTTAGTCTTTTTATACCTGGTCTCATTTCTCTCTATTGATTTATGGAAAATAGAGACAAATACCAAATATATGAGTCCATCTTTCATAAAACATACGTTGAGACCATAATATCAATGCATTCTCATTTCCACTAGACGGATATACATGGTTCCATAATGAAACATTAGTATCTATTGGTATGGGTTCTCAATATGTGATAATTTTATTTATACCAGGTTGTGTTAAGGGCTAGAATGTGACGAAATGAGAATTCTGGACTGAGGATCAGAAAGTGTTAGGAGTAGGAGCAACAAAAAATCAGTAGTGGACATTTTATGAACAAAATTTCTCATAATTTTTTTATTTATTGCTTAGGTTGGACGAGCTCACGGCCCACCTGGTGTTAAGTGGTTACTGGAGCCCATAGACTTCTGCAATGTAAATGCCGCCACTCACTTTGAGACATGAGTTCTAAGGCCTCAAGTTCAGTATCACGGCTGCCACACCCTTTAAACCGAAACGAATTACTGCTTCACGGCAGAAATAGGCAGGGTAGTGGTATGTAACCGTGCGGACTCACAAAACGTCCTACCACCAGTAATTACACAAACTATAATTTTGGGGATTACATCTTTATTACACGATGTTATTCCTTCAAAGTCGAAGTCAATCGTAAACATTTGTGAAGTACGTATTTCATTAGAACAATTGGTATCCGCCTGCGGGATTCAAACACCGGTGCATCGCTACATACGAATGCACCGGACATCTTTATCCTGTAGGCCACGACAACTTTCTTAAAGTTTCTGTCCCCATCAGTTATATTTCTCGGTTAACTGTCCAAATGACCTCGTATACTGATTTACCAATCCCCTTAACTCTGTTCTGTAGCCATTAATTATGAAGTAAATCAAACATTTGTGGGAATCAACAAAAGTAAGATCTTCCACCAAGCATATGAAATTACCTCCCACGAATATTATTATTCAGAAATTGTGCGTAATAAAAGTCAGTACCAAGATTTAGTCGTCAGTGTGCTTAGTGCGAGTTTTTTAACGATCTCTATAGGGTGAATGTTAATCTAACTTTGTATGCAGTTGGAACAGCGCCCCTGGCGGCAAACGTAGGTAGACGATCCCATTTCATACAAATATGAGCTAACATTTACCCTATGGAGAACGTTAAAATACTCGCACTAAGCACATTGTCAGCCACTGCCATATATTAATGAATATTGCAATAACTTCACATAGTTTGATGAAGGCAAAACTATGTTTCAGTTCCGTGTAAGCAGTGTGGGGATAGTGTCTGCGGAACGGACTTGGAAGACCACATCAGAGACTCGTGTGCTCAAACCATCAAAACATGCAGGTGAATAACAATAAGCGTGCAAAGTTAATGCTTCTCAAAGTTTTAGAATCTTCATGTAAGTCAGCTGATTTTGATTGCATTACTTACCACAGTCTTCAGTCTTGTTATGTTTAATGTAAGTGTAAAATATATTAAAAATATATTATTATTATATATATTTCAATTTATTGATAAGAAACCATGAGATTGAGAATAAAACAATTTTGGAATTGTTGACGTAGGTTTTGTGAGTTGGAGTTGCCTCGTCGCGAGCTGCCGCCCCACGAGAACTACTGCGGCGTCCGCACCGAGCAGTGTCCCGACTGCAGGGAGTGGGTCATGATCAAATACAGGCAGCTGCACCTGGACTCCAACCATGGCTTCATCAGACTCGACGACGGTGAGGAACCACAACCGATACTAGTTTACTGGTGGTAGGACCTCTTGTGAGTTCGCGCGGGTAGGTACCACCACCCTGCCTATTTCTGCCGTGAAGCAGTAATGCGTTTCGGTTTGAAGGGTGGGGCAGACGCTGTAACTATACTTGAGACCTTAGAACTTATATCTCAAGGTGAGTGGCGCATTTACGTTGTAGACGTTTATGGACTCCAGTAACCACATAACACCAGGTGGGCTGTGAGCTCGTCTACCCATCAAGGAAATAAAAAAAAAATTGAATTTTAGTTCAGTGAAGAATGATTTCTGATGGATATGAGTTCACGGCCTAGCCAGTGTAAAGTGATTATTGAAGCATATAGACATTGCATTAATTTAACTTACATTAATTTGAATGCGGGTGTTGGCATTTTGAATCGTGAGTTTGAAGTTTCAATAGGATTGTTTCGCTGCAGAAGTTGGTAAAAGTAATAAAACGGTGGTACCATTTTGTTTGGGCTCAAACATACCATTCCACTATAACTATGTGCTATATTAATATATGCAAGAATTATCTGTAATTTGTCAGCAAAAGATGGATGGAGTTTTGATGACTTTTATAAAATAATGCTAACATTAATGTGGAATATAAGTTTACCATATATTTTTTTATTGCTTGGATGGGTTGGTGGACGAGCTCACAGCCCACCTGGTGTTAAGTGGTCACTGGAGAACATAGACATTTACAACGTAAATGCGCCACCCATCTTGAGATATAAGTTCTAACATCGCATCATCATCAAATCAAATCAAATCAAATTAAAAAAAAAATATTCAAGATAAATGAAAGTACATACTTGTTGAACGTCAAAAAGAACTACCGCCAATTCACAAAAACTAGCCTCCGTCCTGAGAAGAACTGTCAAGAAACTCAGCAGGCATGTCTTTTTTTTTAAATATCAGATTTGTTTTTTAATATTCATTTTTACAAGAGTTATTATAACGTAACAATTATTGCAATATTGAAATGTCCGGAGCGAGCAACTCTTTGTGCAATCTTCTAGATAATCATTGACTTTATAGTAAGATTTATTGCACAGATGTTCTTTAATAGTTTGCTTATACCTATATACCATCGTAACATCGTATCGGTCGGAGTGTTTCTGGCATGTCCACTGTGTCCACAGACCCTCCCCCTGCCTCAAGGCTGTTGCCCAGATTGCCCAGCACCAGGCCGAGCGCGGGTCCCGCCAACGGCGCCGCGCGGGTCTCCATATTCGACAACTACG
Source organism: Bombyx mori (assembly GCF_030269925.1). Lineage (NCBI taxonomy): Eukaryota > Metazoa > Arthropoda > Insecta > Lepidoptera > Bombycidae > Bombyx > Bombyx mori. The sequence goes on from NC_085122.1 coordinate 1,293,437, forward strand.
TGAAGAATATTAATCTCGGCACCGGGGACTGCGAGAGCGCGGGACCAGTCCCCGGAGGCTCCGGGGCGAAGGCTCCCTTTAAGAGGAAAAACGATCAGCCTCAGATCAACACTACCGTGGAGACCACCAATAAAGTGTGGAAGGATCTGTACGTATCTTAGTTACACGATTATTTAAATCAGCGGTCAGGGAACTTTTTAATTATTACTCCAAAATATTTATGTGTAAGTTGATATTACCTCATGGCGAAGAACAAAAAAAAAAAAAACGAAATCGCTTCTTTTTAGTATCATATTCATATTATAGCCCTCATGATAATTTTGAAAAGAAAACAGTTTCATTTTTACTCCCCAAAATTTCATTTTACCCTATTTGGAGTAATTTACCCCGGTTCCCCGACCGCTGATTTAAACTGAACAAGAGCGACTGAGAGAGAGTGAGTGCGCCGCACGCTTGGTTAGACAAGGACGCAGCGTGCGGGCGCGTCCCCGCGGGGATCGCCACACCCAGGCACCAAACCTCTGTCCTATCGAAAAGCAGCTTGCACAGCACTCGAACCGGAACGTAAATGTCAAGCTCATCACTATTAAAACCACTAATCGGTGATCGGTGATCAGGTTTTCATTTGCTAACAGCCATTGGTTACTTGACTTTTTAGCCTATTTTTATTGTTCCAAAACAATCTTACCATGATCTTTTGAATCGTCGTGAAAGGATAAGACGTTTTCGTGTGTAGCGATGCACTGGTGTTTGAATCCCGCAGGCGGGTACCAATTTTTCTAATGAAATACGTACTTAACAAATGTTCACGATTGACTTCCACGGTGAAGGAATAACATCGTGTAATAAAAATCAAACCCGCAAAATTATAATCTGCGTAATTACCGGTGGTAGGACCTCTTGTGAGTTCGCACGGGTAGGTACCACCACCCCGCCTGTTTCTGCCGTGAAGCAGTAATGCGTTTCGGTTTGAAATTCGGGGCAGCCGCTGTAACTATACTGAGATCTTAGAACTCATATCTCAAGGTGGATGGCGGCTATTACGTTGTAGATTTCTATGGGTTCTGGTAACCACTTGACACCAGGTGAGCTGTGAGATCTCCACTCAACATACAAAAAAAATCCCTTTGTCGCGTTCCTGTCGCTTTTTGTCGTTGTTACTAACTGCAGCCCTGTCGTCGTCCCCAGCTCCATATCCCGGGGGGCAGTGAAGAAGCGTCCCGCGCCCGCGCCCCCCGCCCGCGCCGCCCCCCCGCCCGCGCCCCCCTACCTGTGCGCGGTGCAGCGCCAGCAGCGCGAGCTGGCCGACAGGGAGGAACAGAACGCTATCAACTTCGCAGCCGGTAACTGCACTCACTACCGGACACTCCCGGACTCACCGGGCTGGTGATTGAACTCTATAGAAGAAAGGACTGAGCGATCTGTCAAAGATGGCCGCCCCGCGTAAGGGGGCCGGCGTTAGCGAACGCGTGGGGTACTAAGGCCCCCCTCGCATCCGCCGCAGGGCTCTGAGCCGTTCGCGCCAATCTGCAGGTCGACACTACAATCTGGATCTGAGCTGAGGAATACACGTACATACAACAATTTAAAATTTTCAGTTATACAGTTTGATATTATGAGTTTTGATTCACTGAATTAGAGCAGTAGTCTAGTCGACAAGTTAAAAATGGTGTTAATTCGACATACTACTGCTAAAATTATGTGGTTTAGCTCATTCGATTCGGAATAATGTCTAGACCATTGTGCTAAAAAATTGAATTAGCACATAAAAAATTCCAAAAGCTATTAACAATTAAACACCTTCAAAAAATAGCGTTTCGTTTATTGCTTATTGTCCGTAAACTATAAATATTTTCGAAATTTGAAAAAAAGATCCTTAAAAAGGAGGAAATTTAGTAAAAAAAAGTTCCAACTCCCGGAACTGTAGCTCCATTATTTATAATTTTAATTTAACGCTGAAAATAGCCCGCCGCGCGCCATTGTTAGGTTGCGCGCACGGCCTCGAAAGCGAGTACGTCACTTAAAAAAATTTTTTTCAAGTACTTAAAGTTAATTGAAAAATCTAAAAAAATTATTGCATAATCTAAACACTTTGAAAAATTTATTCCCGTTGGAATTTTTTATAAAAACATATTTTTCAATATTCTAGACGATTGTTAATTAAGAAAAAATTTTCCAATTTCCATCATCCTTCTAAACTAAAAAAAATGTTTAAATAATTACCTTAAAATTGTTTCGCTTCGTGGACCTCTTCTTATAAATATATTAAACAAGATTGCGTCGTCTAAGTTATGAAATTGTTAATATTTTGTTAATAATAATTTTTTTAAGTTAACAAAAAAGAAAAAGCACAATTATGTTGTAAAGAAAATTTTTTTCGTTATTTATTATTATATTTTCGTTTTTATGTCAATAAAAGACATCTTTTAATTGAAAAAAATATTTTTTTTCTAAAAATCATAATTGACAGTTCTCTATAAAATTGTAAAAAAAAATTTTTCAAAAATATATAAATAGTCCATTTGTTAACAAAATGTTTATAAACAAATGGATAAAAAAATTATTTTTTTCAATTAAAAGATGTCTTTTATTGACATAAAAACGAAAATATAATAATAAATAACGAAAAAAAATTTCTTTACAACATAATTGTGCTTTTTCGTTTTTGTTAACTTAAAAAAAATATTATTAACAAAATATTAACAATTTCATAACTTAGACGACGCAATCTTGTTTAATATATTTATAAGAAGAGGTCCACGAAGCGAAACAATTTTAAGGTAATTATTTAAACATTTTTTTTAGTTTAGAAGGATGATGGAAATTGGAAAAATTTTTCTTAATTAACAATCGTCTAGAATATTGAAAAATATGTTTTTATAAAAAATTCCAACGGGAATAAATTTTTTAAAGTGTTTAGATTATGCAATAATTTTTTTAGATTTTTCAATTAACTTTAAGTACTTGAAAAAAATTTTTTTTAGTGACGTACTCGCTTTCGAGGCCGTGCGCGCAACCTAACAATGGCGCGCGGCGGGCTATTTTCAGCGTTAAATTAAAATTATAAATAATGGAGCTACAGTTCCGGGAGTTGGAACTTTTTTTTACTAAATTTCCTCCTCTTTAAGGATCTTTTTTTCAAATTTCGAAAATATTTATAGTTTACGGACAATAAGCAATAAACGAAACGCTATTTTTTGAAGGTGTTTAATTGTTAATAACTTTTGGAATTTTTTATGTGCTAATTCAATTTTTTAGCACAATGGTCTAGACATTATTCCGAATCGAATGAGCTAAACCACATAATTTTAGCAGTAGTATGTCGAATTAACACCATTTTTAACTTGTCGACCAAACTACAGAAAGAAATTACCTATGAAATTGCGTCATATAAAAATTACAACAAAAAAAAAGGATAATAATACCTAATTAATCAAACCAGTCTCGTTACAGAACAACGGACAAGGGACATATATATATATATATATATATATATTTATTTTTTTAATTACTTTATTTATTCGTACCAAATGTATTTTACAGCTGACGCATATCTCCGTTCCCAGGGCTGCCCCCGGTGTCCAGCGCGGCCGCGAGGGTGGACAAGTTGCGGGCCCTGGACGCTCTGCTCAACCGCGAGAATAACAACGTGGAGCTCCGCAACCGCGACCCCCGCCCCCGGCCCCCCGCCGCCTGCGCGCCCCCCGCCCCCTGCGCGCCCCCGGGCGTCAAGAACACGAACTCATTTCTTTCGCACAACATCAGTCCTAAACATTTAAATTTCGCGCAAACTTCAGCACCTCGACTAGAAAAACAATTGAACGTGTCTCGAAATACACCGGGGCCCCCCTCCGGCGACGCGGGCCACTCTGGAGCGCCACTGAACATTAACCCCCTCAGCGCCGGCCGCGGGCGGGGGCCGACCTCAAACGGCTTCGCATCGAATGTACCAGCAGCGACGCACAAAGTCTCGAATGTGACCCAAACGATTCCAACAGCCGCAGCCGGTCCTTCGTGTCCCGTACCTGGGACGGCCCGCTATGTGCCAGGCGCAACGTCCAACGGGTCACTAACGATCAAAAACACGAATTTAACCGGCAATGATCCGCTAGAAGTGGAGCGGCGGCGGCAAGAGTTCCAGGACCTCAAGCCCATGACACCTGAGGAGTTCATGGAGAGATTCAAGAGGTTTCGCATGAGGGACGAAGAGAACGCGACCAAGGGCGAGGACAGGATGAGCGAGATCAAGTCCTCTCTGAGGGAGCTGCGGAGGGAGCTGAACGAGGTAAGGTCCCCCGCATGAGATATCGCACGTGTCCCGTGTCGCGAGGAGTGATAATTCAATGAACTTTCAGGTCACGGCGCCGTACAACGCGCCCCCCGCGCCCCCCGGCCTCGGGTGAGTGTGCTAGGGCTCCGGCGCGCCCAGGGTGCTCCGGGTGCTCCGCGACGTAGAACGGGACGCCAGCGGACAGAACCAGCTCGGCGCGCACTTGCGACACATTGTGCTACCGATATTCTCTTCGAATGGCTTTATTTAAAACCTGCACTAAGTTATTTAAATTATTGTTTAACCTCAACGACGGCACCAGTGAGTTGACGGCAGCTAGTGGTCGACCTTGTGCCCCCCTCGGGATGTCCCCTCCGGGACCCCCTGGGACAACACAATTAAAATTTTGGCCTCACGTCTCGTGCGAGGACGGCACTCGCGGCGTGCTGTCCACGGGCCTCAGTAGTCGTCCAACTCCGAAGTGGTCAGCGTGTCAAGGGAATAAAGATAGTACCCAAAGGATTATCGAAGGTCAAAGCTCGTTAACAGAGTGCCACACGCTACTCGGGGGGTCTGCCCCCCGGCGCCGTGGCACTGGGAGCTCAGTGTGCGCTGTCTGTATGTCCGTAGCGGCGCCGCCCCGCCCTCCCCCCCGCGCTCCCCCCCGCTGTCCCCCCCGGACGACGTGGAGCTGCCCTGCGAGTTCTGCGCGGCGCCGGTGCCCATGAACCAGCTCGTGCTGCACCAGGTCTGTACAGCTGCAACGTGTCCGGCCGACTGCTGCCACTGGGCCACAGCAGAGCCCGTCAATGCAGTACGGTATAAACTTAAACGGCCAATAGTGCGAAGTGTCCCTCCGGTGGCGGAGCGCTGGTTCGTGTCACGGCCTGCTCAAGGCGAGGAGGAGTTAGCACGACGCCCTCCGACACTGAGAAGCTCCAATGAGCAGCGCAGCTCACGGTCCACTGGGAGTTAAGTGGTCACCGCATCCCATAGAGACCATTGCAGGATTGCCGGTACCCATATCTTGACACATGAGTCCAATTCTCACTTGTATCCCTCCAAAGCAAAGACAGGATGGAATCTCAAACATTGTCCAGAGTGAAGGTTGCTAGCGAACACTTGTTAGGTTCGCATTGACTCCGAGATCACGCGACACCCGGACACCGGGCGTCTTACCAATCAGACCAATTCCAAGAGATGACTGTTTTTTTATTTTTATTTTTGTTTAGATGGGTAGACGAGCTCACAGCTCACCTGGTGTTAAGTAGTTACCAAAGCTAATAGACATCTACAACGTAAATGCACCACAAACCTTGACATATAAGTTCTAAAATCTCAAGTATAGTTACAACGGCTGCCCCGCTCTTCAAACCGAAACGCATTACTGCTTCAAGACAGAAATAGGCGGAGTGGTGGTACCAACTCACAACACATCATACCACCAGTAATTACGCAAATTATAATTTAATAACATTCTCCGAGATCCTTCGATTTCACTAAGCATCGGTTGATTATCCGGTTGTGACGTCACAGACCGGCTGCCGCCCGGACTTGGCCCAGCTGGTGCGGCGCGCGCCGGTCCGAGCCGAGCCGCGCCGGGACGAGCCCGTGATCCCGTGCGAGTTCTGCACGGAGTCGCTGCCGGTCTACCTCATCAGCGAACATCAGGTAACCCAAAGGTCTGGAAGACCTCACTGGGAACAGGAGTTTTTTTGTTTTTGAAGTGAAACTTCTTTAGAATCGTTGAGTGTGATTTCAAACTCGATGAAACGAAATGAAACGAAACGAAAAAATAAGTGCGCCGCGATTGGCTTGCCGAAGCGTCTCCGAGCGGCGCCGACAAATCACGAAGCGCTCCACACGGCCACGCGTCCCCGACTAGTTCAGTGTGTTGTTGACGTCCGTGCACGCTGTCGTGGCTCTCGGAGCGCCCTGAGATACTTTTATTTCTATTTAGTTTGTTATCAAGAATTCCTGAATCGCGGTGACGAGATGTTACACAGTTGATAGACGTTCTCGTATTTCTCTTGCTAATTCATACTTTCCTGGCGTAGGGGATACCGTGATCATGCAGGCGGTTCCCTCAGGGTGAGGCTGCTCCATTGCACTGCGGAGTGTTTGACCGTTGCGATTATTCTTATATTTTATAAGTATCACTTCTACCATGTGTGACTTGCACACACACACACACATTTTTTTTATTGCTTAGATGGGTGGACGAGCTCACAGCCCACTTGGTGTTAAGTGGTTACCGGAGCCCATAGACATCTACGACGTAAATGCGTCACCCACCTTGAGATATAAGTTCTAAGGTCTCAGTATAGTTTCTTATAGCTTAGTCTCGGATTCTGTTCGTGTGCTGGTATGCATTAAAAACTGTCCAGTCGCACGATTGCTTCGCGCTGTGTGCTTAGTGCGAGCCTTTTAACGTTCTCGATAGCGTAAAAGTTAACTCAGATGTGTAAGCAGTTGGACAGCGCCCCTAGCGGCAATAGTAAGCAAACATAGTTAACTTTGACGCTATCGAAAACGTTAAAAAATAATAGGTATGTAGTATTTTATTAGAACAATATGCCTCCGGGTCTCCAGCACCGGCACGGTCGGGTCGATCGATATTAAGCCACTAATCACTACATACCTAGTATAAAACAAAGTCGCTTCCTCTGCCCCTATGTATGCTTGAATCTTTAAAACTACGCAATGGATTTTGATGCGATTTTTTTAATAGATAGAGTGATTGAAGAGGAAGGTTTATATGTATAATAACATCCATTAAATAGTGGACAAATCAATAATTAATTACAGTTTCCGAAGCGAAGCGAAGGCGGGGCGCTAGTTAAATTTAAAACAATGTATTGATGTTTCCAGGAGCGCTGCGGCCGCGACGCCGACCTCATGTACCCGGACTAGTCACCGCGCAATGTACTGTGTATACTTCTAGTCTTCCCTTGTCTATGGTCAATGTTTGTCCTTCGAACCGCCCCGCTCTGGCTGTGTACAGTCGCCAAGCACATACTTAGTTCGTACTAAACTTGAAGACGCTTCAAACTTATTATTTTTAGTAGAAAAAAAACCTCTTATAACAGCAGTCTTCAAAAGTGTGAAAAAAAAATTCAAATTGTAAATTTTGTTCTTAATGGGCTGAAGGTTAAGTTCCTTATACAGAACCTTCACCCGTCTTTCTCGGCTGATGCGACGAGGTCACGCGAGCGAAAAGGACGAACTAGTTTCTTTCATTCGCCTAATAAATTATCTTCAATGAAGCTCAAATTGTTTAGTGGGTAAGTATCGTTGATCCTTGTGCCGAACTCGCAGTCATTTTAAATATATATCATACATAGCTAGAGTTTTATATAACTGTTAGCAATATGTCGTGGGATAAACTGTTTAAATAAATAAAGAAAATAGAGATCTGAATTTATAGTTTCTGAGTACTGAGCGTCCGTGAGCCTCGAGTGCGCTGGCGCAAACGACAATGAGGTACTTTCTGGGTTATTTATCTATTGAATATAATGTTTGAAACTTATTCAAGTCGAAGTTGACTCAATCTAGTTATGGCGCTCCGATGATCCGAGGTACAGATAATCTACAAAATTTAATTGACTTATCAACACAATAGTTACTTAATTCAACTAAAAATTAAAATGTTCGCTACATTTTTAAATATGTATATGTTTTTTTTCTTTCTTTTAAATACTACTCCGTATTCCAATCATTTTCGAAATAATTATTAGCTCCTGAGAATTTTAATTTGCAATTGAATACTAAATATTTGTTGCCAGAAGACAAATACATTTTTGGAGAACAATAATAAACTTTAGATTTATTGACAGCTAATTTAACCGCGAAAAGACGTCGCCATCTTGATTCTCAAATCGACAATGATGCATTTGTATAGTGCATTTGAAAATGTATAAAATTTAAGTCTGAATAAGTTGAAAACGTAATGGCATATCGGAATAATGCAGTGAAGATTGTAATTTTGCAATTGTTAATTACAGGACACGATTTTTTTAATATTTTATTATTATTTATTTATGTTTATGGAATAAAAAACATTGATTTTTAGATAAAACTCCCTGTTTACATTACAACATGGTATAACCTTCGAGCTGATCACAGACCTACTTTTCAAATAATTTATGATTTTTCTCAAACAAAAATATGTGGACCGCTAGTCATTTCAAATCGTCACTGTCGTGTGTTTAACGCATTTTTATCAATATCTCTATGTTTAGTGCGAGTTTCTCAACGTTTTCGATATCGTAAAAGTTAATCTAACTTTGTATGCAGTTGGAACAGCGCCCCTAGCGGCAAACGTACACAAACGATCCCATTCCAAACAAATATGAGCTAACTTTTACGCTATCGAGAACGTTAAAAAACTCGCACTAAGCAATTCAATTTACAGAAACTATACATTGGCTCACAGCCCAAAAGACCAAAGGTAAATGATTTGTTAATAATAATATAAAAAGTGTTTCTTAAGCCTGCCATAGTACCGACTGCTAGACATCGCAGACAACATAAATATTAAACAATAAACGTTCTTTTTTACAATACAAGCATCTGCAATAATTATCAAGGGTAATTACGAAAATTATTATATTTAATATTGTATTATCTGGTTTTGGTATGTGACAGTGGCGAACTGTTGAAAAGTATAGCGTCTGTTCTATATAAATCTCTAATCATATAAATCTATATAAATCTAAATAAAATAGTGAGTTTAGTCTAGTATTTATATTTCGCGTATAAATTGAATCTTCATCATAAAGATCTGTGTAATATCATTTAGATTGTAAGCTGTAGGTGTTTTTATTCGTAAAACGACTGATTTTGTATTGGAGCATTATTGGACAACATCCAATTAGACATCACCGATTGATATCAATACTCGCGCGGGTTCACACTGCACACTGTGCAGACTTCGCGTCCGGACCGTTTTTTTTTACCTACTTTAAGCTGATAGCTTTGAGAGGCTATTTCAGCTTCTTAACGTGTAGGTGAGCTCTCGAGGCTCAAACCGGGAGTATTGCTAACATTGGGCCTAGCAAGAGCAATGCTTCGCAGAATCTACCACCGGATCAGAAACGCGACCCACTGAGAAGATCCGGCGAGAAACTCAGTGGGCTGTGTCTGTGGGTTAATTTACTCGTCGAGCCCTTCGTCACAAGCGACGGGTTCGGCGAGAACGGTGACCGGTGCTTGTGGTACCTAAAAGCACCGTTAATGGATCGGGAGGATCCGTAATGACGTGCTTAGGGCGAAGTCGACTGTTTACAATTCTTTCCACAGGATCGGGTATGTAAGCCGGACCGGACGCGCGTGTCTATTGAGTTATACCGACGCAAACTAGCGGATATTTGTCGGATCATGGATCCCCAGCTAATGTTCGCGTTATAAGAAAGAGATAAATCACCTTGTGCGGTTAAGTATTGAGATGATCTCGTGCGCCTGTGCTAAAGAATTCATGGTTATCGATGTATGTAGTATGTACGTAACAATAATGTATCAATATAAAATTTTAAAACTAATATTGATGTGTATTCGTAACATGTGATAATTGTATAATGGATCATAGATTAAATAAAAATTTTGTAACCCTTTTATATTTGGTTTTATTTTTAAATTAATTATTATAACTTTGAATTAATTTTGAAGTTATTCCGAAGCTTATATCTATTCTATCAGCCCACACACGTCCACTGCTGTATAGGCCTCATTCAAGCCTCCAAACTCCAAGCTCCAAGCATCTGCTTACATCCAGCGGATCCCCGTGAACCTCAATAGGTCGTCGGTCTATCTTGTAGAAGGCCCTACCCACGCCGCGCCTTCCGGTACATAGCGTGGGTAGGTACTTATATCTCTTAATACTAATTACCTCTGCTGCTAATGGGCATGGCAATCATATCAGACGCACATTGAAATTCTTTAAGATGTGCTCCTTAATTGTTTTGTCATCGTACCACGGACCGCTGAAATATTAGTTAGTTTAATACTTGCAAATACCAGAAGTCGTCGTGACGAAACTCAGTGGGCTGTGTCTATGGGTTAATTTACTCGCCGAGCTCTTCGACGGGTTCGATGACCGGTGCTTGGGGTGCCTAAAAGCACCGTTAGTGGATCGGTACCGCCATCTTTCCTTTTCTGCCACCAATGAGACTTCGACGCCGGGTCTCACAATAAACATTTATAGTGGGACGTGGGCTTACTTGTCTATCTACAACAAAATAAGTGTAGTCTATATTATGTTCCTTTTAGTCGATTGTAGATGCTTCTTTACTCATAGAGAGGACATTGCATAGAAGATTGCACAAAGTGGGAATGAGTTGCTCGCTCCGGGCATTTCAATATTGTAGTAATTGTTACGTTATAATACTCATTGTAAAAATATCATATTTAAAAAAAAAAAACTAATATTAAAAAAATAATAAATAATAATTTCTTATTAAAAAAAAAAAAAGACATGCCCGCTGAGTTTCTTGCCAATTCTTCTCAGGACGGAGGCTAGTTCTTGTGAATTGGCGGTAGTTCTTTTGACGTTCAACAAGTATGTACTTTCATTTATGTTGAATAATTTTTTTTTGATTTAATTTGATTTGATCATCGACGATTAGACGAAGGAAAATACCAGAAAAGAAATTAAAACTTTATTGCACACTTTATATAACTTATATACTAGAACATCTATGAAAATTAAAATCTTTAGGTGCCGTTGATTGGGATTTTAGAGTTAGATGATTCTTATTTCCACACTGTCGGTCGTATATACTACAATAGATACATACTTAAACTACAACACAGTAAGCAACCGGACACTAAAAATAAGACAAACAATTCGCTGTAATGAATTTGAAATGAGTACGATCAGAATTTGCATAACAGTAATGTCGCGGGGTGAAAGGCTTTTGCTGTAAGCGACATTTATCTTTGTAATTAAACGTTAGTTTTATTTGGTATTAGCATCAACAGTTCGATGTTTTTAATTGAACTTCAATTAAGTTTACTCCATTCAAATAGCTGAAGATGTTTTTGAAGTGAAAACTTCTTTAGAATCGTTGTGATTTCAAACCGGATGCAACGGAAAAAACGACAGGTAAGAGACACAAATACAATAATGTGTAGGATGAAGCCAGCAAAGAACGAGACAGAAATATACATACTATTTAATACAGCGCCATCTGTGAGATTTTTTAATACTAACGTGTGTATGAAAGCTCTTGTAGTGAATTTTAATTTAGGATTATACGTGAAATTAAAATATCAATTCACAGAGGGCGCTACCTTACAATTATTTACTAATGACAAAATTTTACATATACTTAAGACGTTTAGGATAATTGTATTTTAATTTTGGAAGGTTTCACTTCTACCACGTGTGAATTGCACACATGTTTTTTTTTTTTTGGTATGATATTTTTTCCAAATTTTTTACTCTAAATGGAAAAAAATGTTGCTTAAAGCAAATATCGTTTCACCCCTTCGATGAACATTTATTTGAAACTCCAACAATAATTTTAGGCAACTTTAACTAAATTATCTCATTCTTTCATTCATCAAACAAATTTTTATCACGTCAAACAAAACATCAATCAATAGTCGCAATGTCTGATGTCGATTTTGGCCCCAAATGACGTCACAAAGTTAATGCAGCTAATAAAAAAAACAATTTAGATGTGTCCGGTATTCTATTGCCTAAAATAATCAACGCAATATGGCTTCCTTTCCCCAGAATCTGTAACCCACTAATTTACTTTACATTTTCAATGAAACGTGCGCTATATTTGTACGCGATTCCTCTACGTCAGCGTCGATCTTTTGCATCGACTTAATTGAACGTATTTTTGGCCTTTAAAATGTATATGAGGTATTTTCTATAGCTCTATATGTGTGAAAGCGTAAATGAATTAAATTGATATTACCCAATTACACTCACGCATGCGTTATCATATACGTCTGTGTGCTTAGTGTGAGTTTTTTAACGTTCTCGATAACGTAAAAGTAACTCAAAGTATGCAATTCGAACAGCACCTCTAGCGGCAAACGTAGGCAATCGTTCCAACTCCATACTCCATACAAATATGATTTAACTTTTACGCTATCGAATACGTTAAAAAGCCTGCACTAAGCACACAGAATGCAGATAAAACATGTATTCATCCCGTAAGGTATTTATCGTGGTGCGTAAATAAAAGGTCATTTATAAACGAGATCGGTGGGCGATGTTTTAATTTTATAATAAATTAGAAACAACACAAAAATTGTTCTTCAGGGCATCTAGGCACGCTTATCTGAAGCTTAGGGCAGTTCCAGATCTTTTCGCATCTGCATCTCGATCTGAACCGCCTCTTGCCGGACGTTTCGATGTGATTTGTCGTTCTGCCGCCGAACTTCGACAGAGCCACGAATTTGGACACGTGCTTCACTGGTTCCACGTCTATAAGGTCAACGTATTTCTCAGTTATATCCGATTGTGCTAAGGTCGTTTCGTAGTCGGCCGTTGTTAAGTCGTGTTCCTCTTTAACTCTCCTGTCAGTCTGGTTTGATTGTGCCCCTCGACTGTCAACGTCAGATTTGACGTCTGTCACGGTGACAGCCGCGGTAGTTTCTGCCGGAATCGACGCGGCCGTGGTCGACTGCGAGATGCTGACGTTATTGATGCTCGCATTACCCGGTATCGTTAACGGCAAGTTTTCGATCCTCGATTCTGTCTGTTGAAGGTCTGATTGCTTGATGACCGGCTGGAGTTTGAAGTATGTTATGTCAGCTTTGCTCTGCGGCGCTGGTGTTGCCGACATCAAAAATAATAGTGGTAGTAAGTATCTGGAAATGGAATTTGATTTAAGTCAGATTAATGAATTAGTATTTTTTTTATAATATATAAACTGATGGTAGGACCTCGCGTGAGTCCGTACGGGTAGGTCCCACCCCCCCGCCTATTTTTGCCGTGAAGCAGTATTGCGTTTCGGTTCGAAGGGTGGGACAGCCGTTGTGACTATACTTGAGACCTTAGAACTTATATCTCAAGGTGGGTGGCGCACTTACGTTGTAAATGTCTATGGGCTCCAGTAACCATTTAACACCAGGCGGGCCGTGAGCTCGTCCTCCTATCTAAGCAATAAAAAAACCGACGTCTGTGATTTATTAATAGAATTCCCGTATCGATTATCAATCAATAAACACACAGTTACGCAATACAATGAACCCGATTTTTAATAAATAAACATCTACATGTCTATGAAGACACGTTTTTACTTTACAAACCAGTTCCGCGGTTTAACGACACCAAACTAATTTGAAAAAATATTGAATACATATAAATTCTAGTTTTGTTTTAAAAAAATGTTATTGGAAAATGTTCATCGGAGTCTTTGACCCCATTTGTTTATGTCGAGCTGTTTTGTAATCAGGTTATCGACCTATTAAAAATGTGAGAGATTAATAATGCCTTTTTTTATCTATAATATATTTTTTGGCGTAACGGTATTATTATTGTCGTCCGGTGACATTAGGAATGTGACCATTAAGTTTTTTTTTTCTATTTTTTTAATACCATTAAGTAGTTTTTTTTTTAGTTTTTTTAACATTAGGTTTTTTTAACTTTACGCTAAGACGCGTGTACTCGTAATGAGCGATGCGACACCATCGGGTATTCAAATCCCGCGAGCAGGTACCAATAATTATAACAGAAGCTAATTTATTTCCTACCTTTTTTATGGCCCTTGTAGGCAGACGAACATATGGCCCACCTGATGGTGAGTGGTTACTGTCACATATAGTCGTCGGCAATGCCAGGGGCAGAGCTAAGCCTATGAAATCTTCTGCTTGTAACCTCGAGGGGTTATACTAATTATATTATAGTTATAAATAAGAGCTTTACCGAATGGGTAGGCAAGCCCACGGGGCTTAGCCGGGAGAGGTAACGGATTAATACATTTTTTTTATCCTACCTATGCCGATAGCCTTGAGAGGCTATATCAGTGTTACCCTAGTGTGTAGGTGAGCTCTTGGGGTTCAAACCGGAGGTGTTGCTAATACTGGCCCTAGCAAGAGCAGTGCTTCGCTGAATCTACCACCGGATCGAAAACGCGACCCATTAAGAAGATCCGGCGAGAAACTCAATGGGCTGTGTCTGTGGGTTAAGTACCACACGCTCACCGATAACTTCAACGGAGAAGGAACAATATTTTGGAATTAAAATGAAACCCTCAAATATATTAAACTTGTACTAATTACTATTAGTATCTTGTGAACCCTCACGGGTAGGTACCACCACCCTGCCTGTTTCCGTCGTGGAGCAGTAACGCGTTCAGTTTTGAAGGGTAGGTAGTAGTGATAGTTATGTCCATGGACTCCAATGACAATACAACCAGAGGAGATAAGTGTGCGGTCACCCATCTTAGATATTTTTTTTGCAGAATGCTTTAAAATTAGGTATTATATAATAATACGTGAAGCAAAAACTTTGTATCCCTTTTTACGGAAATTGCGCGGACGGAGGAGTATGAAATTTTCCACACTTATAGAGAATATAGAGAAGAAGTGCACAATGCTTATATTTTTTAAAAATAATGTATAAAAGATACATTAAATCAATAAAGAAAACATTACACACACCACACACCATGTATTTGACGCACACACGCATGCATACTATTTATTGTCAAACTTCTGTTCTTGGCGTCTATTGTCAAATTGAGAATAGATTAAACATTGTTTGTCTTTGTTAATATTTTTTATAGTGTAGTCTTGGAGAAATTTGCGATTATAGAAGTATAAAATACAATCATAATAGTGTGCAAACTTACAATTCCAATTAATTATAGTCGAATTTCGACTACTGCGGGACCTCTAGTTATAGTTAAATGTATGTCATCGTAATCTTGTTTACTTACTAAAAGCGACCTTGTTCTAATGGAAGCCGGGATTCAGTTGTTGACCAATTTGTAAAGGTCACATTCAAACATCTACTAATAGGAGACAACCAAATTACAGGTACTAATTAATTTCATTGTGGTAAATAAGTAGATTCTTAAGGTTACCATTAAAAAAAATATGGTAATTCTATGACAATGTAAAAAAAAACGTAAGTCATTAGTTAACTATAGACAATGTTGGACATCCTTGGTTGGTAAGTACGTAAGCACAATAATAATAAAAAAATACCGCCTAGAATTCAGAACCTCCTCTTTTTATTTGAAGTTGTTTAAAAATATGTAAGACGTGCAATTTTTACAAATTTAAACTCGGAATAAAATAATGTAGAAGTCAACCTTCCTTCTTTCAACCTTCATACAATTACTATTGGAAGTACATGTTTATTTTTTTAAATCATTCATAAGTGGTTGCGAACCCTGTAAACTGGTGAAATGATATCTGCGCTGGCTTAATTGTTCCAAACCAACGTATGTCTTTAGTGGAAGCAAAACCGCTATATTAACGATGCGATGGTCCCGGATATGGTGCATAGGCTGATATGTGTGAACTCCAAGCAAACCGCCTAAAAAAAATTTTTAAATCCTATTCGGTGGTCCTATTCCTATTAGCTGGTTGTAGCTATTCCAGCTACACTTGGACGGGAACTGCCTAACCAAAATGTAGCTTAGGTTCTTTTTTTTATTGCTTAGTTGGGTGGACGAGCTCACAGCCCACCTGGTGTTAAGTGGTTACTGAACCCCATAGAAATCCACAACGTAAATGCGCCACCCACCTTGAGATATAAGTTCTAAGGTCTCAAATATAGTCACAACGGCAGCCCTACTCTTCAAACCGAAACGCATTACTGCTTCACGGCAGAAATAGGCAGGGTGGTGGTACCCACCCGCGCGGACTCACAAGAGGTCCTACCACCAGCATTCTAACATATTTAAATCCACCAGCTTAAACCACCAGTCTCTCTGCATTTTATAGAGGTATTCTGCATTGTAAGTGTTCTTATCTAAGGAATTGTTTGAGATTATCTTTTTTCCCCTACCAATTCACTGGTAGCCTAAGGGCCTATTCTAGCTAAGTTCAAACGGGTAGGTTAATTATGTAGCTCAACTTGAGAGAATTTCTAACCGTAGCCCTAGCAAGAGCAGTGCTTCGCTGAATCTGCTACCGGATCGGAATCGCGACCCACTGAGAAGATCCGGCGAGAAACTCAGTAGGCTGTGTCTAAGGGCATAGTTCGCATGTCGAACGCTTTTTTGACCAAGGACAGCTAATTTGTTATTCTTCGACATTAATATTCATTGTAAATTTATTATATTAATAAGTATATTCTCGTCTAAACGAGACCGCATTTAACGTGCTAACAATAAAATTGTATTATTGTCGAAAACATGCAAATGACAATATCGCGGCGCCCAGTGTCAACCTAATTAGTAGCGATGTAGTAATGTTACGAATACATGTGTGATATATGAAGACTGATTGACCCGTCACGGTCGTGTCGCTTTCATTGAGAGGCAATACTTATCTATACTAATATATAAATGTACAGTGGTTTTTACGGATGTTCCGTTATAACTACTTGAACTTGGTACTTGACTAGAAACTTGGTATCCATGTAGAAAATACATGTACTTAATGGATTGGCTTGTGGCGGGTAGCCATCATACAACGCAAGATAATTGACAGATGCCTGAATCTCGCTTACGACATTTTCAAGATAAAGCGCATATATACAAGTTCCGAATAACAACATTCGGACCGTCAGTCTACCGAGCAATATCACCCGCTCGGTGGAAGATCTTCCCTTTGTCGTAAGCCCCAAAGGCTAATATTTATATGATGACAATAAATAATAATGTTAATTTTAAATGCACAGCGAAGAGGGCGAGTAGTACTAGTGTTTATTAAGAGTACGCGAGTACTTTTCGTAAATATCGGAGTCGCTGGAGGAACATTGCAAGACGTAGAATCCTGTCAAAATGTCACGAACCTCAGCAGTGAAGAAACGACGCGAGAAGGTAATATACTTACACATTGTAATGTATTCATACATAATACGTGTTTTCAAGTCGTGTATTTTTTGCGATTTCTTCTTATTTTCGTTGTTTAGTTTTGTTAATTTGAAAAGAATAATTAAAATAATTCTAACCCTGGAATAGAAATTGAATTTAATGTTTATAAAATTAAATTTGAAATTTATCAAATTGGATTTGAAGTTAAAAATTTATATTGTTTTCTTGATATTTAATCGCTTATAAACGAAAATCAACGTATTGGCTGATAATTAAAATCACTTTTACGATTTAATCTAAGCCGTTTTCGTGGCCGCGCTCTGTGAGGGAGGTACAGGAAACAGCGGAAATCATTTTATAATGACTGTGAGTTTCAGGCACAAAATTAGTAATGGCTTTTTTTTATTGCCGTATAGGCAGACGAGCATACGGCCCACCTGATGGTGAGTGGTTACGGTCGCCCAAGGACTTCAGCAATGCCAAGACGCTGCCTACCGCAAAATGTATTTCATGTATTTTCCTTTCATGATTACATTAAGAGTATCATTTGTTAGGTAACGCAAACATTTGTCAACCCTGACCCGCCATTGTCGTCTAACTTCAACTCGAACTTTCGCGACACATTGTTTTTTTTGTAATGATGGTTTTTCATTTTTAAATGATTTATTCATGAATTCATAATTTGTGTAAGATTTTGTCACGTAAGCTAGTCTGACACGATATTAACGCGTATATTATGCAACTAGCAAAGGTTATATTCTAGAATTGGGCTCATCATCAGCGCATTATGTCAAGTGGTCAGCAAAGTCATTTCTGCCGTGAAGCAGTAATGCGTTTCAGTTTGAAGGATGGGGCATCCGTTGTAACTATGCTGAGACCTTAGAACTTATATCTTAAGGTGGATGGCGCATTTACGTTGTAGATGTCTATGGGCTCCCGTAACTACTTAACCACCAGGTGGGCTGTGAGCTCGTCCACCCATGCAAGCAATAAAAAAAAAAGTTAAAAGACTAATTTTTAATTCCGCTGACCGTCAAGAACGATTTTCAAAGCCTCTGAATCCATAGTACGTTTCTAATGAAACGCTAAAAGGGTGCTCCTACTTCCTTCCTTCCTTCAGATGTCTTTCGAATATATTAACAAAACACAATTTATTCTTGAAGTTTTTTAGCGCCATTCAAACTAGATCAAACGATAAGACGACATTAAAAATAGGTATTGTAATATAACGTGCATCTAAAGGATTATCTATTCTCATTAAGTAATCTATTCATGTAGTTTTCTTGGGAAAATAGTGCATTGGTTTCCCCTTGCCTTCTGCCCCAGGCCTTTTAGGGGCTATTTGGGCTCCTAGGTTGCTGAAGCCTCATCTAACCATTTGGGCCGATCTAGCAAGAGAAGCACTTGGTGGTAGTCTGTACCATGCAGTACATGCCACCCATGATCGAGCACAGTGGAAGAACGTCACATGTTGTCGCGATCCTCAGCAGCGAGGGAACGATATATAGGATTATCTCGCGCGAGAATGGCATAATTCTGAAGATTTTTATACTGTGGGTGAATTTCAAGTATCTTTTATACAATTTCGTCACTTGTAAAGACCTTTCTCATTGGTCGGTCTACGACTTTCGCTCCAAGGAGGCTGGCGCTACGACAAAAATGATCCAGTTTTTCTTTATTCGAAATATGTGCAAGAACATTTTCGTCCCGACATTGTCTCAATGCCTTCTACAACAGTGTGCCTCAGGTTGAGATTAACTTGAGACATCAAGTTCATAGACAAATAATCTCACTATTACCAAAAGCAATCCAACTAAGCATAAGCTGTTAGTTTTTTAATTCATTTAATTATTCTACCATCAGATTTCACGTTGATAAAGCTTAGTTCCTACCCATTGTTCGTTATAAACGTTATAACAGTAATTAGTGATTAATTCAATCATTAATTAGCTCCTGGTTTTTGTTTGTTTTTTTGTAAATATTTAATAGGTGGTTTTTTCCATGCAATTCTTCCTTATTCGTTTTTAATATGCTTTTATTAGCTTCAGACGTAAGTATGTATGTTTGTAACGGAATCTTTGAACATGATTTTGACCACCTTCAAAACGTCGGATTAACTCGAAATTTGGTATACTTATTAAGGACCGATGACAATTCAATACTAAAAAAATATATTGAAAAAATTTAAATTCAACTAAAAAATGAAAAATAAATAATAGTTTAAAAAAAACTAGGTAACAAAATACGCTTTTATAGAAAATCCAACTAAAAAACAGAAAATAAATTATAATAAATTTGAATTAAAAATAGTGTGGGGTGCATGGTATCAATAGTTATAAATATTTTATGAACAGACATGAGTAGAAGGGCTATTTTGATAATATCCTGTAAAGCACCCCACGCTTTTTTACAATAAAATCATTTTTTCTTACACTATTTTTAATTGAAATTTAGTAAAAAAAAAAATTCTATTTTTTAGTTGGATTTTCTATAAAAGCGTATTTTATTAGTTTTTTAAAACTATTATTTATAATTTCCGTTTTTATCCGACGAACCAAATTAAGGGTATTTTAGAAAAGCGACGTTGACTTAGATCTTATTGACATGCTTGTGTTGAGTATCAGTACGTCGATGATAAGAGGAGGTCAGATGACCTGGTCGAGGGAATCCATTGGATGCGGACAGGCCCATTTATGGCGACTCTAGAGGCAGGCCTGTCTAGCAGTGGAAGAACTATGGCTTAGTATAGAATTAGTTGTAGATCATAAAATTAAATCTCTAGATTGACGCAATAGTCTACATCCCAATGTGAATGCGTGGACCCTTCTCGAAACGAGAAGCTTTATTCTGATAAATATATATAATACCTAAATGTATTATAACACGCTTTAACTACTGTCCCGCTTTTTAAATCGGACTTTATATACAGTGATAAAACTATATTAGACTACGATATTACATGATATTGTGTCAGCGTGTGTCAGTGTCTGTCAGTGTGATATTCGTCAGGTTAGAATCCCGAGAGCTCACCTACTCACTCGGTGAATCTGGCATGACGCCTTTAGGTCACTAGAACAGGGAGGGAGAACAAAAATGATGATATCCAGACCCGGACACGGAGTTCAGGAAAACTAAAATACGCTGATATGGCTTAATTGAAAGGCACGCATAGCACTAACCCTGTTAAAATGATAAAATTTACAATAACAATGAACGAACAGCGCGTGCATTTTAGATTTTTAATTTGTATATACATCGCGATATCAAATAATTGTTATCGCCCGGTTCCCGCGTCATTGTTACAAGACAATCGTATGCTTTTTATAGAGTTTAAGGTTGCCATCAAATACTTTATTGGATTTCAACGTTGTTGACAACGAACTTGTTGTAAAGCGTTGTCGCAAATTGTTTCCGGAAAGTTCTTTTTTTCTTTATTGCTTAGATTGGTGGACGAGCTCACAGCCCACCTGGTGTTAAGTGGTTACTGGAGCCATAGACATTTACAACGCAAATGCGCCACCCACCTTGAGATATAAATTCTAAGGTCTCAGTATAGTTACAACGGCTGCCCCGCCCTTCAAGCCGAAACGCATTACTGCTTCACGGCAGAAATAGGCGGGGTGGTGGTACCTACCCGTGCGGACTCACATGAGGTCTTACCACCAGTAAGCAGCAAGCTCTCTTGGATTATTAATTTTTTTATGGGCTTTTTTATGTTACTTTATCTCTATTTATAAGATTTTTTTTATTGCCCGTGTAGGCAGACGAGCATACGGCCCACCCGATGGTGAGTGGTTACCGTCGCACGTGCTGACATCCATGCAGGGTGACTGACATAACGTCTGCCAGGGACAGAGCCAAGCCGCTGCCTACCATATAAGATATCGGGTTTAAGGCAATATTAATATTCTATATCGATTTGAAGCTGAATTTGTGAAACCGTTTTGAATAAATATTTACTAGTCTAATGGTAGACAGCGGCTTGACTCTGACCCTGGCATTGCTGACGTCCATTAGACTTCGTCTGCCTTTAAAGGCAATTAAAAAAAAATTGTCGCCATTTATAGTCATAAATTGTTGAAAATCAACTAGTTAATTGTCCTAATTTGTGATTAATTAATCTTTAAGTAGTTCCTATGGAGTTTTCAATATGTATAACAATATAAAAAAAATGTCCCAATACAATTATTAGGATCATTTTTAAGATGGTTAATGCTAGTCTGTGACGGCTATATATTGTTATATAGGTTTCAGAATTATACATCTGGTTTTTTTATATGTGGTTTATCCTTAAAAATAATTACATTATAAGCGTTATAATTGAACTATGATTCACGTACGTGACATAAATTTTATGTACGTGCAAATAATATTAAAATTATTTACGTAGGTACATATGTAATTACGCACGTTAATTAAGTATTTTCTTATTTAAATATAAGTACAATTTTGTTTAAATAAGCAATTAATTGTAGCGCCGTTAGCAATCGTAATTCCGTAATTTAGTACAAAAATCGGAGTATACGCCGCAAAAATTTAATAAAAAAATATATTGTATGTTAATTTACTTTTGGTGAAATATAGTTTAAGAAAACTTATGGTCATGATAGGAAATATTTTAAATACTGACTTGAAATAATACTTCACGATTGTTTGTTCTAACAACTAATCTAATAATCTAACTAGTCTTAAAATCTATTCTTAAAATTTATTTACTAATAAAAAATAAACTCGAACTAACCTATACATTATATTGTTGTGCACTCACAAGCGTTTCACAAGACACAAACAAGACGAATACAGAATCGACAACTTATTTAAAACTATTTATAACGAGATAAAATGAATGAAAAAATTTGCTAATTTTCATACGATTGGTATTTTTCGCGCCAAACGGCATAAACGACTGAGATGAAGGCAAAGACAACTAGCACATTCAACCTTAAGAAAGGGAGGGGCGTGTGATTTTTTTTTGGCTGTCATATTACAATAATTTAACAATGTTTTCACATAATTTAAAAGTCTTGTTTCAAGTAACGGATGTAAAAGATAAAGTACGGATTTTTTAATTGTAGAGTTTTGTTTTTAAAATGCATGATTATGTGAACATTAATGTCATTCTGAAAGTCAAAGATAAAAAAATATTACAATAAAAATGTTACATTTTTAAA
This sequence comes from Bombyx mori, assembly GCF_030269925.1. Lineage (NCBI taxonomy): Eukaryota > Metazoa > Arthropoda > Insecta > Lepidoptera > Bombycidae > Bombyx > Bombyx mori. The sequence goes on from NC_085122.1 coordinate 1,315,831, forward strand.
TATAATTTGTACATTAGCGTTGCAACAGCGTGGGCTGGTACAGGCACGAACCCAATCTACTTGCATGATTGAGCTCGATAGAAGAGAATAGGGAATCAGAAAAAAACTGTGACCTTCTTGAATTAAGGCACAAAATCTTTTTTTTCTTCATAGCAATATATAATTGGAGCTTACCTCAATATTCAACATACTTAACATAATTAAGTTTTGAATGTAGCTCATAAGGAACTAAAATTAATTTAAATATAAATTAAAAGAATAGTGTAATTATGTACTTACACATACACAACTTAGATATCTATTCACATTACTACATAGTTTACTTCAGTATAATTAATATAATTGTAGCATTAGAAATAATTACATATAGGCACTTGGAAGGAGAAAAAATAAAATAAAAAATGTAATGGTATAAAATGTATATATATAATGATAGTTATGTGTTAGATTTTTTAAGTCACTAACATAGATATAAGTAATTACTACTAACAAAATGTTATGGTTTTAAAAAAAAAACTGAAATAAAGTATTAATAATAATAATAATAATATAATAATATGTACATTCCATTTTATTGTTACAAAACTTTTAATTTCAAATAAACATTATTGTAAGCAGACGGTTGTTCATATTTGTTGACACACACGGCTAATTACTGTTTTATGGAAGGCAATGAAAATAATGTTTCAGAGAATGGAGTCAGCGGCACCGACGTCATCATTTTAAAAACACTATGGAAGCAGCCAAATCCGTCAGATCTTATTTACCAAAATAAAAGGTCTTAATTATGAAGCTACTTAGACGTATAATCCTAGTGAAATGCCTATTTCTGCCAATCTAAAGCTATCAGGCGATCTACTTTGAAGGGTAGGACAGTTGTTACTAGTTCCCGATACTTCAAACCTCATTAGTCCAGCTAAGCCGTAATTACATTAGTAAGGTCAATTGACCTCACACATCAAGTCTTTTTAACCGGCTACCAATCAAGCACACATAAAATCAGAACGCAGATAGAAAACTTTACATGATAATGATGGATGAGTTCCAATTGTTCATAACGATGTCGCTATCCTGGTCAACAAGTACGTATACCTAATTATTGCTCTACTATGGTACACATAAAAAAAAATACAAATCCAAAGGAATAACTTAAAACTGAAATTTTGATCTAGCAACATTATTTTACTGGTTGTAGGACGTCTTATCAGTCCGCAAGGGTCTAAGGTACCAGTACCCTACCTAGCAGTTTGGTTTGCAAGGTGGGGCAGCCGTTGTACTGGTAAAACTGAGACCTTACAACTCATGTCTCGAGGTGGGTGGCGGCATTTACGTTGTAGATGCGGTTACCACTTAAAACCAGTTGGGCTGTGAGCTAGTCCACCCATTAAAGCTATAAAAAAATATAAGATTGTAACATGGCCGACGAAGAAATTGACATTGCAAAAAAAAACAGGGCGAATACTTGATATAAACAGATAAATTTTGATCAGACCTCTGCAATTATAGTCTTCTGCAGCCCGTAGTCCATAAAAAGCTTGTCCAGTACAAGGCCAGCGTCTACACGTCGCGGTCATTGATCGGGCAAGTCTCGCATTTTTAATGTTCACTATCACATTTCATTATAAATTTTCTAGAGAAATGTCAGGTCTTATAAGCCAAATAGCTGCGATCGATTCTATAGTTTTTATTTTTATTTTATTATTTCTATAGTTTATTTTTTATATATTTTCTATAGTGTTTTTACAATACAATTACAATGTAACATAAACTATAGACAAGACTTACGTTATAAAATAAAATACCTAAAATGCAAAATCGTAAATGAAAAAAAAAAGAATGTAAATGGACTATACGCAAAGTCGAACCGTAAATAAACTCATTACCCTGATGTTAACATTAAACGCTATGTAAGAATTCACGCGGAATAGTTTAATAATGTCATATTTTTTGAATCTGCAATTTATCATGAAGACATTTTTAGTTTTAGGTTCGTTGTTAGAGTTGATTGCTTAACTTATAAATTTTTTTTTTTTTTTTATTTTTTTTTATTGCCTTTGTAGGCAGACGGGCATACGGCCCACCTGATGGTGAGTGGTTACCGTCGCCCATGGACTTCAGCAATGCCAGGGGCAGAGCCAAGCCGCTGCCTACCGAGCCAAGCCGCTGCCTACTGAATATTACAATCTCGCTTCCTTGGGCTAGCTATTGGAGTAACGTGGTACGCGAGAGTCAAGATCTCAACTCCATTCGTAAATCTATGAAGAACTCTCCGATAAATCCCTTATCGGGACCGCCGCCATCTACAGCCCATTATTACCATAGATTATCTTACTATATAATACTGCCGATTCCCTGGACGACGCATCGGACAAACGATTCAATCCTGGAAGAACTAGGCATCTCCTTAAGACTCTCCACCATTTGCCTACGTAGGATCTTAGAGTTTTTCGGTCACGTTGCGAGGAAAAAGGGCTACAATCTCGAAAGACTTCTCATCACCGGCAAAGTGGAAGGAAAGAGGCCTAGGGGACGTGGTCCCATGCGCTGGTCCGATCAGATTAAGACGATTTTGGACTCCAGCATCAAAGTCGCTATCCACTGTGCGGAGGACAGGAGTGAATGGAGGAACATAGTCTTAACAAAAGTGCTCCGTAAAGGTCACGACCCTCAGAACTGAGGAATACGACGCACGGAGGAGGAGGATCTTACTATATATATATAAATTACGTGTCACGTTGTTTGTCCGCGATGGACACCTAAACTACTGAACCGATTTTAACTTTTTTTTTAAATATGTGTTTTGTTCCAACTTCGTCTATCCAACTATGTTAACAACATAGGATGGTTTTTATTTCGATTAATGGTCGCAATATTTATTAATTAACAATAAAATTATTTCCTATGTTAAATCAGTTTTTAGTAGTTTTTACAGACAATTGAGGCCTATAAAATCAAAGGCTGCTAAATCCAAGTCTGTCAAATATTCAAGTAAACTACAAAAATCGTCCCTAAACACGTCATTACGGATCCTCCCGATCCATCGAAGTACTGCTCTTGCTAAGGCCAGTTTTAGCAACACGCTGAAATAACTTTGTTCAGATAGCTACAATAGTCTTTACTTTAAAACAGATTTATAAAGAATGAGAATATTACTACTAATCTGAATTTTAAATGATAAAACTTTGTTTATTAGTACTTGTACTGAGTAAAAATAAAATTTTTGAACTGAATTTATAAGAGATTTAGCTGCATTTGTTATAACATGAAAACACTAAAGCGTGTCCAATTAACTAAACAAAATAGGGCCATTGTTAATCCGTCTCACGACATTATGGCGTTTGGCTGCCTTTGATTTTATAGGCCTCAATTGTAATACTGTCTGACATTAATATCTCATAGATGGCGCTGTGTTAAAAATACTAACGATTCACATAAGCTACAATTTAATGACATAAACACCACGTGTTGCTGAGGAAATTTATTTCGTAGTAAACGCAAAACAGTTTATTCCAATTGTTCTTACTTTGTTAATTTTTGGTATTAGCATAGCCGGCCGCGTGTTATTTAGAAACAAAAATCTTAGTCACAGCAACATGTGGCCGGGTCTGCTAGTTATATTATATATGTATTTATATTTGTGTATGTATATGTATATGTTTGTGCATATATATGTATGTGTGTGCGTGCGTGTATATATATATTTCATCGGATTAGTACACCGCGTGTAATTCGTTTCCAAATGATTCTTGTCCACCTGATGGTTTTTTCAACTTAATTAGGCTACCCGAGCAGCCATCTATGATCACAGGTGAATACACTTTTTTTTTGTTCAGAAGGAAATCATCGGACTTCCGCCCTCCACTGGGGATGGAATAAAACCTCCTGTCGCTCAACAACCAACGTCCAAACCTCGCATGAGATAGAACTTATGAAAAGGCAAAGGGGGGAAAGTGAAGCGTTTAGTGTGAAGCACATCTCTCCCATCACTCTCCCCCTCGGGACGCTGGACCGGCGGTCGTCGGCGCCACGACCACCAGCCCTCTCGGACGGCAGGCTATCCGAAGACCGCCTAGATGGCGCCGGTTAGATTGAGCTATCCTACGGAATACCCTGGGCCAGAACCAGCGTGGGTCGAGGATAGCCGGCCTTCCATCACCCGGATGCTCTTGCGTAAAACGCGTGCAGAGCAGCTTGCACGTCGTCTTCTTAGGTCCCCCTCGCCGGTCTCGAGACCGACATGTGAGGGGGACCCGAAGCACTTAGAGGGCCAGGACTTGGGCGGGATCCGCCTCCCTGGCCCCCGCTCGACGGCATCGGGATTGTGCGTCTTTCACGCGCCCCGCTGCCTCCTTCTGCGAGATTGTGCACTCGCACAAGTCGCGCATCGCCTTCCACGACTCTTCGTCGCCGAGCATCGATGCCACAACACTCGGCAACGACAAGTCGTTTCCTATTTTTGCGACAAGGACACGGCGCCACCCCTCCCATGCGGGGCAGGCCACGAGCGTATGCTCTGCCATGTCCAAGTCGCAACCACAATGGTGGCACTCTGCCGTCGGCTCGGCTGTGATCCGGTGCAGGAACTCACCGAAACAACCATGCCTAGTAAGCACCTGCGTGAGCCGGAAAGTGAGGCGTCCTCTGTCACGATTCACCCAATCCACAAGGACCAGGCGAATCGCCTCGGCAGTCCTACGACCAGCCGAAGTATCAGCCAGTCGTCTGAACCATGACTCCAGCACGGACCGCCTAGATTGGGCCCTCCGCGCTCTGACCACACTAGGGCTGGGACGCGCCACGCCCCGGGCACGAAGGTCAGCCCGCCACTGATAGTCAGCGGCGAGCGCCTTCGCTTCCAGAACCCAAGGCGGCGTCCCAGCCAGTACACACGCCGCCTCAAAGGAGATGGTGCGATAACCATGGATGACCCTGATCGCGATGGTGCGTTGCGGCCGTTGCAGCAGCTTCGCCACGCCCGCGGCCAGAGACTGACCCCACACAGGCGCCCCGTATAGAGACGGCGCGTCACCTGGTCAGGCCTCCCGACGTTGGGCAGAAGCCGGCTTAACGCGCCGGCCACCCCCAACTAACGTGAGACCAGGTTCTGAAAGTGAGCACGGAAGGTCCAACGACTGTCCAGAATGAGGCCGAGGTACTTCAACTGCACCCCGACCCCGATACGGACGCCTCCGACCTCGATATGGACATCGACAGGTGGCACTCTGCGGGGCCTGTGGAACCTCATGGCCTTGGATTTACTGAGCGACACGTCGAGGCCCAATCTCCTGATTTTGACGTGAATACGCTACGTACTAAAATTTTACGTATGTACCTACATATTACACGATATTCAGAAATACTGAAATCAATGTGGAACATGCTCCGCATCTAAAATCCTTTGCTTGTGATTATTCAATATATTTTTAATTTAAAAAACGACACTATCATAATTTAGTCAAAGACATATAATATGTATAGCTTGTGTTTTTTTTTTAAATTGCTTGCTTATTATCTTCTTATTGTTTCTTCTTCCACCATGTTGATTACCGTTGTAAAACTCAGTTGTTCGTTGCCCTTCGCTAGGCAGCTGGCATTCTAACCTAGCAAACTGCCACACGATGAGCCGCAACCAACTAGAGTTTGATCTTCTTTGATTCTCTTCGACCGAAGCCAACGCGATTCATAGACAAAATTAATATACCTAGTGTAGATTATATAGCATAGATTATATATAATATAAATTAATAACCTAACCTCTTTACATAAAACTATTCGAAAATGGTCATGTGAATTCAATAATACGGAGATTCATTAAGCGTTCTTTAGTTCCCGGATATTTTTCGTTTTTTTTTGTCAGTTCTAGTGCTCTCAATACAGATTTTTGAAAAAAACATTGGAGGGCACCACAATGCTTATTCTTTTTGAATAATTTTAAACAACTGTTGTTTTTTATTCACTTTTGTTAATGACAAACTTTGAGATACTTAAATGTACCCCGTTATACAGAAATAACAAAAATTGCATCAAACACACAAATACACAAAAACACTCAATATTTGCCAATATATATACAAACTAGCGACCCGCCCTCGCTTCGCTTCGGAAACATTAAAACACACATGAAACCAAAAAAAAAAAATAAAAAAAAAATAAAAAAAGTAGCCTATGTTCATCAGGGACAATGTCGGCTTCTAATTAAAAAAGAATTTTTCAAATCGGTCCAGTAGTTTCGGAGCCTATTCGAAACAAACAAACAAACAAATCTTTCCTCTTTATAATATTAGTATAGATAACCACAGAAACAATTAAATACTACGAAATCAAATTATAAAATATTATTTACTAACTCCCGAATACCTAATTAAATTTAAATTTGACACTACTCTAATGATACTCTACCTCAATGTCATACACAAAGACAAAAATTAAAAATACAATTATTAGCACAAACTTTTTTTTTTTTTAATCTCATTTATATTAAAACCGTGAATATTTGCAAATGAAAATTAAATTTCGACATACCTCCCGCCAAAATTCGCTCGTCGCCTCGGCCGCCTGACTGATGGTTTTCAACAGCCGTGAGGGTTATTAAATACAAATTTTATCTACAAGGAAAGCCGCGAAATAATATGTAACGAACGTTAATTAAGCTATAATGTTAGCAATACGTCGGTCAACAAATATTATAAGCGTTAGAATAATATGAATATAAACATTTTGTGTTCGTTTTAGTGATGTGAGTGACATTAGCATGTTCACGGAATTGTATTTCGATCCCGTATATTGATAACTTTAAAAAACTCCGTCGATCTACAAGTATTATTTTAGATATCTATACTAAAAATAAAATTGGAGTGTCTGATTGTAATAATTAAATAACCGCTTTTTACGACATGCATATGATACGGTACATACAGCAAAATATAATAACATTTTTTACAATTTTTGTCTGTCTGTTTGTTGCGGCTAATATCTGGAACGGCTGGACCGATTTTAACGAGACTTTCACTGATAGGTAGTTGATGAATATAAGCAGTCGCGGATTAAAGGTCCAGAACGCCCTAAGCAATCACTTTATCGGCGCCCCTGTACCGGTCATAAATGGCCATCATAATACTATAAATTTTAACTAGTTGTTTTTGCAATTACGATGACGTTGTATCATCAAAAGCACCGTTAGTGGATCGGGAGGATCCGAAATGACGTGTTTGGGGCGACGTCGACTGCTTTCCATTCTGTCCGCAGGATCGGGAATGTAGATACCGGCGGCCACGATGAGAGGGTTCTCGTGTCGTGCCGCTTTATCGAAGTGGTTGATAGACCAGGACCCTTGTACTTACGCTAATGCGCGAATGAAATACAAACAAACCCGCAATATTGCATAATACGAGTATATCGATGCTTGTGCAATATAATCTATTATACATTTAGATTATAGATCAGCATTTAGTTCTTAATCGTCGATATGTTATTTTTTTTGTTTATTTAACGGCCGTCTGATGTAGTGGTAAGTGACATGGTCACTACACAAGGGGGTCGCGGGTTCGAATCCCGCCAAGGGAAGATATTTGTATGATAAATATCAATGTCTTTTCCAGGGTTATGGATGTATATTAAATATATGTATGTGTATAATAAAAATCTTACATTTATATCCATTATCTGGTACTTGTAACACAAGTTCTTTACGAACTTATCACGGGACCAGTTAACGTGGCGTGATTGTTAGTAAATATTAGTAAATATTTAAAAAATTTGAGGTCGCGCGCCCCTTGTAACTACACGCTCTTAGGCACGTGCCTAGTTTGCCTTATGGATAATCCGCCTCTGAATATAAGGAGTAACTTAGGCTACTTTTTTTAGACTATCTTCGCCCCGCAGCGTCATCCGTGGCACGACAAAAACCGCGGGCAACATCGCGCGACTCGGCTATCAATAATGAAAATTAATGTTTCCGAAGCGAAACGAGGGCGGGTCGCTAGTGATATTTTTTTTTTTTCCTACCTATGCTGTTAGCCTTGAGAGGCTATTTCAGCTTCGCCCTAACGTTTGTAGGTGAGCTCACGGGGCTCAAACCTGACTACGATGCTAACACGAACCCTAGCAAGAGTCGTGCTTCGCAGAATCTACCACCGGATCGGTAACGCGACCCACTGAGAAGATCCGGCGAGCTAGTGATAAATAATAACCTTAAAATAACGTGTAAATATACCCAACTTTAATATAACAGGCTCATTTATATTAGCCACTCACTCACTACGTCACAATCATTATTTAACTTTATAATTCAAACTAGCGGTCCGCACCGGCTCCGCTCGGATCTTTAACAAAAAATTCAACGATATTTGACGTTGTTTTATTTTTTAAACAAAAAAAACACTTATTGCGGCATAACTACAATAGTTAGACATATGCTGTCGTGATACTTTTTGTAATTAATAATGTGTTCTACAAAGTCGTAGTACATTATTTTATTCTATCATCAATAGTTTTCTTAGGGCACGCGATGTAAATAATATTTTAGGTAATTTTTTTACACCTTGGGTTACATTACTGGAGTATTAGTAAGGATCCCTAATTTTTTTCAAAAAAGGTTAAGTCAGCCTATGTCACTCGGGAACAGTGTAGCTTCCAAAGAGTGAAAGAATTTTTCAAATCGGATCGATAGTTTCGGAGCCTATTCAATACAAACAAACAAACAAATCTTTCCTCTTTATAATATTAGTAGGTATAGATGTATCAACAACATGTAAAGTGGCACTTACGTATATACCAGATATTCCGTGCACTGTACTACCGATCCGGTAGTCAGCGGTTTGGCTGTAAGCTGACATTGCTGATGCGTATGATCAGGTAGGCCGTATTGTTGCGCGCTGGGGCTCGGAACAAATAAAAGTTCAACCAAAGTACAAATTAAAACTCCATTTAACATTTAGAGCACTTGCAGAACACTTTACACTTCGTAATTCGCTTCTTCCGCTTCGTTTCAGGTTTCGCTTCGAGTAGATCTGATTTTATAGCCGATACGACATCGCTAGATTTATCGAGAGCATGTTGGGCAAGTCAATGTGTGTTTCCGCTATCTGACAATAGATGGCGTTGTAATTCTCGAGCGTTTTCGATGGTTTTAGTTCCTTTGATATTCGTTTCTGCTATTCGGCAATAAATGGCGTTACTCTTACCGGCGTAAAATTATGATCTTCAGCCAACAAAATCAGTTAACAAAATTTGGTAAAAAAATCCGGTACTCTTATTCCATCCCTATTAAAAAAACGAGTGTGCACCCTTTATCGGACGCACAGGAAATAAGACAGGAAGCCCAGGGTCTGCCGATAGCCGTCAGCAATACGTTACGATCATCTGAACTAAAATAAAAAAATGAAACACAGATATAACTGCCTGTTTCTGTCGTGAAGCAGTAATGCGTTTCGGTTTGAAGGGTGGGGCAGTCGTTGTAACTATACTGAGACCTTAGAACTTATATCTCAAGGTGGGTGACGCATTTGACGTTGTAGATGTCTATGGGCTCCAGTAACCACTTAACACCAGGTGGGCTGTGAGCTCGTACACCGATCTAAGCAATAAAAAAAGAAAATTTATCGTATTTGAATCGAAAAATTGTAAAAATCGAAATCGAATGTAAAAGCGGTGGTGTAATAGTAAATATGACATGACATTAAAACTTGCATACGGCCCGTCATGACGTATGCAAGTGTAGTGTTCGCTCACGCGGCCCGTACCAACTTGAAGCCCCTTCAGGTTATTCAATCCCGATTCTGCAGGATAGCCGTCGGAGCACCATGGTTCCTGAGGAGCGTGGATCTCCACGATTACCTGTAGCTCGACTCTGTCAGTTAGTATCTACAGTCGGCATCATTGCGCCACTTCGAGAAGGCAGCACGACATGAGAACCCTCTTGTTGTGGCCGCTGGAAACTACATACCCGATCCTGTAGACCGAATGTTCTACAGTCGGCGTCGCCCAAAGCACGTCATTACAGATCCTCCCGATCCATTAACAGTGCTTTTAGGTACCAGAAGCACCGGTCACCGTCCTCGTCGAACTCGTTGCTTGCGACGAAGGGCTCGACGAGCGAATTAACCCATAGACACATCCCACTGAGTTTCTCGCCGGATCTTCTCAGTGGGTCGCGTTTCCGATCCGGTGGTAGATTCTGCGAAGCACTGCTCTTGCTAGAATCAGTGTCAGCAACACTCCGATTTGAGCCCGGTGAGCTCACCTACACGCGTTAGGGTGAAGCTGAAATAGCCTCTCAAGGCTATCAGCATAGATAGGGGAAAAAAGACATGACATTGTACTGTAGAAGCTCCAAGGAAAAGAAATTCATTGCGGGACCCATTGATACGGGTAAAATGATCTCAGGAGAGCACCCTACTTGAGAAGCGCTCGTGTATCCACGATTTCCGATCCACCCCAAAACGGTAGGCAGGTTAGCTCTGCCCCTGATATTGGTGACGTCCACGGGCGACGGTAACCACTCACCATCAGGTGGGTCGCATGCTTGTCTGCCTATACGGCAATAAAAAAAAAGCTTAACAATGTTTTAAAAATGAGAGACATGAACACAAAATAATAACCCATCAATTTCTTTGATTTGTTTTAGTAAACGTGATATTCCGAGTACAAACTTCACGATACATTCAGTACACTGTGCTCGGAACATAGGAGTCTGTCCTGTGTGCAAGGAACCTGTACCGTTTTAAAAAAAAATCTTAATTGTACTGTCCAAATTTTTATTAGGTAAGTACTATTAGAATAAAACTGCTTCTGATAGGAAAAGAATCATCTCCAAATTATAGCCCACTAGAGTTCAAACTCCAGTATCACTACATATAATTATTTTTTATTTAATTTATTACTCTTCATGTAAAATTTGCATTGGCGGACTTAACGCCTAAGGCATTCTCTACCAGTCAACTAAAGGTAGTGCAGAGTAAATAGTGGTAGGTGCAATGAAATTTATATTAAGTTACAAAAAGTGAGTACAAATTAGTGATTTTTACGAAAAAAATATTCAGCATTTTGTCTGCGATTATCAGAATGATATTTAGGATTGTGGACCAAAAATAATATGCTAGGAATCTTTGAGATTGTTTCTTAATTTGGCAATGTAAGCTGACGAGCATAAGATCCAATTGATGGAAAATGGTTACCGTCGCTCATCGACGCGAGTAATGTCACACCGCCATTGCTGGTGTCCATGGGCAACGGTAACTCTTCATCATCAGGCGGATCGTAGGCTCGTTTGCCCACAAGGGTAATAAAAAAAAACATACTATTTTCACGGCTCTATTGAGATCTATAGGGTCGGACGGATTGTGAGTACGGTTAGGTAAGACTACCCTGCCTATTTCTGCCCTGAAGCAGTAATGCGCTTCAGTTTGAAGGGTGGGGCAGCGGTCGTACTGTTAAAAGTGAGACCCTGACAACTCATGTCTCAAGGTGGGTGGAGGCATTTACGTTGTAGATGTCTATGGGCTCCGGTAACCACTTAACGTCAGGGGAGCCGTGAGCTCGTCCACTCAAATAAGCGCTAAAAAAGGGGTTCCCTATAAATTCAGGTTCACAAAGAATTAATACCTAAAAATTTATCTAAGTGTAAAGCTACTTATAAATAGAAAATCTGTGTTAGCTCACTGCCAGTTGGCAGCGTTCCCAGAAGGCTGGCAGCATTTCCACGCTGGATAGTAATGCTAATTCTTTGTGCAAAATACGTACAGGCCTTCTGGTCTCCCGAGGCCTCAAATAGTTTTTTTAAGGTCCTTAAACAAGCTTTTAGCAGATGGACCCCAGGAGCCCAAAGTTTCTACCCCAAATGGAACAAAAATGGAATCTTTAGAAAGATTTTATAAATTAATTAGATGATAATATACCTAAAATGATTTTATACTTGGTTTAATTAACAAATGTTTGTTTCTGTAAGCTTTATGTCCGTGCATTAAAATTACATTTCCATTTTATAAACAGGAAAAACAGCACCTGCGCACTGAAAATAGTTTAGCAATGATTTATAAACAAAATTAATACGTGATGTTAAATAACTAGGTATATTCGCAACTCAATAAAGCGAATCCGTATGTCACATTAATTGAATTATGTTACAACATTAGTCTTGTAGGGCGGCGAGAGTAGCGCAGACTATTTACACATCATTACGGATACTCCCGATCCATTAACGGTGTTTTTAGGTACCACAAGCACCGGTCACGGTCCTCGCCGAACCCGTCGCTTGCGACGAAGGGCTCGACGAGCGAATTAACCCATAGACACAGCCCACTGAGTTTCTGGCCGGATCTTCTCAGTGGGTCGCGTTTCCGATCCTATGGTAGATTCTGCGAAGCACTGCTCTTGCTAGGGCCAGTGCTAGCAACACTTCCGGTTTGAGCCCCGTGAGCTCACCTACATGTTAGGGTGAAGCTGAAATAGCCTCAAGCTATCAGCATAGGTAGGAGAAAAAGCAGGCTACGCAATGATGCTGCAGTATAAGTGATCTCTGAAAGGTATTTCCTACTCTGCTATCAGATAGTTTGTCTAATAGTTGACAGGAAAGAGGAAAGGGCGTCTTAAATGAGTTGGACGGATAATGAAAGAGGGTGAGAGAAGCATGCGATACAAAAATGAGGTATTTTATAATAGATCTCAATTGAAAAATAGGACATGTTGTGTCAACCCCACCTAGTGGGATAAGGGTGGACCATTCGTGTAGCGCATATGAGGTCGGTTAGCGTCGTTTCTAGTACATTAAGAACTACCATCATCAGCCCAGCGATGTCCACTGCTGGCCTCCCACAAAGCTCGATACTATACCGGCCCTGCGTTGTCGACATGCAGTCCGGGACCTTATACCTAGTTCGAGGCCTCAACTACGCGTAAATCCCACCCTAATCCTACGTGTAGTTATGTGACTTAAATACCCAAAGCTGCTCCCTTCTAACGAACACATTCAACGACAGGATACCAGGAGGTTGGATAAATTAAAAAATGATACAGAGCAATCCCCGTGTAATTCTATGTCAATATTAATATTGCGCATTATTATTTTGGGAACGGAAGGGAAAACCGCAACGTCTATCCTCCCGATTACAGCAAGCGCTTGTTGACACGGCGCATCACGTCGTACCTATTCTGTAACATTAATAACAATTGCTATGTTTGTATGTGATTCAAAGTTATTCGTCGGCTGAAAATTTTGGGGTTTCGATCGGAGTTTTGTTTTTTTCACGGGCATATTAGTTTAGAGCTCTTCTTCTTCAGGTTGTCGTATAGTTTCGTATATCAACAGGTTTTATTAAAATGGTTTTTGGAGCAGTATGAGGACTTGCCTTATCAGGCACTTAATGATCTAACCTGGTCTAACTTAATTATCTAATGATCTACGTTGTTCCGACCAGATCAAGAGCGTTTCACAACGCCCTCCAGACCGCCAGAGACAAAAATGGATGGAGAAAGATCGTGCGTGCGAAGGTGATACAAAAGGGTGGCCACGACCCTCAGCAATGAGGAATACGACGCAAGGAGGAGGAATGATCTAACCTAATAATCAACACCTAATGATCTCTCAACACGTATCCGCAGCATCTGTTCACGACTTAACCTAACCTAATCTATCTTAAGAAGGAGGGAGCCTGGAGACCAGTAATACAGGTCTTCGAACCTAGTACAGACTTCAGCTCTTTCAAAGGCTTGCAAAATAAATTATAAGGTTAATTTCCATTTGTATTTGTACTGTACCTTTAAGAGAGAAATAAATAAATTATTTTTATTCTTATTACTTACAATAGCAAAAAATAAAGCTAGCCCATATAGCGTCCGTGTGCAATAATCACTCTGGCGTCCCCTAGTAAATGTAATGGGTTAATTGAAAGTACCCAGGCCGGTGCCCCCACCGCCGTAAGTGCCGCAATCCAGCTTATTTTTGTCGCGATTATGATTACCTGGTTGAGGGATGGCGCAATCGACATGAATCACAAGTGGGTCTTATAAGCCATGTCAAAGTAAAGGTTGCAGTATTCACCAGTAACCACATAACTTCAGATGAGCCGTCAGCTCGTCAATAGCAATAAAAATAAAGAATCTTGAACTTCAATTTTTTAATTCAATGTGACATGTATATTAAAACTCGCGCTTCCTATTTTAATCCGTATTAGGTATATTATAATACTAGCGACCCGCCCTCGCTTCGCTTCGGAAACATTAAAACACACATGAAACAAAAAAAAAAAAATTAAAAAAAATTAAAAAAAAGTAGCCTATGTTCATCAGGGACAATGTCGGCTTCTAATGGAAAAAGAATTTTTCAAATCGGTCCAGTAGTTTCGGAGCCTATTCGAAACAAACAAACAAACAAATCTTTCCTCTTTATAATATTATAATAATAATAATAATAATAATAATAATAAAAATATTATAATAATAATATAATAATAATAAGTATAGATTTACTGTTAATAAACTTACCGTTAATAAAGTTTATCAAATGCGCTAAAATCACTAACAAAATGTTCTTAAATCATTCATTTACAACTAATCACATTCTAATTCATTTATACACGTCTCAATAGCACTGTAACTATTTAGTACATTCGCATTTAGAAATGACTACACTTTTATTAAGAAATCACACTCTTGCATTAAGTTAAAATCATAAATAATACATATAATTTTCGATCCATTTTCTTAAATGACGTATCGCGTTCATCAACTCTTTAATACGCATTCGGACCGTTAATTACCGAGAAAAATGCAAATAAAAGTCTGCCAAGAACGGAGGTCACAAGAGTTTTCAAGTTCTAGGCCAAGGTCCTTGGTTCTGCGCAAGTCTTGAAGGTCAAGGTCGATGAACATGACCACCAAATCGGTAGATGGCAACACGTATTCTCGGAATCAGGAATCATTAAATAAAAAAAACAAATCCACATGTACTTCATTTTTATAAAGCGTTTCGTGAGTCTTTAATAAGTATCTAAATCGTTTTTTTTTCCACGAAGCAGCCACGAGCACGGATTCGTTTTTTTTGTTGCTTAGATGGGTGGACGAGCTCACAGCCCATATGGTGTTTAGTTACCGGAGCCCATAGACATCTACAACGTAAATGCGCCACCCACCTTTAGATATAAGTTCTAAAGTCTCAGTATAGTTACAACGGCTGCCCGCCCTTCGAACCGAAACGCATTACTGCTTCACGGCAGAAATAGGCGGGGTGGTGGCACCTACCCGTACGGACTCACAAGAGGTCTTACTACCAGTAAGATTCCAGAGAGAAGACCAGATTCGATCGGTATAACACTTTTATTAAATTGAGATTCCAGCTTCAAGTTTGGTGACGGCGCGCGTTTCCGCTCCCTCTTTTGGCTTATGCAACGAAATTCGGGCACATTGAGAGCGTCTACAGTAGAACAAAGAATAAAAATTTTCGTTTTTATCTTTCACTAGCTGACCCGGCAGACTTCGTAGTGCCTCAATCGATAAGTAAAAGACCTAAACTTCTGTATAAAATAAACTTAAAACAAACAATAGGAATCCGTACGACGTGGGACACATCAAAGGGAAAAGAAAATTGTTATTTTTATTTAATTCCGAGCATTTTCATATTTATCTACCTTTTAAACCTTCTCTGGACTTCCAAAAATAATTCATGACCAAAATTCGGTCCAGCCGTTCTCGAGAAGACACTATTTAAAAATTAGTGATAGTTTGTTTTTAATCTTGTTTCATTGAGTTATAAAAAAATACATCACCCAGTAATCGAAATTCGACTATAATGATTGCGCCTCAGGATTATAGGAGACTATACTAAGTATATTTTCTATTTGGTTTTGTTATCGTATTTTTTCTTAAAAAAGTGGAATAAAAACATGATAGTTTCCAAAAAATATATACTGCATCCCTTTCCTTTTTAAGTACCTACATATACCCATGTAGATGTCGTGACGATAATGGCGCCGCCCATCTTGAGGTCTCCTTTGGCCAAGGTCCTTGGTTCTGCGCAAGTCTTGAAGGTCAAGGTCGATGAACATGACCACCAAATCGGTAGATGGCAACACGTATTCTCGGAATCAGGAATCATTAAATAAAAAAAACAAATCCACATGTACTTCATTTTTATAAAGCGTTTGGTGAGTCTTTAATAAGTATCTAAATCGTTTTTTTTTCCACGAAGCAGCCACGAGCACGGATTCGTTTTTTTTGTTGCTTAGATGGGTGGACGAGCTCACAGCCCATATGGTGTTTAGTTACCGGAGCCCATAGACATCTACAACGTAAATGCGCCACCCACCTTTAGATATAAGTTCTAAAGTCTCAGTATAGTTACAACGGCTGCCCCACCCTTCAAACCGAAACGCATTACTACTTCACGGCAGAAATAGGCAGGGTGGTGGTACCCACCCGTGCGGACTCACAAGAGGTCCTACCACCAGTAAAATGTTTAGTGTAACCATACTAATAACTAACACGGCGTTAGAAATTATTATGCGCACTGTTCACTGGTAGATACTGTTTATGAGAGACTTTTATAGCTGTAGATGAGCAAATAAGATACTGGGCCATCGAATTATTATTGTTCAGCCCTTCCATCGGTAGACTTTCGCAACTAATATAATTTCAGGGAAGAAGAAACACAGTATAACAACAGCTTATATTGTAACTGTTCCCGAATCTAATTTTTATTGTTTCCTAATACTATAAAGTTTACATTATACTGAGAACAAATCAGTTCGATCATCAGGCCCCAAATTAGGATTCCCTGTGCTGTGGGTATTAGAGACTGACAAGCATACCTACTTATACATTTTTAAATATATAGATAACTAGCGGCCCGCTCCGGCTCCGCTCGGGTCTTTAACAAAAATTTCAACGATATTTGATGTCGTTTTATTTTTTTAAATAAAAGAAGACTTATTGCGGCATAACTATAATATTTAGACATATGCTGTCGGGACACTTCTTGTAAATAATAATGTGTTCTACAAAGTCGTAGTACATTGTTTTATTCTATCATCAAAAGTTTTCGCAGGGCACGCGATGTAAAGAATATTTTAGGGAATTTTTTTACACCTTGGGTTACGTTATTGGAGTTTTAGTAAGGATCCCTAATTTTTTCCAAAAAATATTATATCTTAAGTCACTCGGGAATAGTGTAGCTTCCAAACAGTGAAAGAATTTTTCAAATCGATTCACTAGTTTCGGAGCCTATTCAATACAAACAAACAAACAAATCTTTCCTCTTTATAATATTAGTATAGAAGTATAGATAAGTAACCAAAGAGCAAACAAATCTGTTTATCACACGAAATTTTGCCCAATGTGGGAATCAAACCCACAACCTTCGGCGCAACAGTCAAGGGCGCTAAATATTACATCACCGAGTCAATCGAAAAATACATATAAACTATCTTTTTTACTACTGCACGTATTGTAGGACAAATAAAACGCTGAGGGCGTTTGCCACTACTCATGTTGTACCAAATATGAACTTATTAAATTGATAAAAGGTTAGCTCAGTAAATGAGTATGTTACTACTGTTTGGATTAAGAAAACAGTGTATTTTAATCATGTATGCAGCACCTATGCTTTGGTTCTTGAAATAATATTATACTCCTTATTAAAATTATTTCTAGCCACACAGATAATCATTTATTTTGTGACACACTCGTGACTACTGTTACAAAGTATTGACTCGGAAAATGTTTAAGCATCGGTTCTGTTTCATGTCCACTGTTTCAACCTACTTCAAAGAAAGGAGGACGTTCAACTAAAAACAAAATAGAACAAGAGTTTAGACCAGATTTTTCTGCACTTACCATTCTACCAGTGATCATGGCGTTTCACACAGCACTAATTATCGGAAACATAAACAACTTATAAACCCCACAATAAATTAATTTGCGAGAATAAGTTTAGCTACACTATCGGGTTATACAGGTGGTAAAATATGACGGAACAATCTCAAATAATTTCTCAGAGCACATACGCCACAAAACACAGATAATAATGACGTCCAGCCCACAAACCAGATTCGAAATACAAGATCCAAACACAATCACCAAACTGTTTACATCACCTGGCCAGTGGATAAGGAAATTCTGTCAGTAAATGTCTTACTTCTGCCAGCGTCATGTAATGGGAATACAGGTGAAGCCTTCTTAGACTTCAATTAAGAGTCAAAAAAAGGTTACCTATGAAATTAAGTAAGCCCCTATTTTGTCGTAAAAAGGTAATTATGCACAACTTTTACCACGGTTTCTTATCAAGCTTAATTTACAATTAAAACATCCAACTTTATGGCTCTGAATATTATATTTTAATATCTTTATTTATCAGTCAATAATCATAGTACATTGATTTTGTAAACTTCATAAAAACCACACAAAGTTGATGATTCTTTTCTAATTTTATCTTTAGCTCTGTTGATAAGATGCTATTTTGAACAGTGCAAGATTTTTAAATTATATGTTTAAAGTTGTATTTTCTTGCGGAGTTCAGGCGTCGCATCGACCGCTGTGAAATATTTTAACAATAATCACGAAATTCATTCAAATGATATATTGAATCTAGTGACCGGTTTTTTTCAGATTCTGATGAAAATCCCGCATTCTCTTGGAACAACGTATTCACGTATTCTCAGTAAATAAGCTAGCGCTTACAGCTTATTAAATAAACTTTTACTAACAATAATGTAATAATGTGAATTATTTTTATAAATTTTTTGATTTTGATATTTTTTTATCTTGACGATATGATGTTACTCGCAAAGGCTTTTGATTAACAAACTATCCTATTGTATGAATATACATCGTTTTTTTATTTACAAACTTCATTTTCATATTTTTCATTATTATCTCAAACCAAGTGGAAGACTAAACTTAGTCATTACAGTTTAGAGTATGTAATTTTCTTTTATGAAGTACCAACATATATAGATAAAATAAAGCGATTTAGTTGCATGCTTTTAACAACTTGTAACAAGCTAACGGTGCTTTTGAAAATGATCAAAATTCAACATAAAATGGTTTGAACACCAGCTTTAACAACAATTAAACCATACTAGTATTGTTGGTATAGCCATCGTCGGCTCGTAGATGTTATAAAATTTAGTTTTCCACCTCTCAAAATCATTCATTAGAATATTCACACATACCACTAACTAGGCCTCGCCGCCACGTTAAGGGCAAAACGTGGTCACCTGTCTGCTTTACCGCTCTGCAGATGTTTGGGGGCATCGGCAAAAGCAAACTTAAGCCTATACGCCTCTGCAACTAGTACACTTATATTTGAATCAGTCCAATTTTGTGTTGGTACGTTCTGTAACAATATCATTAGACCTTGGAAATCTCTTTCCAGCATCAATCTCTCTCTCCAGTGAAGCAGGAAAGCGGCACAGACGTAGAGTTGAAATGTAGCGAACTCGTCGGATTCTGCAAGATAAGTGTCCCATAATCGAATGGTACAGGCTAACGGTATTTCTCTCGTGAGGAGATTGTTCATCCAGCGGAATGAGAACTGGAGGTAGTCCACACCGTGCTGCTGCAAATGCTCGTGGAGTGGTAGATCGATGCGTCTTATCAGCTCCTTCAATTGATTTACCTGGAATTTAGATTGAATAGTAAGATGAGAAATAAGCAACAATGCAGCACATACTTTATTAGATTTACGTAGCACAGCAATAATAGTAGCGCTTATTGTGAATCAGGTAATACCATCCAGCCTATTTCTGCCGCGAAGTTTATTCGCAGCGGTTTGAAGATATCTGTTATTACAAATCAAATCAATTTTTTTTTAATTCAACACAAATGAAAGTACATACTTGTTGAACGTCAAAAAGAACTACCGCCAATTCACAAAAACTAGCCTGCGTCCTGAGAAGAACTGGCAAGAAACTCAGCGGGTATGTCTTTTTTTTTTTAATATTTTTCTTTTTTTTCAATATTAGATTTTTTTAAATATTAATTTTTACAAGGAAGTTATAACGCAACAAATATTGAAATGCCCGGAGCGAGCAACTACAATAGAGTATGCCTTACGCGTCGCAAGTCGGGTTCCAGAATCTCGGTATAATCTCGCGCATTCGATTGATATTATACTCAACGATAAGTACATAATACTTTACACCTAGGTTACAGTTACGGTCAAAGAATATTTAAGATCAATTTAAGATTAAAGTTTTTTTTTTTAATTTACCATTATCTTAGGTTTGTAAGATTGAGCGATACCGAAAAGATTATTTATGTATCACGATAAAACACAATCAGGGATATTTCATTATCTTTAGAATCACCAATCATTATAATTGTTGATAATCAACTGTAGACTAATTTGTTTCCACTGGTCAGCTAACAAGGACTTTATTATGTATGTCGTGGCCTCAGCTATTAACAATATACATTTAACATATAAGTATGAAATTTTCGTAATTAGTGACAGATCCAATTCAGTGACATATCCTTCTTTAAAAGAGGCTTGTGGAGAGTTAAGCGGTAGGCAGCGGCTTTGCTCTGCCCCTGGCATTGCTGAAGTCCATGGGCGACGGTAACCACTCACCATCAGGTGGGCCGTATGCTCGTCTGCCTACAAGGGCAATAAAAAAAAAGTAAAAAAAAAGAAAATGTGTGCAATTCACACGTGGTAGAAGTGAAACCTTCCAAAATTAAAATACAATTATCCTAAACGTCTTAAGTATATGTAAAATTTTGTCATTAGTAAATAGTTGTAAGGTAGCGCCCTCTGTGAATTGATATTTTAATTTCAAGTATAATCCTAAATTAAAATTCACTACAAGAGCTTTCATACACACGTTAGTATTAAAAAATCTCACAGATGGCGCTGTATTAAATAGTATGTATATTTCTGTCTCATTCTTTGCTGGCTTCATCCTACACATTTTTGTATTTGTGTCTCTTACCTGTCGTTTTTTCCGTTGCATCCGGTTTGAAATCACAACGATTCTAAAGAAGTTTTCACTTCAAAAAAAAGATAAATAACTACACTGTTACGACGGCACCGAGAGGTAACGAGAGTCATCTATTGGCAAATAGGGACACTAACAAACACGAACAATAGAGCCGTAATGCAGAAACTAAGCTTGCTGATTCATAAAGTCTTTTTTTTTATTGTTTAGACGGGTGGACGAGCTCACAGCCCACCTAGTGGTAAGTGGTTACTGGGACCCATAGACATTGACAACGGAAATGCGCCACACACCTTGAGATACAAGTTCTAAAGTCTCAGTATAGTTACAACGGCTGCCCCGCCCTTCAAACCGAAACGCATTACTGCTTCACGGCAGAAATAGGCAGGGTGGTGGTACCTACCCGTGCCGACTCACAAGAGGTCCTACCACCAGTAAAGTCCTTACTAGAGAACTACAAAGGTTGCAGATACGCCTAAAACGGGTGATATTCCGCAGTTTGATGAAAATTCATTAGGATGACCATATCAATTGCTTTTTTTTTAGCTGATAAGAATAGCCTTGAGAGGCTATATCAGCGGAACCTTAACTAGTAGGTGAGCTCACGGGGCTCAAACCTGACGACGTTGCTAACACGAACTCTAGCAAGAGCCGTGCTTCGCAGAATCTACCACCGGATCGGAAACGCGACCCACTGAGAAGATCCGGCGAGAAACTCAGTGGGCCGTGTCTGTGGGTTAATTTACTCGACGAGCCTTTCGTCCGACCGGTGCTTGAGGTAGCTAAAAGCACCGTTAGTGGATCGGGAGGATCCGAGATGACGTGTTTTGGGCGACGTCGACTGCTTTCCATACTGTCCGCAGGATCGGGAATGTAGTTACCGGCGGCCACGATGAGAGGGTTCTCGTGTCGTGCCGCTTTATAAAGACATCCAATAACTATTATCGCCATCTAGCAGGGAGAAGAGCACAACATAACTATTGAATCCTCCCTACAAATTGCAAAAAAAGCAACACTGATCTTGATATATTTGAGAATATTTTTTATAAATATTGTAAATTAGTTAAGCATATTCTCAAATAATTAATATTGTCCAGTTAATAATACATTAGATCTAATTTAATCAGATAGTAACGTGTGTGTGTGTGTGTGCGTGTGTGTGTGCGTGTGTGTGTGTGTGTGTGTGTGTGTGTGTGTGTGTGTGTGTGTGTACATGGTACGTCGACTTCGGAACCGACTGACTATGTAACTCGAAATTCACCTTGTCGCAATATCCTAGAAAATACTAATATACTAATATCAATATTCTTTGCTGTACTTTTGACCACCAAACCACATTGGTGTACTTACCCCATCCGCGTATATTTAAATATATTACTAATCAATTCACTACAGATAAGTCTACCGTTTCTTTGGAAATAAATTGGAACTCTGTATATTGTTCTGTATACCGAATTCATTCCTACAGATATCGGACAACCTCCCATTAGCGTGTACTCTGACATGTTCACTTACTGACAAAATATATTACCATCACAGGTCTTATAATTGTGGCAGCCATGTTCAGTCAATTATCAAAATTATAAAAATAATTTACTTAATGCCATAATTGTTCAGTAGGAGAAACAGGTACATTACTTTGAAAAATCTGCATTAAGGCTTAGCATAAAAATTCCTCGGGGAATTCTCCTGGGAAAAGACCTCGGGGGCGCAGCCCAATACGTTGGTCCGACCAGATCCGCACCGCTCTTGATTCCACGTTTCACAACGCCCTCCACACCACCAGAGACAAGAATGGATGGAGAAAGATCGTGCGTGCGAAGGTGATAAAAAAGGGTGGTCACGACCCTCAGCAATGAGGAATACGACGCAAGGAGGATAGCATAAAAATATTATAAGTAGCTTTGCAGACACAATAAATGTGTTCAAACTTGTAGGCAGACAAGCATATGACCTACCTGATGGTGAGTGGTCACCGTCGCCCATGGACTTCAGCAATGCCAGGGGCAGAGTCAAGCCGCTGCTTACCGTTGAGTACTCTCCACAAGCCTCGCTTGAAGAAGGACAAGGTAGCGCTTGGGAAACACCATGGAGGGGAGCTCATTTTAAAGTCGGATGGCACGTGACAAAAAAGATCTCTTGAAACGCACTGTGGATGAACGCAGTGGCTCCAGGTAGTATAGATGAACTCTACTCCGGTGGCGGCCGGTGTGATAGTAAAAACGAGATGAGATCATCTCAAATAATTCCTCGGTACAAAATGCAGAGAGAAGCGAAGTCCCTCCGCAGAACCAGAGGTTCCAAACGATCCGTGAGAACGGGATTATCGACAATCCGAACGGCCCTCTTCTGTATGGAGTCAAATGGAAGTAGCTGGTATTTGGGAGCCCCAGCCCAGAGGTGGGATCAGTACTCCACGCGAGGCCGGTCTTGTGCTTTATAAAGCAAAAGTCTTTGTCCAGGCGTGAAGTACCGCTTCGCTCTTGGCCTCCACATTACTCCGAAACTGGACATTGCTCGAAATGTCGACCTCAAGAATTCCGATACTCGTGGAAGGTTTTAGGGATACTTCTTGGAATTGTGGCACCACGACAAAGGTGTTCTTCTTCGCAGTGAACGCGTAAACCTGTGTCTCCAACGGGTTGAATTGAACTAAGTTCGATTCACCACACTCGGAGATTCGCCCCAGATAGTTCTCTACTTCAGACGCAAGTTTAGATCGTCTCTCTTGCACCACGCTCCGAGAAAGACATTGATGACTGATATATCGCGCATCCCTCGTGCTGTCATCTGCATAGCAATGCATGCCATCAATAGGTAGCATGTCATTGATGTACAGGATGAAAAGCGTGGGGAAGGGCACCGAACCTTGTGGAACGCCAGCGTTAATGGTTAAGGTATCGGAGCAGCTACCATCCGCTCCGCCCATCCAAAAAGCTAGCGATCCACTTGTAGTTTCGACAGAAGTGCCCTATGTCAGACCCTGTCGAAGGCTTTGCGATATCAAGGCTCACAGCAAGAGCCTTGCCGTTGCTCTCCAAAGCTTCAGCCCACCTGTGAGTGAGGTATACAAGAAGATCGCCGGCTGAGCGACCGTGACGGAAACCGTATTGTCGGTCACTGATCAGCTGGTGATCCTCAAGATACTTCAGGAGTTGTGTATTTATTATTCGCTCCATCACCTGGGAAAGCAAGGAAGTTATCGCGATAGGCCTGTAGATCGAGGGGTCTGACTGGTCACCCTTCTTGGGGATAGGGTGGATGTGGGCGGTCTTCCAGGAACCCTGTTAGTACATGCAATCTGGCCCACTCGACTTATGGACGTCCAGGGCCTGGAGCTCCCGCCTGACTGCACCCTGTGTAAAGCAGATCTCAGGCAGAGAGCTATCACACCAGGGGATGTTGGGTGGTGTGGCACCCCCGTCATCCATAGTGAAGTTCGAGGCGAAGAGTTTGACCAGAAGGTCAGCCTTCTCTTTCGCACTATGGGCCAGACAGTCATCGGACTTACGTAATGGTGGGAGACAAGACCTGCAGAAGTTGCCTTCTGCAGCCTTAGACAGCGACCAGAAAGCACGGCTCCCATAGGGATAGCCTTTCAGTCGCTTACCAATTCTGGCAACGTGCTCCGACTTCGCCTTGGCAATAGTCCTCTAATAGGACCTTGAGGCGGCGTTAAATTTCCATCTCTCCTCCGAAATGTCGTTGTCCTGGCGTCTCCTAGCATCATTACATGCCGCGTATATGAACCGCTTGAGCATCCCTACTGTCTTTATTATACTAGGGTTTACTGCGACACCCAACGGGCACCTCAGAAGAAGGAATGAATAATTCCATCCCCTGAAGCACCATGTCTTTAAACCAGTCCGCACATAGGTCAGGATCATCGGTGGAAAAGCAGAGCCGTCCCCATGCGTAAAATTCGCGCATTCCGTCCCAATCTGCTGACCTATACTGCCAAACCCTTCGAAACCCAGTCATTATTCGACGACTACGGCGAGAGAGTGGTATCGCAGCACGGATAAGGCAATGATCAGACGATCTCAGTGGAGCGTCAACCACCACATTATATGCAGTTGGGTGAGATGTCAGCAGAAGATCCAACAAAAAAGACTCGTGTCCCTCAATGTCTGGATCACGGTTGGGCTGTGTCACCAGCTGAGTGAGGTCAACTAAAAAATAGAAAATAAATTTTAATAAATTTAAATAGAAAAAAAAAAGTGTAAAATATATTTTATTGTAAAAAAAACGTGGGGTGCTTTTTAAGATATTATTGAAATAATAATTCTTCTACTCATATTTTATTATATTAATTATTTATTATAATTTTGTATAATTATCAAGTCTTGGTTCAGAAGTGTTAAAAAATCTAAAATTAATGTTTCGAGCATTAATGAGAAAACGAAAGAATAGTATAATGCCGGCTATGCGATATCTTGCAAAAAATAATATTATTCGTTTCTCGTTTGCTTTCTATCCATTTTTATTATAAACAAAAGGCCACTTAAGGCCACTATTCAATATGTAGAAGTAAACCTAGATGAACCTAGCTTGATAATTAGTCACATTCATCAGGTGTATAATGATCCTAAATCCCAAAAAAAAATTTGACCTACTAATGCTCTAATACAATTTGTGTTCCTACTTCTTACGAAATGTAACGGGCTCTGTATATGTATGATACTATGAACGCTAGTATTACAGTTGAAACATTTATTCATTCTTACAAAATGAGTGACCTTCCAGGGCCAAATTAGTTAGTGTTTTATACATCAAACAAAATCTTTTTTAGTAAAAAAAATTATCAATGTCAATGCATTGACCGCAATACCGCAATAATTACTAGTACTGCTATTAATAAGACGACACGCACCTTACAAAAAGTAAATATTTTGAAATTTGAATCCGAAGTGAACGTCACGTTGCTCACAAGCGAAATTTCGAGCTGGCTGGCGACGCCAAATCATCGGTATAGTAAAAGCCAATATACAGCGCTACGTATACACACCCTCTGGCGGCACCACTCGGCACTGCGATATGCTTTTTCAAACGTTTCTGAGGCAATTTGGTGACCATCTCAAAAATTGATATAGTAACCATAACTCCATCTACAGTTGATTGGTGTTAAAAATATTGAGAAACAAAGTGGCGACCGCATATTGGTCGCCAAATGTCGGTGGTCGCCACTTTAAATGTATTTTTGTGTTCATTGGATGCCAAAAGTGTTACAGGATATATATATATATATATATATTGTATAACGCGTATAAGGCAACGCGGACGTTATCGCCAACACCGTAGTAGAGCTAAAAAGAGTGAAGCGGAACAAATGATACAATAAAAAGTGGAGATTATTGCTCATTACACCGCAAAGTATTGACGAATTGAATGTTAGTGCGTACTAAGCAGTAGTACAAATACAGAATGACATTGTGTCTTTGATTAAATTATGCCCATCTTAACCTGAACACGAAATAATTTAATAACACGCCAGACTTATCAAAGTAGATATCATATTTTCTAAGTTATTTAATGTTTATCTGAGCATTACTGGTGGTAGGACCTCACCAGACCCACAACCTACCCAGGTACCACCGCCTTGCCTATTTCTGCCGTGAAGCAGTAATGCGTTTCGGTTTGAAGGATGGGGCAGCCGTTGTACCTATACTGAGACCTTAGAACTGATATCTCAAGGTGAGTGGCGCATTTACGTCGTAGATGTCGATGAGGTCTAGTAACCACCTAACACCAGGTGGGCTGTGAGCTCGTGCACATATCTAAGCAATAAAAAAAATGTAAGCTTTGAATGTAAATTGTGTTGGTGTGCAATAAAGTGTATTCTCTCTCTCTCTCTCTCTCTAAGCTCAATTGACCTCATATCATCACACACATCAAGTCTTTTTAACCGGCTACCAATTAAGGACACATCAAATCAGAACGCAGATAGAAAACTTTACATGATAATGATCGATGAATTCCAATTGTTCATAACGATAACATAAAATTAGTCCATTGATTAATTATATATGTGAAAAAAAAATACTATATTTTCATCTCCCACCTTGTATTGTATTCCCAGCTGTGCAAAAATATAGTTATCCTGAACGCTGTCTAAGAATTTCGAGAGACACCAAAACGAGTCTGCCTCGATGATGTCCCTCTTCTCTTCAGTCAACTTGTCCAGAGGATAATTATCCAGCTCCTCGCCAGGAACAGCCTCCTGGAGGAACACCATGAAGAACGGCGTCACGAGGTCATTAATGCCTTGGACGTAGCCGGAAGCTGGGTGTCTTATTGCCCAAATATACAAGATCCTCTCGAACATAACCTAGAATTGAATGGTGCCATATTTAACATCCTAATTATTTTTTATAAAATAGGTTAAACTGTATTGCTTATTTCTGTCATGAGGCAATAATGCGTTTCGCTTTGAAGGGGGGGCATACTGTAAAAACCGAGAACTTAAAACAAACTAGAATGAAGTTAGACCTTTTGTCGCAAGATGGGCGGTGGCATTGACGTAGTTGATGTCTGTGGGCTCCGATGACCATTTAAGACCAGGTGGGCCCTGAACACGTCCACCTATTTCAGCAAAAAAGAAAAGATAAAAGGGCAGTAATCGATTTTTATTTATCTATCCAATTTAATACAATTAAACTCTGTAACCAGTGTTCATTAGTTATCGATGACAGATCAATATCTGGAAATTCTGTATTGTAATTTCTCCACTGAAGTTTTGTTTGACTACCATGACTCTTTCAAACGTGGCGAGCATAGGTATTCTAAAATACATAATGTTATTGCTAACTAAGAAGTCGTTAAAAAATCTAATGTAAAATCAATTCAGCTGCTTACCTGCACAGTGTTCTGTTGGAACAGAGCTACGAGTGGGCTCATTCTTGGTATATCAATATGTATCTGTCGGTAAGTATCATCGTCTCTTTCTGCATCATAATATTGTCTTACTAGATGTTTGTAATCGGCACGTTTTCGTTGAAGTGTGTCTGCGCGACGTTCAGAATTAGCTGGTAAGTAGCCGGCCAGAAGCCTCCATGTTACAGCTCTAGCCTAGAAATATAGTTTATCAAGGACTTTATAAAGGACTCGATATTTATGAGGGGCCTATTTTGTCAAGAGTGGTCAATGAAAAAGCTTTGTGTTCATAAAACATGTAGTTAATAATGAACCATCAAAAGTATCACAAGCTTTAACAAATTTTATAAACAAGCACAAAGGAATAAATATTTAGTAAATAATAGGTCCATACTTAAAAGGTTGCCTTTTTTCTATGATTTGAAACGTAGCAATAAATTCTAAATCCAAATGTATGTATTTTATTTTAAAAACCGTCATTTGTTTATTGGTCACTGCTTCGTTTTCAACATGATCGTATCTTTTTCATCGACATGAACACGATAAAAATACGAGTAATTATGGAATACACAAATACGGATTCCGTCGCACTAGCGTTGCTAACACAAACGGCCACAAAACATTACTGGTGGTAGGACCTCTTCTAAGTCCGAACGGGTAGGTACCACCTCCCTGCCTATTTCTGACGTGAAGCAGTAATGCGTTTCGGTTTTGAAGGGTGGAGCAGCCGTTGTAACTGTACTGAGACCTTAGAACTTATATCTCAAGAAGGGTGGCGCATTTACGTTGTAGATGTCTATGGGCTCCAGTAACCACTTAACACCAGGTGGACTGTGAGCCCATCTAAGCAATAAAATAAAAAGGCTTATAACATTAATGGCGTTTACGGATTGGACACTACAAACGAACGCACGGTTCGATTTGGTTTGAACGATTCCAACATATAAATTTTGAGTCTTATAAAATGAAACCCATGGTCGCCCAAAGACTAAAGTCAACAATGACGGTTTATAGACAATAGCTGGAAGCTGACGATACTCAATCTACGGCTGAGTTAGCTAGGTAAAAAAATGATAAGTAGGTGCTGCAAGAACTGAACGATCGCCAGTGACCTAGTGCCACTATACTCATCACAGCTTCTGGAACGTAGTACTGGAATGACAGAGAAGCTTCCGAATATCCCATCAGCCTTGGTTAATCATTAAAGAGTTCACTGGCTTCCAGCCACCTGATTTCTTCAAGAAGGGCATTGAAATTACAGTGCTGACAGAGATGGACTGATACCATGGGTACATAATTGATTGATAGAAAAAAAAACCTTAACATTCTGTATACTAAATGGCAAGTTCACAGATAAATACCCAATTTAAAACCAACAGGATTCTAAAAAACTTCTGTTTTGTAAACAAAATTTGTTGCAATGCTCAACCTTAATCTCTCACCATCTGCATAGCAGTTATCAGAGCTAATAGTCACAATGTCTCTGCTACAAAGAGTGATTTTATAGGATCGCAGAAGTCAGAAAAGAACCTCTTGAAAGAATCTTGCTAACAATCAAGATAAAGTTGTATAAGTTCTCATCAACAACAGCTAGACTCAGTCTGACGAACTTGGAAAAGCCTTCTATCTTAAAAAAAAGATTAGGACTCTTGATTTTCTGAGTAACACCAGGTGTTCTGTGATATATTCTGTAGCATAGCATATGGGTTGTTTACCCGTGTTACCTGGTGATAGCCTGAAGACTAGTATTAAAGTTAGATCCTATAACCTTAAAGCTTCTAATCTTATCAACATTAAGCTTAATGGACACATTAGCTCATAGTACAGTTCATAAATAGACAGTAATCTGACTAATTATTCTAATTACTCCTATATACAGACATCACTCTTCCCTATTAACAATATCTTATTTAGCCTTATTCTAGGTTTTGGACCATACTATCCTTATTTTACTCTAGTCTTGTATCCTGGATTTAAGGGTGGAGCAGTTATTAATCTATACTTCTATACTAATATATAAATCTACAGTGGTTTTTACGGATGTTCCATTATAACTACTGAACCATGCATCCAATTGACTTGAAACTTAGTATCCACATAGAAAATACATGTACTTAATGGATAGGCTAATATTTATACGAGTGTTGGACTCCCTAATAATAATGACAATATAAGTTTAAATGCCCAGCAAAGCAGGCAAGTAAGGCTAGTACAATATAAAATGTATACTTCAACCAGAGTTGAAGGTGAGTTATTGTGATGTTGGCTTTCAAAACCACCAGTTTATTGTAAGTGAGGTGTGAAGTTGAATGATAATAGTTTTAATAACAAGATAATGCTTAGAATCTTTTAAACTATTTACAAAAGATCAGTACTCAAGAAAACCTTGTATTTACACTGTATTAGCCATGTTATTTAAAAATTAGTCACGAGATGCAAACAAAGAGAAACTTATGTTTTCCTTATGCTTGTTATTTATTCACTCACACATTTTGTTCATGGTGTGTCAACATTTGTAACAGAAATTGTTTTCAAATTGAGGTATTTAAAAAGTAGATTGTGTTTGAAGGTTATGTATTATATTTATAATGAATTACTAGAACACTAAAAAATATTCTGTTTGGAATTTTGAAAATAGGATCTATGAGTCATATCTACAATTTACCCAACTTCATATTGAGGGCATAAATCTTAAATTTGAGGTGAATTTGTCAAATGATATTCTAGATAAGTTAGTAAACTAGTGAAATTTTTGTTATATGCTATGATTTAATTACAATAAAATCAAAATTATGTAACATACTTTAACTGGTATCCCAGACCAGCTGATCTGTTTGAGTTCGTCGAGGTTGACGACTGTGCTATCGTGTATCTGCTGGAAGCGCTCCAATTTAGACTCACTGCTCTCCTCGCGTGAAGCGAGCGCTGATAGCCGCACTGGGCGAGGCCGACCCGGATACTGCCTTATACCCGACCCACCACCGACCTTCCGACCCTCATTCTTCTTAACTTCCACCACCTCTTTACTCTTAACTTCACTCTCAACCTTCACGTCACTTCTGTTTACGTTTTTAGTGCTGTTTCTGTGGGAATTTATGACGTTCAAGGCTGCTGTTTCCGATATACTTTTCGATATTTTAGTGTCCGCTATCCCCGAGATGATCTCGTCGTCGCCGAGATCCCAGGCGTCGTTGACTGACGCCTGGAATTGCTGATACGACGACCCGGACATAACCTCGTTTGGGATGACCCTTTGGTAAGGCCTCCCCGGTACAGCGCGCTGAGGTGTCCTCCAGAACGTGTCAGACAACAAACCCTTGTCATGTTCGGGTTCGTGATTTTCCATAATAACGTACAATTTGAAACATTCTTAACTATGTTTTACGTACAATAACAAAACCACATAAAAAGTTTTTTTGTTGATATGACTCGCCTTGTCTTGACACAATATTATCAACAGCAGTCAGCGAGTGACAAAATCCACAGAGTACCTACCTACTTTAACTTATGTTCGTTTGGTCTATGATTCATATAGACATTAAAAGATTATTACAATTTCATCGCTGTTTTTTTTGTTTCATCAAATTATATGATAGGTACTTATTTATTTTGATCACGCATTGACACGCAAAGAGTATATAATCACTACGTTATATTGACACGCATAAAGTAAAAGAATCACTAGAACACTTGTGCAGTGATCCATACTTGGGAAAGTACTTTTTGGTTCTTATTCATAAATTGTAGGTCATGTTTCCAAAGGTTATAAGTAATGAAGTCTATAATTTTCCATGTCACTTATTATGCTTTTGTTGGTGTCAATCAATAGTGTCAATTGTTGTCTTTAAAAATTGAAATTTCTACCGTGTCTTTAACTTAATATTGGAATTTGTTCACATAATCCACAAAATTTGCATTTGGCATTAAATCAATAAAGCTTGATGAACGAATACGAAGCTTGCTCAGTAGTCTTGGTATCCAAGGCTTGTTTGATCAATCCATTTTTCGTAGTTTCTATCCCAGTTGTGATAGTTTTTAGTATAAAACATCAAGATGGCAAGTCCTAATCCTGAAATCGATTTATCTTCAATGTTCATAAGCAAAGTCAATAATTCAAAAAGTCCTACTCGTTCCGAACCAACTTCAAGACGTAATTCTACCGTGAAATCAAGTTTACCAGCGGAAATTATAACCGTTAAAGATTTTTTTGATTTCATGAAAACTGCTTATCAAGTTTACGAGTATTTAGAAGGGGATGAAGATGACGGCTCAAAAATAGATTGGGAGGAATTAACTAAATTAACTGTATTAAATCATGTAATAGAACAACAAGAAAGAGATCTATTGCTCCAGACAGCTTTTTCGGAACAAAAACCAATTACAAGTAAAAGTGAAACGGCTCTTGAGAGAAAAAATAGCGAATTTGAACGGTTAGAGAAGAGATTCAGCTGTAGTGAAATTGAAGGTACGTATGAAAACAAAATTACAAAACTTGG
Source organism: Bombyx mori (assembly GCF_030269925.1). Lineage (NCBI taxonomy): Eukaryota > Metazoa > Arthropoda > Insecta > Lepidoptera > Bombycidae > Bombyx > Bombyx mori. Next base: position 1,348,127 of record NC_085122.1, read on the forward strand.
GTCTTATTTGACCAAAGGTCTAAAATGCCTTCTTTAATAGGCAAATCTAGACGACGATCAATACCTCAGGAAGCAAGAGTAGAGATGCTTGGTGTCTGGACTGAAGCAAACTTGAATTGTAAATTAAATGACGTGAGTTTAATTCATACTTTGTTTTAGTTCACGCAAAATTATAAAAGCTGACACAAATTGAATTTTGTAGGTAATAAACGAAGGAATTTTGGATTCTATACTTCCATATTTAGTTGGTTATAAAAAGCCTTCAAAGACGACCAGTGTTTATGTGCCGGTTATTAAAAAAACACCGTCTAATCCTACTACGGATGTGAAAAAACCAGCCAGTTTTGGAGGTAAATTAAAAAAAATTATATATTACGTTTTTTAGTAACATATTGAGTTACACTAGAATTTAATTTCTCAGGGTTTATAAATGAAAAAGACTCAAGAGATCGTCTCGGAAGGCGTAAATCATCTGTAATTGCAGCTCAAGACCGCGCGAATCATAAACAAGAGTATGTTTGTCGCTAGATGTCACTGTTTTACATTTTTACGCATTGATAAGATATATGTTTTGCTTTATGATCTGTATCTATAACATAACTGAATTAAATAGAGATATGAATTTCAAATTAATTTGGTATTGTACATTTGAGATAATATATTATGAAAATTCAAAAAAAAATGTTGTCAGAATTAATTTGTAATAGTTTTATAATTTTAAAAGGCATTTTATAATCCGATATGGTCTAGTGGCTAGGATACCTGGCTCTCACCCAGGAGGCTCGGGTTCGATTCCCGGTATCGGAATACTTTGTTTTTTAAATTTTTTAGTGGCGACGTTGAAATCCACGTCTGCGATGAAGTCAAAGGCCTCAAGAAAGATTTTAGATGCCCACAAAAATTATTGGTTTCCAAAATGGGTTACTTTGCTGACGTGACCGCGGGTCAGAGACTTGAAGATATGGATATATCTGTTCACTGCGATATACAAGTTAGTATAATTGGCAGTACAAGGTAGGATATACACAATGGAACATTCATCCTTATCCTCAATCGGTTAAGAATTAAGACTTGGTATTTTAGTTTGATCTAGTTGGCAGTTTTGGCAATAGGATTTTGTATTAATTCTTCATTGTACGAGAACATACCATTCAAGAAGCCATTTTTTTAAACAATTTTTTTTATTGCTAGATGGCTCGACGAGCTCACAGCCCACCTGGTATTAAGTGGTTACTGGAGCCCATAGACATTTACGACGTAAATGCGCCACCCACCTTGAGATATAAGTTCTAAGGTCTCAGTATAGGTACAACGGCTGCCCCACCCTTCAAACCGAAACGCATTACTGCTTCACGGCAGAAATAGGCGGGGTGGCGGTACCCACCCGCGCGGACTCACAAGAGGTCCTACCACCGGTAATTACGCAAATTATAATTTTGCGGGTTTTATTTTTATTACACGATGTTATTCCTTCACCGTGGAAGGCAATCGTGAACATTTGTTGAGTACGTATTTCATTAGAAAAAATGGTACCCGCCTGAGATTCGAACACCGGTGCATCGCTCAACACGAATGCATCGGACGTCTTATCTGTTAGGCCACGACGACTTCAGAAGAAGAAATTGTACAATTTATGTACAATAAGTAATTTTTGATATTTTATTGTTTCAGATCTTCGATTGGTTGATGCGTTGGATGAAGAAGGATTCTATTTTAGTTGCGGATTGGCCCTTGTTGGATCCCCACAATGTGGTCCCTATACTGGTCTCGGCGTCTTTCTTACAGGTCCGTTGAAAGAGTTACTGGTGGTAGGACGCGTTGTGAGTCCGCACGGTAGATACTACCGCCCTGCCTATTTCTGTTGTGAAGCAGTAATGCGTTTCGGTTTGAAAGGTGGGAGTAGCCGTTGTACTGTAAAAACAGAGACTTAGACCTCATATCCCAAGGTAGGTAGCAGCATTTACGTGTTGATGGGAGCTCACGGTCTCTTGGCCTCCGATAGTAGATTCATTCGAGAAGCAGTTGATCTTGAATTGTCAGGTCTCCTTCGGAGGCGCTCGGGTAGCTGTTAACTATCCCTCCTGGCTGAGCCGATGCTCGCCCACTGTCCTGGTGAAACTGGGAAGGCCTCTAGTAATCCTTCAATCATAAACAAAAAAGTATCTTGATGTCGATTGTTATATTTTTTGTTACATAGCACAATCCATCCCGAGCGCTATGACATGTCCTTCTTCAAACGAGGCTTGTGGAGAGTATTAAGCGGCAGGCAGCGGCTTGGCTCTGCCCCTGGCATTGCTGAAGTCCATGGGCGACGGTAACCACTCACCATCAGGTGGGCCGTATGCTCGTCTGCGTAAAAGGGCAATAAAAAAAATTTGTATAGTTATATTCACCGTTTTATTTATAGAGCTCGCTCGTTTGATTTTAAATGGCCTTGCAATGTGAGGTTTCATTTTCCCCTATGAGGCTGCGTTGACAAGCGAATGTCACATTCGAGGTTCGGAAAATCTAAGAACTATTATTGAAGAGCCTCTCCATCCCCAATATGTGATTGTTTGGTGGTGTTTTTCGTCCGGCGGGGTCATTGGACCATTTTATATGGTCGGAATATAAAGATATTGATGTGGAGTAGGTACATTTCTTTTCAACAAGACGGCGCGATGTGCCGCACTAGTGAACACGTCACATAGGATCCTCCTGATCCACTATCGGTGCTTTTAAGTACCTCAAGCACCGGTTATAGTTCTCGTCGAACCCGCCGCTTGCGACGAAGGGTTCGTCGAGTAAATTAACCCACAGACACAGCTCAGTAAGCTTCTCGCCAGATCTTCTCTGTGGATCGCGTTTCTGATCCGGTGGTAGATTCTGCGAAGCACTGCTCTTGCTAGGGCCAGTGTTAGCAACGTCCTCAGGTTAGAGCCTGTGAGCTCACCTACTCGTTTAGCGACGCTGGCATAGCCCACTATGGCTAGCTTAGGCAGGAATAAATAAAAAATAGTGATGGTACTATTGCTGTTTTGCGTGAAAAGCTTCCTTCCTCATATCTCTATCATATAAGACAATTATGTAAGACATTTAAAGTCCTTTTTTTAATTTATCCGTTCCTAGATGGAGCCATTGTTGCACGATTGTTTGATCTACTGTCATGCCCACATGAATGACATTGTCAAGACCACCACGAATCTGGCGTGTTTGAGCGACGCTTTACTGACAAGGCAAGTATTTGTTTCTATCTTATTACATAAAAAGTAGGGCACAATCAAATCGTTCTCGAATTCAAAATGTCAATGTATTGCTAACATAACGTTAATGTAACAACACAATGTCGAGTTTAACTAAGCCAACTAAGAAAAAACTTTTAATCATTTTACAACATTTTTGTCGATTTGTAAATGTCTGATAAACTTGAAAATTTGTACACGCGTCAAGGATCGATAACAAATACTTACATTCACTTCTTAGGTTCGCTCTAATATCCGGACCAGTTTCTATGGGATAAAAAAAAAGATTAAATTAATTGTTCGTTTACTATTGAGGCATGTGTTTTTTAGTTTTTAAACAACGATGCCGTCAGCGCAAAAGAGATAATGAGATTTCATTTTAATTTTACACTGCTTCGTAGGCAAAAACAATACGCGCGAAAATAATGTTTACAAAGTCATCTGTTATCTATGGGTGAAACTAGGGATAGGCTTTGCATCAAAATTTTTAAACAAATTACACGAATAGCTACATAAGCACGCTTTAATAATTTGCAATATAAGCACGAATATGAAAAATTGTGGGTAAGTCCATTTTTGCGCTGACGGCCTCATATGTAATATTATGTTTATTGATTTTTGGTAATTGTCGGATACTCTGACGATACAAACGCTGATATGTGAATGTTTATCTTAAAGACTAGCTGACCCGGCAGACTTAGTAGTGCCTCAATCGATAAATAAAAGACCTAAACTTTGGTATAAAATAAACTTAAAACAAACAAAAGGAATCCGTCCGATGGGGGACACATCAAAGAGAAAACAAAATTGTTATTTTTATTTAATTCCGAGCATATTTATCTACCTTTTAAACCTTCTCTGGACTTCCACAAATAATTCAAGACCAAAAGTAACCAAATCGGTCCAGCCGTTCTGGAGTTTTAGCGAGACTAACGAACAGCAATTCATTTATATATGTATAGATTAGCGGCAATGTATACAAATGCGGAATTGGAGGCGATCAAGGATCGCAAAGACAAGATCCAATCGAGGCTGTACTGCAAGATGATAATGTCGTTAGCAGAACCGGTACCGGAAACGCTACGAGGGCATTATTCCACTCTGGCAACACTGTTTAAGTGCACCAAGTAAGTTCTTTTTTGTTGTTGTTTTTTTTCTACACAAGCTCAGTTGGTATTGATCGGTCATCAGAGGTAATGGGAAGACGCTACTCAACTTGTACAGTTACTACCCAAACATATTATATACCCATATATACTGGTGGTAGGACCTCTTGTGAGTCCGCGCGGGTAGATACCACTGCCCTGCCTATTTCTGCCGTGAAGCAGTAATGCGTTTCGGTTTGAAGGGCGGGGCAGCCGTTGTAACTATACTGAGATCTTAGAATTTATATCTCAAGGTGGGTGGCGCATGTACGTTGTAGATGTCTATGGGCTCCAGTAACCACTTAACACCAGGTGGGCTGTGAGCTCGTCCACCAATATCTAAGCAACAAAAAAAAAAAATCGGTGACAATGCGGTCCTGTAACTCCTCCCAGTCTTATGAAAAGAGTGAAGGATAAAATGGAAATGTTCAAAAGCCGGATACACGTTATACGATATTATCGAATCCACCTCATATCGCAAAGAGGTTAGCGGCGGGAGGGAGCTTTTACGCATCGGCAGCGATTTAACACGTTGCCTGCGTTGTGGTTTAAAAATACCCATACGCGACTGTCTCCTGATGCCGTAGTCAAAAACGCGTTCTTTTGCCCCAGTGCGAGCGGCGACTATGTCCACATTTCTATAGGTATGGGTATATTAAAAACAGTATCTTGTCTGTTCCAATCTATCCAATCCATCTATTTACAATGCGTATGAGACCTGTGTGCTTAGTGCGAGTTTTTTAACGTTCTCGATAGCGTAAAAGTTAGCTCATATTTGTATGAAATGGGGTTGTTTTCTTACGTTTGCCGTTATGGGGCGCTGTTCCAACTGCATACAAATTTGAGTTAACTTTTACGCGATCCAGAACGTTAGAAACTTGCACTAAACATACAGGTCTCATACGCACTGTAAATAAGTTCAACCTTGCTTCTAAAAGATCTGAGTGCTTAGTGCGAGTTTTTTTCTCGTTCTCGACAGCGTAAAAGTTAGCTCATATTTGTATGGAGTGGGATCGTTCGCCTACGTTTGCCGCTAAGGGTGCTGTTCCAACTGCCTGCAAAATTGGGTTAACTTTTACGCTATCTAGAAAGTTCTAAAACTCGCATTAAGCTCTCTGAAACGCACTGGCTTCAAGTCCCTTAAAAATGGCCCCGCAGTCGACGATTTTATTACATGCTGTGTGTGACTGGTTATCTAGTTTTGGGTTTGAATGCAGGTGCAACAAGTTGCTGGGGCGGCACATTGCCGAGCTGGTACCGTGCCAGCCGGCGAGTATGCGCATCGACAGGAGAGGGAACGTTGTAGCGGCCCATACCAAGTGAGCTTTTATTTTGGCTGAACTATGATCAGCTATGTCATTTTCTGATCTACGGATTGGACCGCTTTTGTAGGTCTAAGCGAAAGTAAAAAAATATATATATTTGTAATTACTGATGGTAGAGCCTCTTGTGAGTCCGCGCGGGTAGGTACCGCCACCCTGCCTATTTCTGCCGTGAAGCAGTAATGTGTTTCGGTTTGAAGGGCGGGGCAGCCGTTGTAACTATACTTGAGACCTTAGAACTTATATCTCAAGTTGGGTGGCGCATTTACGTTGTAGATGTCAATGGGCTCCAGTAACCACTTAACATCAGGTGGGCTGTGAGTTCGTCCAGACATCTAACCAATAAAAATAAAAAAAGCTGCCCCAGCGCCTCTAAAGGAGACCTAACAACTCAAGAGTAGATGCTTTGCGAATTAATGTACGACCGGATCGGAATCGCGACCCGGTGAGAAGATCCGGTGAGAAACTCAGCGGGCTGATGTTTAGGTTAGGTTGCACGTCGAACTCTTTGCCGAGTTCGACGAGTACGTTTGCCGGGGTCCCTACTTCTAGTGTTAGAGGTGTCTTATTAGACACATTTAGCTTTACCAAGGGTTATTGGATCTGATAGATCCGTAAGGACGTGCCCAGGGCACTTATGTGGCATTGAGTGGTAACCAAAGCCGAACAAAACCCCCCTCAATAAGAAAAAACACTAAGCGCTAACCAAAACACACACCTTAATACGATAAAACGAATTGTTTCCCAAAGCTCGACACAAGTTAGTCTCAGTTTAATTGGTACATCAGCTCTTCCTAAAACCTAAAACTCTTCATTGATTTACGACAAAAATAAGCAGGATTGTGGTCCTGTGGTACTCGAGCGAAATTGCAATAGACCGTACCACAAGTAAAGATGTCAGTAATTCTACGCTACGTATCGGTCTTCTTCTTTTATGTCCTTGATTTGAAGAGACGCAAATTGGAGCCTCAACGAGTACATATCCTGGCTGTACGGCGAGCTGAGGTCCTGGAGACGAGTGTACTGGCGGCTGTGGGCCGACTGTCACTTCCTACTGTGTCAACTTTGTGACAACTATTTCCCTGCCTACCAGGTCAGTGAAGCTGTCAGTTGAGCAGATCTGATTAGAGATCAGTATTAGTAGTTTTTTTCCTATCTATGCTGATAGCCTTGAGAGGCTGTATCAGCTTCGCCCTAACGTGTAGGTGAGCTCACGAGGCTCAAACCGGAGTGTTGCTAACACTGGCCGTAGCAAGAGCAGTGCTTCGCAGAATCTACCACCGGATCGAAAACGCGACCCACTGAGAAGATCCGGCAAGAAACTCAGTGGGCTGTGTCTATGGGTTATTTCACTCGTCGAGCCCTTCGTCGCAAGGGACGGGTTCGACGAGGACGGTGACCGGTGCTTGAGGTACCTAAAAGCACCGTTAATGGATCGGGAGGATCCGTAATGAATTCGTTATCCTATCAAATAATGTCTCATGTAGCGGGCTTGGTTTAGTAGTTTAGTTACTGGTGGTAGGACCTCTTGTGAGTAGGCACGGGTAGGTACTACTACCCTGCCTATTTCAGCCGTGAAACAGTAATGCGTTTCGGCTTGAAGCCAGCCGTTGTGACTTCGAACTCATATCTCAAGGTGGGTGGCGGCATTTACGTTGTAGATGTCTATGGGCTCCCTTAACCGCAGAATAGGTATGCAATTAAAAAAAAATTATGGCTAGCCACGAGTGTTTAAAACAATTCTTAATTTGTCCGATAATAATTGATAAATTAGACCACTCCAGGAGTCGTTTTATGCTATTCCCCGGCTGTACAGATGGAGTGGTGCTCCCACCACGAACAGCCTCCCCACATGTTCTCGTTGGAAGGCCGCCCCCCCCTCCCCGCCGGCCGCTACCCCTGCTGCGGGGAGAGGGCCTACCGCTTCGAGACCATCACCAGGAACACGGTGAGCTTAGAGCTTAGAGCTTAGAGTTCGAGAGGTGTACTCTTCTGGGTTTCTGGCATCCATGATGGCAAAGTAGACGTTTAGCTACACAGCATTAGACAGCATCCTTAGTCCGGGGTTGAGCTTGTGACGTCTTTTAGTAGTGACGAATTGAAATTTTTAAAGTGATTAACTGTTCAATTTCTGCCGCATTTACCTTAAAAAATATCCCTGGCTTTGCTGACGTCCGCGAGAGACGATAAGCAATCACCATCAAATGGGCTGTATGCTCGTTCTACAAGGCAATAAAAATCTTGACTGTTTTTTCGCGTTTTTAACCACATGCGCGTCAAAACGTCTGCAATTAAAATATCCGGTCATCCTCTTTTTAAAGGGATTTTATGACCTGGTAACTAAGACCTTTAGGGCATGTCTTATTTGAATTTATATTCTTATTTTTTTATGAAATTTGTGACATTAATCAACTGGGATGAAATAAATGAAATGATATGATATGGGATTAAATATAATCTCAGTAAAATGGCGGTCATTTATTGAGATTTTTTCAGGATCCCAAGAAATTACATTTAGTGGCTTTGTTTCATTTTCCCCCATTTGTGCACTTTCACAGATATTAAACAGTTAATAAACCACCGTTATTACACATTTAAACCCGAAGAAACACTAAATAGACAAAATAATAAAACTAATCACACAACTTCAATCTTCACGTTCCCGCCAAAAAGTCAAAGTCATCGTCTTTGTGTAAAACCAGGGTTGCCAGTTCCGGGAGCATGTCCCAGACGAGCGCATGGCTTCGGACGCGGCCGTGATGGAGCTTTACAACCAATTTAGGGACATAATAGCTATGAAACCGCCTCAGCTAATGTTCCCAGAGCGACTGACAAGACTCGTCGGAAGAGGTCAGTAGGAATGAGAGAACATTTTGTAAGATTTATCTAAAAAAATCATTTTTATATCCTACCTATTCGCTGGTAGCCTAAGAGGCTATTCCAGCTACGCGCAGATGGGTGGTTAAGCTCACGGGCTCAACCTTAGAAAATTTGCTAACACTAGCCTTAGCAAGAGCAGTGGTTCGTAGAATCTACCACCGGATCGGAATACCGACCCACTGAAAAGATCCGGCGAGAAACTCAGCGGGCTGTGATTGTGGGCTAGCTCAAGATAACTAATTAGCTGCGGCCACGATAAGAGGGTTTTCGTGTCGCGCCGCTTTGTCCAGTAGCGTTCTGACGCTTTCTTAAGATACTTACGTATCGGTATTATACGGCTATCCTGCAGATTCATAAAGTCTTATAGTATTTCGACTATGTTTTTTAGTTTTTATTCTGATTAAGTTAAATATACTACAGAAATATTTTTCACTGCTAAATAAATAATGTTGTATCTATGTTAGACTATTTATTTGACTTAGAGTCCGGAGATGACAACTCTGGTCGTCTTCAATGCAAGGAAGTATTTTGGTGGGAGGGAATACAGCTGGTAACACCGCGCCCTCCTCTCGGCTTACTCGGAAAACTCTACACTAGCAACACCAAGTTCAACGGTCTGTCAAGTTTTCATATTAAAATTAATTTAAATATCTAGAAATTATACTTTTTACCATAATTAAAATATTTTATTTTATTTTAAAAGATTAAAAAGTCGCTCTCGACAAGTTTGAATATTTTTCAAAGAAAAACATGGAGAATTACGTAAAAGTATAGTTTACAGATATATCGTATCCGATAGGGAATTGATATTTTAAAAGACATTCTTAAGACTGAAAAAATATTTTAAAAACGCGATGGTGTGCTTTTGAAATTTCAATGAGCCAATACTGTTTGTGGACGGATTTTAAATCGGTATTTTTTATAAGAATTATGAAGAACTTATCACGCCTTATTATAATATTGAGATAAAAACCACATTATCGCGCACTGTAGGTTAAATTAGGTGTTCTATTAGACAAATTTGCTGTAAATATGCTACATAATTGGCCAATACATGTAGCAGCCATCTTTAAGAGCTTTGGCATCCCTGGCGGCCATCTTTAATTTTGATTACGAGCACTTATTAACTCAATGCGAACACTAATATTTATCGGATCGCGATTCTAATTGAGCGGTGGGTTCAGCCATAGATTATACACTTCATATTTGAGAGTTTCGAATCTCTGGTCTTACTAGGGCTAGTGTTAGCAAATTATTTCAGACTGAGCCTCGTGAGCTCATCTATTATTATTGTACAAGGCATGCCAAAGCTTCTTTGTAGGCCGTTGTGTGTAAACCAAACGACACTACCACATGTATAATATAAGGTCACCAAGAAATCACGAATGACATTTTATAGGCGAGTATTTCGGAAAATGTCCTCTCAGTTGTTCTTTTTCAATTAGGGAAGTTGTTGTGGTAAATGATCCAATAATGTTCCCACGTGTCGGTTTTATTTTCTATCTAAGCTGATGGTCTACAGAGACAATATCAGCGTCACCGGGCTAGTAGGTGAGCTCACGATGCTCAAACCTGACGTTGTTGCTAACACGAACCCTAGCAAGAGCCGTGCTTCGCAGCATCTACCACCGGATCGGAAACGCGATCCACTGAGAAGGTCCGGGAGAAACTCAGTGGGCTGTGTTTGTGGGTTAATTTACTCGTCGAGCCCTTCGTCGCAAGCGACGGGTTCGACAAGGACGGTGACCGGTGCTTGAGGTAACTAAAAGCATCGTTAATGGATCGGGAGGATCCGTAATGACGTGTACGGATATACACAGCGCATATGCGGCCGGCGTCGCCCGTAGTGTCGGGCGTGTCCCCCGCCCCCGCCCCGCGACCTCCCAAGCCCCCCAAGGACCCCCGACCTGAAGTCAAGGAGGTAAGTTCACCTCGACGGACCAAAAACCATAAGCGGCAGGCGGGCTATCGAGTTTTCCTATTAGTTTTAGTTGAAGTGGTGTTTAATCGACAAAATTTGACCGCCTCACCGTTTTTAATTATTTTCTATAGCTTTTGTCCGTGGCTTCCTCCGCGTGGAATAGTTCACAAATAATGCTATAATTTAGAACAAATTTGGTCAGCATAAAAAACGTTATAGTGAGCCAACCTTAACATATAGACATATGCTGTCGCGGACTTTCTTTTAGATCTTTTAAAAGGGAACAATTCTGTCATACATTATTTTAGCGAAACTTTAATCGTTTCTGCCGCGCACGCAGCGGAAGCTCTCAAAAGGGAAAAATACCCGATTTTGAAACATTATTTATTAGTGCTCCGCTTGTATTGGTCCTAGCGAGATGTTATATGGCTTATAGCCTTCCTCGATAAATGGACTATCTAACAATTAAAAGAATTTTCCAAATCGGACCAGTGGTTCCTGAGATTAGTGCGTTCAAACAAACAAACTCTTCAGCTTTATATTATTAAGTATAGATTCTATTTATCGCAGTAATTATTAAGATTTTAGATTTTGCGTTGTTTTTAATATCGGGTCGTTCGACTTACTCAATTAGTGATACATAATGCTTACAAAAGTAGTGCGAAGCCATACGCAGTATTACAAACTTCTAAAGTTTCATTGTTCCGTCGCAAATCTGAACACAAGCACAGTTCTGACAGTTGCTGTTTCCGACATGACTTCAAACAATATTGCAATCAACAAACAATAATATGATTTCACTTGTATTTGCGCGCTGCACGTTATGTATTACAAATTCATCGAAGAAGCTGACTTTGATTGAGATGACGGCTTCACGAAACACGACCCTAAAAAACTAAAAATACTTCCACGCATGGTAGCTGACCGCTTGGGGATAGGTATGCATTCAAAGGCAAAAAAATATTTAATCGTCCAAACTAGGATTTTTCTCTTGTTAGGTTTCTATCTCCAAATATCGAATATCTATAAGTCAGATATCCAACTAGAATTTGAACTCAGACCCTGTGATGTTAGTAGTCAGTGTGAAGCTTAGACCATAGAGGAGATGTACTTACAGTACCCTGAAATAATTTCTTCCGCAACTAACTCATTATTATATTTAAAATTCGATATAACAATAGATTTATGTGTAGTAGTAGTTTTTTTTAAATAGCTTGGCAACATATAGATCATAGATAATACACTTAATATTTAATGTAGATTCCAGGGCCCTGAAACTGCGATACTTTATGACAAAAAAGCCTTTATTTGTTCTAGACAAATTTACTAAATTTTATCAATTCGTGGTTTCTGAAAATTTACAAAATCCTTCATTAAAAATAAAACATAGGATACGTAATATATTACTGCTATCTACAGGAGCAATGAGAAACTAATCGAAGCGAACCCATCTAGTGGCCGACACCCGTAAACATTTTTTTTGAGTGCTTGAATTACTTATCTATGACTAATTTATGTGTATTATCTATGGTAGATTCTTTATTAGACCAAAGTAGTTTGTATTAAAGTTGTATTGGAACTAAAATTACAAGATTTGGTAACTGTAGTTATTCAGTGGTGTCTAGTTCTAGTCTATTAGCGTTTTCTGTAGCTAATTGTTTGTTTATTTAAAGCTGTATTAGGTAGTACAGGATTGGTTTTGTTTTGAAACGTTAACTGCTTTGGGTGCAAAAAGGGTATTTATATGTCAAATAGGTCAATACTTGTAATCACTGGCTTGTGTCGCACAAAAGATGGATTACGACTCTTTCTCTCTCCTGTCAAAAAATATTCACCTATTTCACACGTAATGAGTAGCACAGATGTATTTTTCTGTATGTATTAGAGTATAAATTAATATAGATATATGTTGCTGCTAGTAAGTGTAAATAGCCGTCAAAATTATACAAGACTGATGAAGGCTTATTATAGTTATGAGCATGATTTGGAAAAGTAATAATGTTTTAAAATTTCCATAAGACAATTTGAATCGAAGCCTTAAATATCAAATGTTTTTTTTTAATATAACTCCTCGAGGTTTTTTTTTATTGCCTAGATGTGTGGACGAGCTCACAGCCCACGTTAAGTGGTTACTGGAACCCATAGACATTTACAATGTAAATGCGCCACACACCTTGAGGTACAAGTTCTAAGGTCTCAGCATACTATGTATGTATATTTTCGGCTCATATGGGCACACGAAGTAGTAGTTAAAAAGTATGTGAATTTTGTTGTCAATTTTGAGATATGAGGTCGAAATCCCACCCTATACGAAGTCTGGTTTCCAAAGAAAGGCGCCCCAGGAAGAGGAGGCTCAGGAGACGATGGCGAAGAAGACAGTTCATCATCATCGAGCGACAGTGAACAGAGCTCCGCCAGCGGCCGCAGTGATGAGGACAGCGCTACTAGAAAGACCGGCAGGGTCGTGAGGGTCCAGCATCCGCATCCCGTTGTTAAGTACGTACTCATCTGCTTCGTGACAGTGATATTGACAGCTAACAGGCAAACAAATATAATTTCAATTTTTTATCTAAGACTAGTAAGTATGTGGCTCCTTTAATGCCCAGAGACTATTGTCTTCCAGAAACAACAATGTATTAGGTCGTGTAATGATTGAAAATCTACATTAATCAATAATGCCTCAAGACTGAAATTCGTTGTATGCCTTAGAATAAATTTTGTTTTGTTGACATTTAGGAAATTACCCCAGAAATGTATTGCCAACATTAAAGTTGTCAATTCTACTAAAAAAGAAAAAAAAAACTGTTGGCAGCGGGGAAAATGGTAGTTAACTGTTTATGTCTTTGGCTGCCTATTTATTTAAACATACACTACGGGGAAAGGGTACTTTATGTAGTTGACCTACAAAAAGTATTCATAGCGCGCAAAAAATTGACTTTTTAGTAATCTTATATTTTGTCAACTTCTTGCGTTCGTTCGAAATCGGCATATTAGGTGATTATAATTATCGTGTGCATTACGAAAAACGTATGTCGAAATGGTAATTACTGATGGAGCATATTTTAAGTCCACACTAATCACCATCACTATTTTTATTACGTTGGCGTATTTTATTTACCTACTCATAACTGGCCGATGGTGATCAGTGTGCTTAGTGCGAGTTTTTTAACGTTCTCCATCGCGTTAAAGTTAACTCAAATTTGTATGCAGTTGGAACAGCTCCCTTAGCGGCAAACGTTCTTCCATACAAATTAGAGTTAACTTTTACGTTATCGAGAACGTTAAAGAACTCGCAGTAAGCACACAGGTCTGGTTATGTCGAACTTAAGGATGACTACTCACTAAAGCTCATTGATCACTCTTTCCTGACGCGGTGACGTCCGAGACGGAACTCAGATATCACCACCATAAAACAGTAATTTTTGATTTTCGAAGCTGGATACTCATTATACAATATATTCAAATTAAAATAATGACATTCACTTCTTTGTTTCCTATTAAGCTGAGAGTTGTCTTGAGAGGCTACGTCAGTGTAACCTAACAAGTAGGTGAGCTCACCGGGCTCAAACCTGACGACGTTGCTAACACAAACCCTAGCAAGAGCCGTGCTTCGCTGAATCTGCCACCGGATCGGAAACGCGACCCACTGAGAAGATCCGGCGAGAAACTCAGTGGGCTATGTCTACGGGTTAATTTACTCGCCGAGCTCTTTCGACGGTTCGACGAGAACGGTGACCGGTGCTTGAGGTACCTAAAGGCACCTTTAATGGATCGGGAGGATTCGTAATGACGTGCCATGTGGCGTTCAACATGTTAAACTATGTATTAATTCATTTATACAATGGCAACCCTAAAATGTTTACATTCACTTCTCCCCGCAAGGGTGCCGTGAGGGGACCGACAAAGTTTAGGTATACATCACAAACAAACACTGATTGTATCCAAGTGGATTGCCTAATTCAAATTTGTATAGCTGTGCTATGTACGGACGAAATGTTGTGAATTACTGAACGGTAATTCGCAGGCGCGCTCGCGTGGTCGGCCGGCAATGGATGTCGTGCGCCTCGGCCCGCAGCAACCAGGACGGGCAGAGACGTTTCGAAGAACGGGCAGCGAGACAGATGAGGGCGGCGCTCGCCAGGAGACAGCCCCTTACCAATAATAAAGCAAAACCACCTCCAGGTACGATCACGTATCCTAACGTTTACTTGAACATTACGAGGGGTGAAATTTTATTTGGTTTAAGCGACATTTTTACAACTTTACATGAGAGTCGTTTAAAGTTTAAAATTTGGCAAAAATGTAATAAAAAACTTCATCTATTTGAATGGGGTAAACTTAATTGAAATTCAATTTAAAACTTTGGGTTCAGAGGCTTTGAAAATCGTTCTTATTGGTCAGCAGAATTATAAATTAGTCTTTTAACTTTTTTATTTATTGCTTAAATGGGTGGACGAGCTCACAGCCCACCTGGTGTTAAGTGGTTACTAGAGCCCATAGAGAGAGAGAGGAGAGATGGCGGGACATCGTGAGACGCATCACGTCTGCCCCTTCCAACACTACATGACTATCACGACCACTCTGTCAAGAGTGACACGATTGAGAAGAAGAGCCCATAGAAATCTACAACGTAAATGCGCCACCCACCTTGAGATATAAGTTCTAAGGTCTCAGTATAGTTACGACTGCACCGCCCTTCAAACCGAAACGCATTACTGCTTCACGGCAGAAATAGGCAGGATGGTGCTACCTTCCCGTGCAGACTCACAAGAGATCCTACCACCATTAAAAAGCACCATGATGCTATAAGACCAAATAAAACGGACCTTTAATTACAAAGATAAATGTCGCTTAAACTATAATCTTTCACCCCCTCGATATATAGTTCACACGTGAAATGGCGACGTGATCAAATCGCCCAGCCAATCTAATCTCGCAACGTTTGCTTCGTCAAAACTTTTCCTATGGTTAATAAGTTAATTGTTCTTATAGGCGGCGTGTACGCACGTCTAGAGGCGGAATGGCGCGAAAAACACGGTCAACGACCCCGCAATGCGGCGCCGGCACGACCGCGGCACGCAACCAACAGTAAATATAAACCCGCCGCGTGAAAATAATGTTGTTTAATCAAAATAAAAGAGTTTTGATAAAAGAAAAAGTATTCATTCATTATTTACCTACGAACTTAACCTCTTCGAATTACGAATTTTTGGAAGTATAACGAACTTGTGGTAGGGTCTCTTTTATGCCAGCGCGGGTAGTTACCATTTTATGTGTCCCAAAATAGCTCTAACAGTTATTTTACAATTAGAAGGGGAGACAGTCTGTACACAATATTAATAAGGTCGATCCGAAGAGATCCACGTAAGTAATTATGCTATTATTTTAATTGTTTTTTCCTACCTGTCTTAGTAGGTAGCCTCGAGGGGTTATATTGTTAGTTTCGCTCGCTCCGTGTAGGTGAGCTCACGGGGCTCAGGCTGGCGAATTAATAACACTAGCCCTAGCAAGGACACTTACTTCGACAGTGCTTCGCCGATTCTACCACCGGATCGAAATTGCGACCCATTGAGAAGACTCGGCGAGTTTAGTGGGTAGTTACACGACAAACCCTTCATCACGTTCGACTTTTGGTGACCGGTGTTTGTAAAACCTAAAAGCACCTATAGTGGATCGGGAGAATCTGAAGTGCCGTGTTTTGGGCGACGGTAACTGTTTGGCTCGCAGAATCGGGTATGTAGTTACCGGCGGCCTCTACGAGGGCTATCGTGTCTCGCTGACTTCATTTACTTACGTTAAAGTTATAATTCGAGATCGTGGTAAAAATCCAGATTCTTCACGTAGCACAGTGCTCCGACGGCTATCCTACAATATCGGAACTGACTGGTTTGTAGGTTTGTGTGCGCTATGGGCCGCGAGAGCGAACACTACACTTGCATAGGTCTGGACCAGGATCACCATAGATTCATAATTATTGAATTTATTGCAGTTTGTCGTCTTAATTTAGTGCTCTACGTTATATTCAGTAGCCGGATCCACACCGGACGATCCAAAATGGATCAGCGATCCCGCGATCCGCGAACCAAGATCGTGATGCGTGGAGCGTGGATCGTTCTAGGTCGATCCAACAGCAATCTTTTGCCATCCTGACTGGCTGCTCCAACGCGCTCCTGCCGATCCATACTGAATCAGTTGAATTTTGTTTGGCTATGGAGTCACACGTGCAACGACGGCGACGAATAGCCGTAGCAGCAGCAAGCTACATTTTACTTGTATATTTACGGTAAAAACTACGAAAACGAAAATGACAGTATTGTTACACCTCTGTTTGTGTAATTGGTATCATTAGGTTCCCATAAACATTTATTCTCCCTATATAGGGAAATTAAACGGATATATTGCGAATTATTCATAACGGCGGATCACGCGATTCTAAGTCAGAACCGTCCTGACCGCGCGCGCCAAGCGACTGAGGCCCAAAAAACCGACAACAAATGGGATCGCGGGCGGCGCGTCTACACTTCACGCTCCGTGGAGCGCGCACCATGCCGCGCGCAATCGGAGCGCTAGTCACTAACGACCCCTCGTTTCGCTTCGGAAACCTTAATTTATTATTGATTTCTCCACTATTTAATGGATGTTAATATACATATAAACCTTGCTCTTCAATCACTCTTATCTATTTAAAAAAGCCGCATCAAAATCCGGTGCGTAGTTTTAAAGATTTACATACATAGGGACAGAGAAAGCGACTATGTAGTGATTTGTCGGTGTTAAAAACCAAAGTCTGAATTTAGTCAAATATTTTATTTCTTATTCTAGATTTAGAAGCGCAGCCGATGGGGATATTGGCTGGAGCGGAGTCCGAAGGCCGCCTTGAGGTATCCGCGGAGCACCTTCTTGTCGGGTCGGGCTCCAATGGCTTTGATCACAGCCTCATCGACTGTCTTCTGATCGGTTTTGCGCTGCTCAGATGGAACGTATTTCTGAGGAAGAAAGTATTCACAAACTATATACTCTATCAGAATATTGAGACTTTACAAACCTTTTTTTTTATTGCTTAGATGGGTGGACGAGCTTACAGCCCACCGGGTGTAAGTGGTTACTTGAGCCCATAGACATCTACAACGTAAATGCGCCACCCACCTTGAGATAAAAGTTCTAAGGTCTCAAGTATAGTTACAATGGCTGCCCCACCCTTCAAACCGAAACACATTACTGCTTCACGGTAGAAATAAGCGGGGTGGTGGTACCTACCCATGCGGGCTCACAAGAGGTCCTACCGCCAGTAAAGAACTTTAAACTTTTAAAACTTTATGTGTAATAGAATCTATGTTCAGTTGTAAAGCTGCTTTGTATGATAAACACCTCAGTTTTAGTTTTCTGTGCATTACAAAACAGATCCTTGATAATCAACATGCCCTAAAATACAAAGTAGCTTGAACATAAAGTTGTTAGAACCTGTAGAAATTACTTGTTCATTTGATAAATTATGCATCACATTCACAAATTACTTCTAAAATGAAGGAAATATTATATTATAGAATAAAAATTACTGGTTTTAAGCCCAGCTAACCACATATCACACCAAGTATGAGAGAAACATGGTTTTAAGACATTAAGTAACAAACAGTGTTCACACTCACGTTTCCAATATAGTAATGTTGTTAATGACATAGATCTTTCATCATAAATCAAAATAAGCATCTTATATTTATACTCAATCAATTTGGGTTATTAGCAATTGAAAGCCATCATGTTTTGTTCACAAAAAATATGTATAAAAAAAGGAAATGGAAGTGAAAATGTAATAAACAAATTATTGTAGCGGTAGTGATTACATGGTCGAATTTCAATATTCAGGACAACACTAGTTTGAATTTTACTACATTTACTTTATGAAGAAAATATCTTAGCTCTTTTTTTTGTGGCAGATTTATATTATCGAATTTCAATATTCAGGACAACACTAGTTTCGATTTTATTATATTTACTTTATGAAAAAAATATCTTACCTCTTTTTTTGTGGCAAAGATGTCATCACCCTCTTTGCGTTTGACTGTACGTTTGACGCACTTCTTATTCTTCTTGAAGTAATCATCATTGAAGTGTTTTGGCAGTTTGAAGTTGCCGAGTGAAATTCTGGTGGAGGTGCCGATCACATAGCGCTGAGGAATACGGCGTAGCGGGCACGAATTGAACTGAAAATTGATTGTTAAGCATGTTATTATTTATATTGTATTCTCAAGGATATTAACTTCAATTATGTCTCAAGTTTGTCATTTGACAATTCTGGAATTATTCTCTTAGCAACTATGGATAAACGTAATGCTGAGAAATTATTAATGATAAATGTAAGTAGTAATTTTTTTTTATTGCTTATATTGGTGGACGAGCTCACAGCCCACCTGGTGTAAAGTGGTTACTGGAGCCCATAGTCATCTACAACGTAAATGCGCCACCCACCTTGAGATATAAGTTCTAAGATCTCAGTATAGTTACAACGGCTGCCCTACCCTTCAGACCGAAACGCATTATTGCTTCACGGCAGAAATAGACGGCGGTGGTACCTACCCGCGCGGACTCACAAAAGGTCCTACCACCAGTAAAATTCAAATAAGTTTGGGTAAATTAAAGAACCCGCTTTTTTAAGTTTACAATTTCAGCAGTACAAAGTATTGTAGCTATCAGCAACAGCACAATTAAATACCGCACTGAATAACTATATATATTTTCCTTTTTTTATTGCCTCATGCAGCCTGTGGTCCGCCTGATGATGAGCGGTTACTGTCACTCATGGACGTCTAGCAATGCCAGGGTCAGAGCCAAGCTGCCGCTTACAAACTTGTAACTATATCAACATTGATAGCCAAATCAGTGTCTCAATTTTTTTTGTGTATAATTGTATACCCTTAAAAGAAACCAAAAAAAGGATGATTATTATACATACTGCAAAAGGTCCAGTAACTAAAAGCAGACCGCTGGGCAGAATTCCAACAAGTACAACCCTCTTGCCTGCATGTCTACCAGCGAGGAGAATGCAAACAGTTCCTATCTTCAGGTTGGGTCGGATCCTGCGTACATGCTTGCTGAATGGACGGCCACCAGATGAGGCACGGATTCTGGAATAAAAATTGGGAACATTATTACCGTTGTAGTTTTCAGTGTTTGTTTCCACACCTTATCAATGTCCCCTCAGTACAACTAACATTATTATAAAAACCCATTTAAATTTATCACCCTTCCTGATATACAAGAACATAATTACTTCAATTGTATTGCTAATCTATTATTCTCAAACTTAAACAAATAAAGGTAGTTATTTAATGTTTGAAAAAATTGTCAAGTTTAAGGTAATTGAACATATTCTCAGGGACAGTTTTCAATTAATTGAATTTCATGTAAACACCCAGCATTAAACCCACAGATTTTTTTACCTTTTTTTTTATTTTTTTTATTTAGGAGTTTATTTAATGGTAATGATGTTACCGCATAATTCTACATACAATAAGAGGCTAATTGATTAATACACAACTATAATAATAAAATGTCAAGGCTAAGAGACATTGCTCCATGATATTTGAGTGCCTTCTTGATTGTGCATAGTTACTAGGCACTTTCTAACAAGAGATACCAGCACCATATTAATGTTATTATAATGATGTTCTCATATCATTATCATTGGCTAGCAAGTATCAAGCTCATTTAGTATGCATACATTCAATATATGTTGCACATCATCAATAATATCACAATCTCGGCATTTGTGTCAATTAGTTTTACCTCTATACATTCCTTTCTTGAAACTATGGGCCACAAAAGGGTCTGTAACCTGAATCATATATCTGATCTACACAATAATGGAATGGAATTGGAATGCAAAAATTTGCAGAATACTCCCAATGTAGGTAATAGTATAAATTTATAAGTATTTTCACAAGTTCCTTACTTTTTTGCCAGACCTGCCACTCTACAAGGAAAATAAAGACAGGCCGGCCATGTGGCCTCCCAATGTCAGTAATAGTATACATTTATAAGTATTTTCACCAATTGCTTACTTTTTTGCCACTCTACAGAGGTAATAAAGACAGGCCATATGGCCCGCTTGACGTTAAGATGGTCATCATCGCAAATCAATGTCAGAAATGTCAGGGGCATTGCTAAGCCACTACCTACTTATCCTTATTGTACTTACTTCTCCTGAGTGGGGTAGAAGGACTTCCTACGTTTGAGGGGTACTGTTCTGGTTCCCCCATTCTTCTCACCTCCAATCTGCTTTACAACAACAGTCAGCTTCTTGGGCTTCTCAGGCTTAGGGTTCTTTTTGCCAATGAACTTGTATTTAGCCTGTAATTGATTTCAAAATTAGAATGTACAAATATTTTACTTTTCTTCCATAATGTGAATGCAGCATATAACTTAACTCAGGAAAAGTCCATGAATGCCATCAGTGAATGCATGACTATACTCGAGAAAATAAAGTCTAGTTGATGTGTTTGTTTAAAGTGTATAACACTATTTATATAGTAGCGTTTTGGTTAAATCTTAATTTGAATTGCTTAGGTTGATGGACGAGCTCAAGGTCCACCAAGTGTTACGTGTTACCAGAGCCCATAGACAACTACAGCTTAATGCCCACCTTGAGAATCAGATATGAGTTCTAAGGTCTCAGTATAGTTACAACGGCTGCCTCACCCTTCAAACCGAAATGCATTACTGCTTCAGGGCAGAAATACTTAGGGTTTAGGTATTTAAAAAAAAAAGATTAGATTAACAGCGAAACCTAAGTGCACATGGATTTTTGTTTATAAAATTGTTTGTATTTTTATTGGTATAGTTGATTTTAGATTTGCTAAACAAATAGCACGACAATTTTGATTTATATTTGTTTATTAAGAAAATAGGAACTAGCCTTCTTGTGGAACATCTTGGATTTGGAGAAACGCATCACTCCGTTGCCCAGATCATAGTTCCTGGGTTTTTTCGTAGATTTTTTCTTAGTCACCGCACCTGCAGGTGCGGCAGCAGGCTTGGCCGCCGCTTTAGGCTGTGTTGGAGCCATCTGTAAATCGAAAACACAATCTTTAGACCGAACACCTGACTTGACGTTCAAAACTTAGGTTATGTCTATCCAGCCCGTGTTTCCTTGCAAACAAGTAACACTATCGTTACTCGTGGTTATGAATTTGTAGACATAATAAGCAGGCATTACACTACAAATTATATTCAATCAATTCACGACACTTTAACGTCACAATCCTATCTAACCAAAATAATAATTTAGAACTTCCTACATTCCACTAAAATATTTCACAATACCACTTGTTTGAAGGATCCACTATGATATTCCAGCACGAAAACGAAGAAAACGGCTGATTTGGAATCAATTAAAAAGGATTTATTTTCATTAAAAACAACACCAACTCACATTCAAACCGGGTTCAAGAAAAAGGAATCTATGCAGACTTTTTTGTTTATGGATAATGTCATAGTGATGTTACTCATTTATTTTCACATCGATTACATTACCGATTTTTGTTGTCTTTCAAACATTTTTGTGCACACACTAATCTGTATTTTAAACGTTCAATTTAAAAGATTAATTGAAGTAAAAATTCTCAATTGAGTAATTTCTATATTTTAGATAATGACGACTACAATTCCAGGTAAAAAAGAAAAGAAAAAGAAACCCACGTGAAGAGCAACATCTGAACGCATCCAAACAAATGTCAAGAAACAAATTCATTTGGAACGTCAAAAGAATTCAGTTTGCAAAAATGGCTTCTCTGAGGAGCCCGTCTTCGCCATCGGACGGTTATAAAAGATTCAGTGATGATTTCGCTAACACCAGTATCAACAATTACGGCTCGAACGTCTCAAGTAAACGAAAACATTTTTTAATGCACCGTAGCCACCAGCCTAATGTACGCTTTCCTTGTTAACAATACATTAATTGTAATGCAATTAATAATGTTTTTTCAAATTTCATCTCTGTATTAAGCTTCATTTCTGTTGCAACACCAGCTGACGCAGGTCGAACGGTGATCTTTTGTAAAATTGCAGTAAATCCTATATACGTCGAGGATGAGTCATTTCCTACGTGAATCTAACATATGTATATAATAAACATAACGCGACCTAGTTCTTGGAACTAACGTGAATGAGCTTCCGATGGTCTGCTTAATTCTAACGGAACAGATTACGCTGCATGAATAGTTAGCCGCTGTTTTTGTGTTTTTTGTATAGTATTTTAGTGCTTCAAAATCTACTCTAAAGCGTTTGCTATATACATTTAAAAAAAAGTAATTTGACAGTTTACTAATCTCAATGTGTTAGTTTTAACTGTGAAACTCCGAAGAGGTACAATTTTCATAAATAGCCACTATGGTTTGAGCGTGATCGAATGGAACTATTCATTTGTGTATAAATCTGGTTGAAACCACTTTGTTCTGCCCTAATTGTTGACTACAATTGCTAGAAGTATAGTGTGTTGTATGAGACAACTAGAAATTTATTTTTTAAATATGTCAATAAATATCTGCATGAAAATAGAATACCCATCAACTTTAAAATTCGAAAATTGTCTTGTTTACAAAACACAATGATTATAATAATTACTTACAGAATTTAATTTACTTTACGGTCCATAACTTACAAAAGTAGACGTATTTTTTTCAATTTAACCTTGAACTGTCTGATGTGACTTAGTTAAAAAAAAAAACAATAGGTAATTCCAAATACCGTACAATGGGGTAAATAGGGACAAAATCGACCTTCAGATTGAATTTTATAATAGTTCCAATTAAATAGTCACTGCTCAACCAAAGAAATAAGTTGAGTCTTGAACGTACCTAGGTGATAAAAACCGTTACATAATTTTAATTATTCATTTTAAAGAAATAATCGGTAAAATAATGGCCGTCCCAATTTACCCAGCGTCCGGGGTAAATTGACACGGTTAAGGGTTAAATTGGGATATTTGTAAGGGTTGTCAACTCGCAGTACTGCGATATATAGGTAGGTGCCATATAATTATTTATATGGACCGAAATGATGAATACAATCCATAATTTAAGCACAATACACAACATAGTGTAAATTAAGCTGGTTTCTATTCCGAAGCGATGTGACGTGAATGATAATCAACAATACAATGATCAAAAAAAGTATGTGCATGTTATATTTTAGAAAATTATTATTTAATTTCCTTAAAAATCACAACTCTGAAACAAAATGATAAAATAGAATAAAAAATAGAAAACAAAAGGACTGGAAATGCAATAATACAATTTTATTTAATCAACATTTTCAAAATAATCTTTGAGCAAGAGTAAGATATCAGGTGAATAAGATAAAAAAACAGCTTTATTTGATTACTGCCAATAATAACAAAAATAAAAGAAATTCTTTCTAAGCTAAATAACTAAACTCAATTAATTCACTCACTCATAATTGGATATCTCGGATTTTTAATTAATGTTACATTTAAAATCTGAGGCCTGTTTTTATTTGTGTGTGCGTTTTGAATGTTAACAAAATCATGATTCGACGCGTGAATAGATTCTGAAATAACAAAAGTTTTGATTCGTTTGAGTTCTTTTAACTTTGAATTTTTTTTATTGCTATAAAGAACATACGACCGGGCAGATATTACAAGATAAATGTCGCGAAAAAAAAGTAATTATATATATACTTTTCTTTTACCTATAATACTTACATAAACTAACTGATAAACACATTAACCTTCTTTACATCACGCAATTAAGTGATAGTATAGGCTAAAAAATCTATTATAAGATATCAGTGACAACCCTAACAAGCCATCCCTATTTTGTCTTTTGGCGTTCCAATTTTGTGTTTTCTCGTTCCTAATTTTTCCAGTCTCGTTCCCAATTACCCTACATACGTCCCAATTTTCCCCAAAAAGAAAGGAAAAAATATACATTTTTTATTTTGTCGAAATATTGTATTTAAAATAAGAATATTGCAACTTACCGTTTGTTATGGTATTTCCAGGTGTATTAAAAACTTATATAAACTGTGATCTTATTGAAAAAACAACGATAATATTACTTTTTTTAAAAGTTCTTTAAGCTGTTTTAAAACGCACTTTTCAACCACTATTTTCAATTTAATTTGACGAATATTTTGGGACCAATTTAACTCATATTTAGTACTTCCATAGTTAACTTGGTTTTTCTTCTATACATTGATAAATATTAACATAAACAAAATTAGGTAGATTCCGTGCTACAGGTACTTTGAGAATCTTCCGCAGGTTTGTCCCAATTTACCCCAGGATCCCAATTTACCCCATGTCATGGTACACAAAACTACGCGTTTTCATAAAAAAAGTTTTTAATTGTGAATTTTTCGTTTTTTATATCTCAATATCTTGAAACTTCAGACCCTAACCTGTCGACGTAAAATCACACTGATGATGGTAATTTTCAGCAGTCGAAGCCATGTTGATGATTGTGTGATCTGCGTCTTCCTAAATAAGGTCTATTTTTAGGTAGTTGTCTCATTTAAGGACGAAAAAAACTTATTACTGCTTTTAGTGCATACATACCTACTTATATAGCACGTATGGGCAGGTAGCTCTTTTGCCTATTTATGCCGCGAAATAGTGTCGCGTTCCGGTTTGAAGGGTCGGTCAACCGTCATACATGACAACCGAGATTTCGACCCCATGCCTCAGGATGGATAAACATACTAAGGTTTCGGGTAACACTCCCCAGTTTCGACTGGGAATTGATCTGGGGAGTGTCGAGAGGTTGCAAACCACTCTATGAACTATGCGATAGTTAGTTAAGATCAAGCGATCCCACAGTCACAGCCCACTGAGTTTTTCGCCGGCTCTTCTCAGTGGGTCGCGTTTCCGATCCGGTGGTAGATTCAGCGAAGCGCTGCTCTTGCTAGGGTTCGTGTTAGCAACTCTCCGGTTAGAGCCCCGTGAGCTCGCCTACACACGCTAGGGTAAGCTGACACAGCCTCTCAAGGCTATCAGCACAGATAGGAAAAAAAAATCAAGCGAATAAACATTGCTCAATATTGTCTATTGCTTAGCGAATGATCTCCAATTTTATACTTGAAGGTCATCAGGTAAAAACTTAAGTCAATGGACTGCACTGACCTCCTCTCGAGATGTTTGGAACATGATTCACGAAACAGAATGTAGCGTTGTCTTTTTATTGGGTAGGCAGCGATTTGGCTTTTCCCTGACACCACTACTCACTACCAGGTGGGCCTTAGCCTCGTTCTCTTGCAAAGGCAATAAGCAAAATAATAATTATTATTATAAACAATAAACATGTTTGCAGCGACCATTTTTAGGACTAGCTTTTTCTTTTTCTTTTAAATTATTAATTCAACATTTTTTAGTGGCTCTATAATAATGTTACTATATAATAATGTTAGCCGCTTCGCTGGGCATTTAAAATTAACATTATTATTCATTCATTCATTATTATTAGGGAGTCCAACACTCATATAAATATTAGCCTATCCATTAAGGATGTACATGTATTTTCTACATGGATACCAAGTTTCAAGTCAATCGGATGCATGGTTCAGTAGTTATAACGGAACATCCGTAAAAACCACTGTAGATTTATATATTAGTATAGAAGTATAGATATACATATATGACGTCATACTCTTCCTACTCT
This sequence comes from Bombyx mori, assembly GCF_030269925.1. Lineage (NCBI taxonomy): Eukaryota > Metazoa > Arthropoda > Insecta > Lepidoptera > Bombycidae > Bombyx > Bombyx mori. The sequence goes on from NC_085122.1 coordinate 1,374,287, forward strand.
ACCCTTCAAGGATTTGAGTTTCTTCAATTAGTTTCGGCATGTCTATCGCATTATCTTCATATAAGTTTATATATTTAAAAATCATTAATTAATTTTTATTAAACCTTCCAACCATTAAGCCTTCTCAGTAAAATGGTGGGAATTTACAACGATTTCAGGTCACATCTTAGAAGAACCGAAAAAGCCACAGGCAACGCCATTATTCACACAGCCGGCTAGTAGGTAGTTGTCAAATAAAACAAGTCACGCTGCCAATATTACTGTAACACGTTCCCGCCAAAAAGCCCGCGCAGTGCATTTTTTTGTAAATCGCCCTAATATAACACTGCCCTGAGAATCATTAATACCATCACCATAAAATGTACTAGAGCAGTTTTATTACATCAGAGTGTCTCAAGAGAAGGTTGCATTGTGTCTATAGGCTCCGCAGAAACAAACGTGATTGTTACAGTATTTAATTATTTGCCTATAGTGTCTAGACTTATTCGTGCCCATAAATTTGTCTAGCCTGCCATCCACGACCTCACTATCGACCGCTTAGTCTAGGAAACCGTTCAAAGGTCAAACTTAGGCGAACTGAATCGCGCAGACTTCTCTTTCGATATAGCTTAACCTTGCGTATTGTTTATTGAATAAAGACTAAAACGAGACTCGCAGGCGCAAAAGACCATTTTCATTTTGAAATTGATTGAGTTTTACCTTTCGATATTGGCACGCATCCGGGTTAGATGACATCATTCGAAAATCGAAATGTGAACATCAGGTAGGTCGTGACGTAGCCAGTGACGCCTACAATAAAAAGAAGAAAAAAAAACGAATGATTTGAATTATTTACGCGCGATATTTTAAATTAACAACTAAAATCAAATGAAATTTAAAAAAAACAACACGCACTTAAATCTAAATGTGGTTTAGCGAGCTATTTAGATTTCTTTAGTGAATTCCCTCGAAGTCGTAAAAAAAATTATTACTCGACTGTCAATTCGCCAAACGCCATATTGGTTTTATTGACACGTCTTAGTAAAATATTTCTTGACTTGTGGAATATTAAGACGCATTGTACCACTTTTCATTTACTGAACTACCTACGAAAAGTTTGTACATATTTTCAAGTTTAAAAAATAGATATTATTAAAAAAAAATGTGAATAAGATATTGCTTTACGATTATATCGCGGGGTGGGAAGGTTATTTGGTTTAAGGGTCATTTTTGCAACTTTTTTTTTTATTGCTTAGATGGGTGGACGAGCTCACAGCCCACCTGGTGTTAAGTGGTTACTGGAGCCCATAGGCATCTACAACGTAAATGCGCCCCCATCTTGAGATATAAGTTCTAAGATCTCAGTATAGTTACAACGGCTGCCCCACCCTTCGAACCGAAACGCATAACTGCTTCACGGCAGAAATAGGCAGGGCGGTGGTACCTACCCGCGCGGACTCACAAGAGGTCCTATCACCTTGATGCCACAGTCATGCCACAGTCAATGCAACGTCACACTATAAAACTTGAAAAGTCCGCATTTTTTCAGAAGTGACTACTCGCAAAGAAGCCGGCTGATAAAGAATCGTGATAAGAGCGTGTCCCATATACATAAATATATCATGTTATCAGTGCTCTTGACAGAAATCTTTTATTACCAGGTGTGCAAAACATTTGGTACATAGTAAATTTTATTATATATTTTTTTTGACCGGCAAAGGAAAGAACAGAGAAACTATTAAAAATGTTATCTACAAATAGTATTTTCTTTATTGGTTTTTTTATTATCATTTATATCATTTCCATAGTTTTAAATTCCAACTTCACTTCCAACTTCTGACTTTTCTTACATAGCGTAAACATTTATGTGACGAACAGGCTTGTTTGCTTTTTGTCTGGGTGTTTATTATTCATACATTTAAACGTATTTATGTATGTATGGAGACCGCGTACCGGTAAGCGCAGCGTTGGGCGTCCCCCTGCCCGTTGGACCGATGACTTGCGGCGACATGCTGGGAGAGATTGGAAGCGGAAGGCGGAGGATCGTTCATTGTGGCGGACTATGGGAGAGGCCTATATCCAGCAGTGGATAGATACAGGCTGATGATTATGATGATGATGTATGTATGCAGTCTCTGGTACCGATAACACAGGGAGGCCTATTTTGGCGCCAGCTGACTATGCGTTTGGAGTATGTGCGTGATTTGCTCCCAGTTATTTTATTAGAACTCCAAAGTTTTCGTGGTAATGGAAGAATAAGACCTTATTTTTCAAAAAAAAAAAATTTGTGCTAACTGCCCTCTATATTTCAATAAATAATATTTCTAGACTTTCCGTTTCGTTTCGCGCAGAAAGAACTTACAGGGTTTTGTGATATGGCGGTTTGTTTGACTTGGGTGGGTAATATGAAAATATTCATGATAAGAGAACACCAGGTGATAGATAAGCACCAACCATATTCTCTGTTAAAGTTAGAGCGTTTATTTTACTAAAAAATTTTTAAATTGCCGTATAGGCAGACGTGCATACGGCCCACCTGATGGTGAGTGGTTACCGTCGCTCATGGACGTCAGCAATGCCAGGGGCAGAACCAAGCCGCTGCCTACGACTTAATACTCTGCACAAGCCTCGTTTGAAGAAGGACATGTCATAGCGCTCGGGAAACACCGTGGAGGGGAGTTCATTCCATAGCCGGATCGTAATTGGCAAAAAAGATCTCTGGAAACGCACTGTGGATGAAGGTAGTGACTCCAGGTAGTATGAATGAACTCTACTCCGGTGGCGAGCGGTGCGATAGTAAAAGCGAGATGTCGGTATCATTTCAAACAATTCTTCAGAGCAATTGTAAGTAAAACATACTGCTAAAACTGAGTACCATTCTTCAAATCGAGACTATTCAATTCGATTTGATAATAGGATTGTTTCACGGCACTAAAGTGTATTTTACTCTAGTTCTAAATCAAACATTTATGATTATTTTAAATAAAAATAAATAATTATTATAAACTGCAACAAAAGTTTCTCACATTGCATTAGTTAAAATATCGCAGTCTGCTACCCGTTATCATTAGTACAGCATGCGCTAAATTATTTACACGTGCTCTCCGAAAAATATGACGGTTTGAAAATAACAAGAAATTATAACAATGGCGAAAGTAGTGAAATATTCAGATAGACTTTATTATACTTTACGGGAACAGTGGTGTCGTTTAAAAGCATGTGAGTTACGATTAGTTTTCGTCACACTGAATAATTAATTGTGCCGTTCGCCTTACTGTCAATGTTTTTTTTTTAATTTATTTTAGAGTTCGGCTTGGAATAAGTTTTTAAATGTTATCGATCGATCGATTTGGAAAAAACTTATACACTATTCAGATTTTATGAATGAACCCGATGCAAGCACTTCGACCGCGCTATTTTCTTATCCAATAGAAATGAACTGTAAATAAAAATCACAGCTTCAATGAGGTGTAAGCGTGACGTCATAGCATGACCTCATTTTTCAAATGAAATTCAATCGAGACGATCCCCAAGCGGGTCCGCGCCGATGACGTCCCTGTCGAGGTCATTGAACGCAGTAAAACTGACATTTCGCGAAACGTCTAATTTTTGGCGCGTTAATTTAGTCTGTATGTAGTTAAGTAAATTTAGGTTTTACTTGGATTTAAGTAAAATTAATCACGTAACCTATTGTGTTTTAGATATTTTTTCTTGATGTCTCTGCATAACAAATCACAATTCGTCTTTGTCTGTGCATTAGAAATTTACGAATTTTAACCAGATTTCAATACAGCTCTACCATCAATTTAATTAAGTTTTTACGGCGCTTGGATCGTGAATTTTTAGTATATAAAAGTATAATATAATTTTACCAAAAAAAAAGCTATTCGTCTTCTTAAAGTGTACTGAGATGCTGAGGTTGGATTTTTTAACGCGGACCATGATTCAGAGACCAGCAGATCAGCCAGCGATGCTAAATAATCACCCAGTAATGCCGCCAACTTATCCTTTTAATGCCAAAAAATATATCAGTCAAAACAGAATCGAGTTTTCCGTATAAGCAAAATAAAATTATGTTTATTGACAGTTAGAGCGACTCTCTAGCTAGATGAAAGCAATTGGGTTTAGTTTCCATCAGTAAGTATCTTCAGTCGGCGTCCATGCGCCACTTCGATAAAGCGGCACGACACGAGAACCCTCTCATCGTGGCCGCCGGTAACTACATTCCCGATCCTGCGGACAGAATGGAAAGCAGTCGACGTCGCCCTAAACACGTCATCTCGGATCCTCCTGATCCACTAACGGTGCTTTTAGGTACTTCAAGCACCGGTCACCGTTCTCGTCGAACCCGTCGCTTGCGACGAAGGGCTCGACGAGTAAATTAACTCTCAGACACAGCCCACTGAGTTTCTCGCCGGATCTTCTCAGTGGGTCGCGTTTCCGATCCGGTGGTAGATTCTGCGAAGCACGACTCTTGCTAGGGTTCGTGTTAGCAACATCGTCAGGTTTGAGCCCCGTGAGCTCACCTACTAAAGTTAGGGTTACGCTGAAATAGCCGCTAGGGCTATCAGCTTAGGTAGGAAAAAAAAAAAAAAAAAAAAAAAAAAGGTTTAGATGGAGCTTCCAAATATCGGGACAATATGAAAAGACATACCAGTGTTTTATTGACCAATTTATGTTTGCCTCCAGGCGAGTAGTATCGCGTTTCCTTCCATTGAACACTCTAAATATTTACTTTCCAAGTCAATCTCACACGGAACATGTTTTGAAATATCAAACCCAAGAATTTCAATGTTGTTCTGCTCAGGAGTTTTTTATTTTATTTTTTTATTTATTACTTAGGTGGTTGGACGAGCTCACATCCCACCTGGTGTTAAGTGGTTACTGGAGCCCATCGACATCCACAACGTAAATGCGCCACCCACCTTGAGATATAAGTTCTAAGGTCTCAGGTATAGTTACATAGTTTTTTTGCGGTGTTTAGATAAACGGGTCATTTGCACGGAATCCTTGGGTCGAATTGAACGAAATTCAGATAACCCATCTTACTAAATGTACCAAGGAACTTTTTAAACATTATTTGATCATTTTTTGTCTACCCTCGAAGGTTATTCTGGTTTCACCCCGACTAAGACCTTTTGAATGCATTTTATTTTTATTTTCGAAGATTTAACATAAAGGTAATATAAAAAAATAAATCAATCATACTTTATTCTCACTGATAGATCGTAAATAGGTAGAAGAGTAAGCAACTTATTGCCTTTATAATTTTTTTAAATCCCCCCTCCATTTTCGTGTCATCTTAAGTAGCCCGATGTACTATAATTTAATATAAAATAAAACTATCTAACTCTTAACTACTGACCTTCTCTTTGTATTACGCACAAGGTTGAATCGGGTGTCTTAAAAGGCATCTCACACACTAAACTTTATTGCCAAGACAAAAGGTTCCTTTTTGCGGAATTATACTTGAATGCACGCCTTAAAAGGCGACTGTCACATTAAACTTTATTGCTGACAGCAAAAGATTGGTTTTTCTTTAATTGCTTAAGCATTTGTCGTTATGATTCTGATGGGCATCAATTGAATTATTGCTGATAGTAGGGCCCGTTGCGATTGTTTGAAACCACGCGGCTTATAACGGTCACTTTTCTGTTCGATACTCGGGACGACCATTCTACAATACAATTGAGAGAGACTAACAACATAAATCCCATCGAAAGCAACAGTTGAAGTGTATAATATATTATATGCGTGTTTTGGTCATTTTTTTTAAATACGCTTTTATTAGCTTCAGACCTATGTATGTTAGTATGTAACGGAATCTTTGAACATGATTTTTACCCCCTTCAAAACGTCGGATTAACTCGAAATTTCATATAATATATTTATAAGTAAAATAAATAATAGTTAAAAAAACAAAAAAATACGCTTATAACGAATTATTAAAACTATTCCAGTTTAAGGTGTATAATTTATATAGTATAACGATGTAAGATATGCTATATCGACTGACAGCTTTTTGGAAAACTTCGTGGTTGGCAGGCGACGTCTCTGCCGCTCCGCCCGCATGCATGCCCCTCCAAGATCCACGAGTAGAGCAAATAGGGATGTGCGCATTATACGCTTTTATAGAATATTCAACTAAAGAATGAAAAATAAATAATAGTTTAAAAAAATCTACAAAATACGCTTTTATAGAAAATCCCACTAGAAAATAGTAAATAAATCTTAATAAATTTGAATTAAAAATAGTGTAAGAAAAAAATATTTTATTGTAAAAAAAAGCGTCGGGTGCTTTTCAGGATATTATCAAAATAACCTTTCTACTCATATTTGTTCATAAAATATTTATAACTACAGATACCATTTTTTTAAACAATTATTTATCATGATTGAAGGATTACTGGTGGCCCGGTGGCCTTTTCAGTTTTACCAGGAGTGTTTTGGTCTCCGACTCCCTAAACTTATACAGCTCTTGGCTAATTTCCCGAAAACTGTGAAAGCGTTACAAATGTATATTAATAAAGGATATTTATCACCCAATTAATGAATTTATCAGAAAAATTTAAGTAAACAGTAGACGTAGACAACGTGGTTTGATGTTTGTTTTAATTGATAAAACGGTACCGTTGGAAATTAAATTGAAATGACCTTAAGAAAGTTTCAAAATTGGTATCGTTGACGGAGTCCGGATAGAGTCCCTTCTTTATTTCATGACTAGCGACCCGCCCTCGCTTCGCTTCGGAAACATTAAAACACACATGAAACCAAAAAAAAAAATTAAAAAAAAAAAAAAAAATTGCCTATGTTCATCAGGGACAATGTCGGCTTCTAATGGAAAAAGAATTTTTCAAATCGGTCCAGTAGTTTCGGAGCCTATTCGAAACAAACAAACAAACAAATCTTTCCTCTTTATAATATTAGTATAGATATAGATAAAAAACGGTACGTTCTTAACGCCACATCGCCATTGGCGGATTTATTTATTATAAATAATTCTTGTATCTGTCGACGATACTGTAAAAATGTTATATAATAACTTGGTAACACCCTACGAACCGATATTGTTAACAATGTCTGGCTTTGGAACTAACTCCCATCCGCGTTGTTTCCTAAGCGTTATATTTCACAAATGCTTCTTCAATAGAAATTGAAAAAAACATTCTGTGTTAGCAAGTTGGTCGGCTGTGCTTTTTGCATTATTTATATCCATAAAAAACGTGAACTTTATGCTTGAAACATAAATATGAAACTCTGAAAATAATTTAAAAGTAATTACCCAGATTTTACTAAGCAATCTGACGCCACACCCGGTCACCGTCCTCGTCGAACCCGTCGCTTGCGACGAAGGGCTCGACGAGTGAATTAACCCACAGACACAGCCCACTGAGTTTCTCGCCAGTGTTAGCAACACTCCCGGTTTGAGCCCCGTGAGCTCACCTACACGTCAAGGAGAAGCTGAAATAGCCTCTCAAGGCTATCGGCATTGGTAGGAAAAAAAAGACGCCACTGGGCCAATATATAATATATCTAGGTCCTTAACAGTCCCTACTGTTAAGGACCAAGATACTTACAATATATACTAGTGAGAATGCAAATGAATAAGCTCTAGAGCAGTGTTTTCCAACCTTTTTTGTGTCATGCCCCACTGTAACATTTCTAAAATGTTTATGCCCCCCATATATAATTTTTAACACAAAAAAAATATTTGTTCATTTAAGAAATATAAATGATAGGTTTAAGGAAGAAATCACTATGAAATTGTTATCGAAACACGTTAAGTAATATTTCAACATATATTATAAGAAAAAACCGAAAGTCAAATTGAAAATAATTTTAATACAAATCTTCTATATTAATTTAGTGCGATTGCCTCCTAACGCCCGAATGTTATACTTTCATAGAAACTTCGGCTTACGTAATTTCTTATTATGTATTGTGAAAAATTCACACTCCCGATCGCGTGGCAAAAACTAATGAATAATCCAGTCAGTGGGGCTTCCGTGATGTAGTATTTACCAGACTGCCGAAGGAGGGTTATGATTATTTCGAGTACTTACGTGATCGACGACTGGTAGAGAAATGAAATACGTTATGGTGTATAAGTCGAGAGGGCTGGTGGTCGGGGCGCCTTTTTTCCTACCTAAGCTGATAGCCTTGAGAGGCTATTTCAGCGGAACCATAACTAGTAGGTGAGCTCACGGGGCTCAAACCTGATGACGTTGCTAGCACGAACCCTAGCAAGAGCCGTGCTTCACAGAATCTAACACCGGATCGGAAACGCGACCCACTGAGAAGATCCGGCGAGAAACTCAGTGGGCTGTGTCTGAGGGTTAATTTACTTGTCAAGCCCTTCGGTTCGACGAGAACAATGACCGGAGCGTGGCGCCGACGACCGCTGGTCCGGCGTCCCGAGGGTGAGGGTGATGGGAGAGATGTGCTCCGCACTAAACGCTTCACTCTCCCCCCTTTGCTTTCTCATGAGTTCTCTCCCATGCGAGGTTCGGACGTGGGTTGTTGAGCGAAAGGGGGTTTTAGTTGGTTCGACTCCGACATGCCCCGCCCGCCATCCTCAGTGAAGGGCGAAAGTACGGCAATTTCCTCCTGACAAAAAAAAAGCGTACAACTATCTGCAATCTGCGTCTTTATCTGCAATAACTTTACTAACATTCAAGCTATATATTTATATGACAGTGTATTTGTGTCATAGTTTTTTTCCCCGAGTTTTTATTAATATTTTTAACGGAGTCGCGTTTTGGGTTAAGTTTCATATTTTATTTTATAAATATCTTTAATCTTAACTACAATAATTATCTATTACTGTTAAGGGATAGTTGGAAATATCAATATTGTTTATTTGATCAGGCATACTTCGAAGTGCCTCAACCGATAAATAAAAGACCAAAACTTTTGTATGAAATAAACTTAAAACAAACAAAAGGAATCCGCTCGACGGGGGACACATCAAAGGAAAAACAAAATTGTTATTTTTATTTAATTCCGAGCATTTCCATTTTTATCTACCTTTTAAACCTTCTCTGGACTTCCACAAATAATTCAAGACCAAAATTAGCCAATTCGGTCCAGCCGTTCTTGAGTTTTAGCGAGATTAACGAACAGCAATAAATTTTTTTATATAGATTAATTAATTAACAAAGTTTACTTCCGTTTTTGCGTTTCCTAGACATAATTAAAACAAATATTTATCGTTTAATCTATTGTTTGTTTCATTTAGATAAAAAGGCGGTAGTTAGCATATTTTTTAAAATTCGATGACTAACATCCTAATCGTCCGGTGACCACGTCAACTGTCCGAAGAACGTCGGTAATGATAACATTACAATAAACAAACCCGAGATTAAATCGTAAAAGTAGTTTTAATCAATGTTAAAGTAATAGTAAGAGTAGTTTTCTATGTTTAGTTTTTTCAGTCTGTCTGCCCAGTTCAGGAGCTTTAAATGTTTACATGTGTCTGCAAATGCACAATAGACAAACGAATATAATATTGAATAGAAATACGTTTAATATAGAACAGTTGTTTTGTCAACCGTACTTCCTAGCTGAGAGTTTTGATGACGAATATCAGTGACACGTGTAACAATAAACGTTGTCTCTCGTCGCGTGTAGCTTATATGTGACTTGCGACTGTTTGCTCGCGTTAGCGTGTGAGTTTGTAGTTGAACAAATAGTACTGATGCTACTTAGATAGTCGCTGTAAGACTGGGAGCGTTTTTATTTTTATTTTTTTTACCTATCCTAGTGACCTCGAGGGGTCATATTGATCGGGCGAGTAAGTGAATTGACGGGGCTCTAACCTGAAGACGTTGGTAACACTAGCCCTAGCAACAGCAGTGCTTTAAATAAAGTAATTTGCAGTGTAAATGTTGTAAAACGGCTGCCCCACCCTTCAAACCGAAACGCATTACTGCTTCACGGCAGAAATAGGCAGGGGTCGGTACCTACCCGTGCGGACTCACAAAACGTCCTACCACAATTAATTACGCAAATTATAATTTTGCAGGTTTGATTTTTATTACACGATCTTATTCCTTCACCGTGGAAGTCTAGTTAAGTACGTATTTCACTAGAAAAATTGGTACCCGGCTGCGGGATTCGAACACCGTTGCATCGCCAGATTCAAATGCACCGGACGTCTTATCCATTAGGCCAGAACGACTTCAGACTTCTGACAGACGTATGAATGTAGCAAAGTTAAAACTGTATACCACTAACAAAAACTTTTCAATTAATAAATTGAAAAGTTAGTTAATAGTAATCTGGATTATATTTTGATTGAAAACAAGAGACTCAAAATTATTCCTGGAAAATCAACCAATATAATTTTAATTAAAAATATTTACAGCCACATTCTGATATGGTACTTGGTGAAAATATATTCCCCCATTCATACATATTTGTGAAAATAAGCTGATAGCCTAAAATTGATGAGCATACCAATCTTACAGTGGGACGGTTCATAGATTATTCTACCGTGCTGCCTCTTGGACTATTAACAACAATGTTTCATGCATCTTTCTATTATTAACACAGATGTTCTTTAAAATAAATCGTTGATTCATCTAGCGCGTTTGCAAACAATGTTAATTACATGTAACTGTTCCGAGACATCATGATTTTACAATACGTTTTAATATTCGTTAGCTTAACCCAGCGGTTGAACGTGTGTTCGCTCTCTGTCATTGTGTAGTATTTCAAACGTGTTTTTATATATACTAGAGGTCTCGCAGTACCCGAAATTCGACTATAATTAATTGGAATTGTAAGTTTGTACACTATTATGACCACAGACGTCAAGAACACAAGTTTGACAATAAATAGTATGCATGCGTGTGTGCGTCAAATACATGGTATGTAGTGTGTGTAATGTTTTCTTTATTGATTTAATGTATCTTTTATGCATTATTTAAAAAAAATATTAGCATTGTGCACTTCTTCTCTATATTCTCTATAAGTGTGGAAAATTTCATACTCCTCCGTCCGCGCAATTTTCGTAAAAAGGGATACAAAGTTTTTGCTTCACGTATTAATATATATAGGTAATATTTTGAAAATTTGAAAATCAATATTTTTTTAATTACAAATTTAATACCAAAAATTTTACTTAGTCTTTTCTAAGCTGAGCTTAGTTTAAGTAGCATGTTTTGATTGGAACTAAGTAATCTATAATTATTGTCTGTTATCTTAATCATTTTAAATTCATTGCATCTCTCTTATGCTGTGGCTTGTTTAAATCAAAATGGACATTGTCGGATCGGCCGCAGTGATAGGTAAGTTGCGGACCAGTCTAATCTACTTTCATGCCTCGTATTCCTTAATTCTTAGTCGTCGTGTCCTTAAGGATAATACGTCCGGTGCATTCGTGTTGAGCGATGCAACGGTGTTCGAATCCTGCACCCGGGTACCAATTTTTCTAGTGAAATACGTACTTAACAAATGTTCGATTGACTTCCACGGTGAAGGAAGAACATCGTGTAATAAAAATCAAACCCGCAAAATTATAATTTGCGTAATTACTGGCGGCAGGACCTCTTGTGACTCCGCACGGGTAGGTACCACTTCCCTGCCTATTTCTGCCGTGAAGCAGTAATGCGTTTCGGTTTCGGGGCAGCTGTTGTAACTATACTTGAGACCTTAGAACTTATATCTCAAGGTGGGTGGCGCATTTACGTTGTAGTTGTCTGTGGGCTCCAGTAACCACTTAACATCAGGTGGGCTGTGAGCTCGTTAAACCATATAAACAATAAATAAAAAACTGTGGGTAGCGACCGTTCTTCTGTATCACTTTCTCTCGCACGATCTTTCTCCATCTCTTCCTCTCTCTGTCGTTGTGAATCTAATAGTACCAAGGTATTAGACTGTGACCCCGAATGGTCCAGTCAAATACTATCACGTTTTTTATTCACGCACTCTTCTATTTAATCAGTTTAAAATAACCCACAGACGCAGCCCATTGAGTTTCTCACCGGATCTCTCAGTGGGTCGCGTTTCCGATCCGGTGGTAGATTCAGCAAAGCACTGAGCTCACCCAATCGCTAGCTTAGGTAGGAAACAAAAAGCTTAAAATTATTATCACCGAGATAATAGGTAGTGATGGTCCCTATTCTAATTCCTCAGTGCAACTTTTCTTGTGTGCCCTGGTATCTGAACGTATATATCACTTTGACTAGCTTTTATTAGCTTAGGTATGTTTGGTTGTACGTAAAGTCATTTTCTCAGACTTGAAGAGGTTCGATAAACTCAACAATGCACCAATTATATAAGTTCGCTTTAATATCTTGACCGGAATGAACAGGTGATGATGATGAAATTCTGATTGAAGAAAGATGAAATTCGCTATTAGTTCGGTTTGCTATTTAAATCTGTGTGTGTATGTGTGTGTGTTTTTTATTGTTTAAACTACATCATCATCATCATCATCTTCGTCATTATCTTCATCATCATCAGCTCACAGTCCTCCACGGCTGGATAATCTCCCAATTCACAGCACTAAGCCCGGCTCTCCTCATCCACTTCATAAACTTAAGCTACATAAATTATTAAAATTATGTAATAACATATGTTAATAGATGCATGAAAGTGCTCGTATTTTATCTCATGGTGGTCCTTATCAATAATAACCTTAGTGACAATGCCAATGTATGTGTGGCTTGAATGTCTACAGATTTAGCGGTTAGAAAAGCAATTTATATTATTATTATTTTTTTATTGCCCTTATAGGCAGACGAGCACACGGCCCACCTGACGGTGAGTGGTTACCGTCGCCCATGGACTTCAGCAATGCCAGGGGCAGAGCCAAGCCGCTGCCTACCGCATGTTATATTAATAAACTTTTCGCACTTTTGTTCATTCTTTTTATGATAACAATTTTCGATTCGCATTCAGCACTCGTGTTACGTTTGCCGATTCCAGATTCCCGTACGGGCACAGATGGCGGCGGTGACAGCAGCACTCTGGACATGGGCAGTCGCTCGTCCCTCCACACGGGCCTCCACATGTCCGAAGACGAGCATTGGGAGATGAACTACCACGAGGCAGCTATTTATTTAGAGGTGATCAGATATACTATACTGTACTGTATTGTACTGTACAGTACTGTACTATATAATACTATTATTATAATTATAGCATATATTATATTATAAAAAAAATATTTCAGGAAGGTCAAAACAACGAAAAGTTCGACTCCCATCCATCTAGTCCCGAAGAGTTACCAGCCTACCTCAGGGTACACAACCCCTGGTACCATGGCCTCGATCTACTAGCTTCATTAGTTTTAATATTATTGGCATTCACCGAAGACCCAGCCGTTCCCACATTTGAGGTAAGATGTATTACAAACATACTTTTCCCCTCATGCCATTTCTTTCTCTTCTTTATTGAATCTTCTGTGCTTTCATTTTCTTTTTCCTATCCTTTTTTTAGGATGGGAAACGTATTTCAGGATCTTGAATGAAAGATCCAAAGGTTACCCTTATATTTTTGAGATACGAACAGGAATCCAAAGATACCATTAAAGAATGTAAACTGCATTACAATTTGAGTCAATATACATAATGGTATCGCTACTGAAATCTGGAAAGCTGTTGGGTAATGGTACTAATGTACTGATGTTATTTTAGCTTCCAGTATGGGCACACGGTACTATAGAATTAATGGCGTTAACTGTGATCGGAATAGAGCTACATCTGAAACTAAAATGGATCGGATGGAGCACCATACTTAAACACAAGAGGACCATGTTAAAGGTACGATACGCGAACTTCTTTGATCTGCAGATGCAGAGAATTGTGCATGTTTTAAAGAAAACCTTTCTTCAATGGAAAATACGGTTGTTGGTAGTGACAGGCTTTAAAATTAGTTGTCAATTCGAAAGAAGAATTATGGGTTTTCTGCTATATTACATATCACATGATGTGTGTTTTAATAAAAATGGTTACATAAATATAATAATCATTTTGTGTACAACGTTTTTGGCGGTTTATGTAAGATGATCTCCGACCTAAATATGTAACAAGCTAATTAACATTTTAACTAATAATGTATAGAGCTTCACTTTTGAAATTACAATCGAAAATTACAATCTCAATTTCGCGAAAGGATCGATCGCTGATAAACTAGATAAGGGATAAGTATTTTATTGTATGGTCCTCGAATTCCACGAGGTAGTGCTGTAATATAAAAAAATGGAACTTGAAATTTTGGAAGGAAAATTTTAATCCCCGTTTTTATTCCCTACCAATTTAACTAAATACATTTAAATATGGTAAATAAATAATTTTAAGTTTCTCATGAAAAACTAGCCGCTTCTTAATTACAATAATATCATGGGCTATAAAGAACATATTACATATTAAAATATACACAATAGAAACGATTTATTTTACTTGATTTCGCCTTACCCAATTATCATCACAATTACTGTATGTCGACCCACTGTACTAAATGATTCACTCTACTATGGGTCATTTAAATGTAGGACAATTCTTGTTGACCACGGGCCACTTGTCAATGTGTATACCACACAATGTAACTATTTTGAGAAATCAGTTGGATATATTTAAGACTTTAGTCATTCTAGTTATGACTGTACGTGATAAAAATAGAGATAATTTCACGCATAATTCTTGATATTTCCAGGGTATAACCCTGCTAATAATGGTGCTTGAAGCTGTGGTAGTGCTATGCCGGCAATCCTCACACTTCAGAGTAACGAGGGCGTTGCGTCCTATCTTCTTAGTGGACACGCGGCACTGCGGCGGAGTACGGAGGTTCATTAGACAAATTCTGCAATCGTTACCACCGATTATTGATATGTTAGGTATGAATAACTAATACAGAGATGCACAAACATCAAGAATTGACGTAAAGTTAAAAAACTTTTTGAACGTTTCCATTCATGTTGAATGTAACAAAAATGTCATCTAGATAAACTGACATTATAAATATACGAAACTATGAGATCAGTTTTTAGATAACTTTTGTTCTGCCCTGTCTTTAAAAAAGGCAATTTAAAAACGATGTAATCAATAGTTAAGCTTGAGTATATATGTATATTAAATGGCATAGCAAAATTTGGTTAAATCCATTGATTAGATCTAGATCTTAAAAAAATAAACATAATAATATCTAATAGGTAATATAAAAAAGAATCTATGTTGAATGTGTTTCGATGTTATTATAACTGTGATCAGTAGACACGAAAAAGGAGTAATCTAAATACAATTGTATTTTTGTTGCAGGTCTATTAATGTTCTTCGTGGCGACTTACTCGCTTTTAGGATTCTATTTATTCTCTGAGCACGTAGACAATGGACACTTCCAGACGCTTAGTGACTCATTCGTTAGTATGTTTGTTTTGCTGACTTCGGCAAAGTAAGTTGATTCATGCATTAAACTATTTATTTTTTGTTTGGTTGAATATTATCGATCTCGCTGATATGATTGAATGGTACCGTAAAATGTGCGAATGACAAAATCGCCTGCCACTACATTTCACGAGAGCAGTACCGCGCAGAATCTACCACCGGATCGAAATAGTTTATGATGCAATGTTAACAGAATTTGTAATATACATTACGTTATATTGACTTTTCCTAAAAATAATTATTATTTCAGCTTCCCAGATGTGATGATGCCATCTTATGCCAAGTCGAAGTGGTACGCACTATTCTTCATCTTGTACATAATCACCGTTCTCTACGTCTTGATGAATTTGGTTAGTATAAACAGTCTTATTGACGAAGTACAGGAAACTAATCCAAAGATTGAAAAGGGATTTTTTACTACATAAATATTAACAGAAAAAAAATATCTACCTACTAAAGCCGTATCGTTTTAGTTTGATTAGTCGACAGTCATGTTAAGTATACATTGCGTACCATGTTTGAACGTCATATGTGTGTATCAACCAAAGTACATTCTCGGTACAAGTTACCTCTCCCGGCATAATTCCTATTTCCTTCCGTATTCTGAAGTCAGTAAAGAATTGATAAAATTCTGCAACTATGCCAATCTGTATTGAATAGCTGTGCGTTGTCTTCAGATGTTGGCCGTTGTTTACGAGACCTTCACCCGGATCGAACGCGAGAAATGTCGCGCGCTGTTACTGCATCGCCGCGGCGCTACACGTCACGCCTTCCGACTGCTTGTCTCACGACGAGCGCCTCACGCAGTCCGGTTGAGACACTTCGCGGGACTCATGAGACATTACGCGCCGCATTACAGTTAGTGCCCTCTTGTAATTTCAGTTTATTAATTTGTTTACCGCTAAAGATTAGCATCAGAGTCCACTGGCAATATTTAATGCCGTTACTCATCTTGAGACACGAGGTCGTATTTACAGTTGGGTGGACGAGCTCACAGCCTTCAAATCGAAACACATTACTGCTTCACGACAGAAATAGGCAGGGTGGTGGTACCTACCCGCGCGGACTCACAAGAGGTCGGTCCTACCACCAGTAATTACGCAAATTATAAATTTGCGGGTTTGATTTTTATTACGCGATGTTACTTGAAGTAAATTGTGAACATTTGCTGAGTACGTATTTCATTACAAAAATTGCCTGCCTGTGATTCGAACACCAATATATCGCTCAATACGAATGCACCGGATCTCTTATCCTTTCTTAACCTTTCCTTCCAATACGACTTCAGTTGTATTGTTTGGCGGCGCCAGTCCCAACTCTACTACCAGCAATTACTATTAGCAAGCTATTAGTAAGCTATTAGTAGACTTTGCGAGATTATTTTTTAACGCCTGTCTGAAAATTGTTTTATACCCCAATCCTTGCATAGTTCGTCTCGTCACGAGTACACCGTCCGCTCACACCAGTGTATTGTCCTTACCTCCCCAGATGGTCTAGACGTGTACCTAATGTTCAAGCACCTGAACCAGACCGGCACAGGGGGTCTCTCCCGGGCGGAGTTCGCGAACGTGTACGATGTGTTCGCACTGCGCTGGGCGGCGCAGACCGCGCGCGCTCCGTGGTACGCCGCGTCGCCGCTCGAGCCCATCGCCCGCGCCGCCGCCGCCGCCGTGCACTGGAAACACTTTGAGCATCTTGTCTGTAAGTCCACAGATTACTAAAAGAAAAGAAAAGAAAAGAAGCCTTTATTAACAATCTTAATTCACATTTAGGTACATACTATTCATTTAACTTTTTTTTTCTTTGCATTTCACATCGGCTAAGATTGCTTTGCTTTCGCATAGGCCTCCCCCAAATCCTGCTATAAATTCCGGTCGTGGCATTTCCTCTTCCACGTAGAGCCTGTAATCTTTTCCCCTCTCGAGGGTACCATTCAGTTACTAATTTGGACCGTTTTTCTGTTTTGCTTCTTATTAAATGATCTATCAATTTCCACTTTAATAAATTAATAGATTACTAAAGCATACTATGTAATATGTAAGTCTTATTTACTTTAAGCTATGGTAATGAGTTTCAGGCATTGATTACTCGACCTTTGAGACTATCTCAGTTCTCGGTATTGGAAGTCGCAAATCCATACTTAAGGAAGAAACATAACATAATTAACTCAAAACAGGAGGTTGATTTCTAATTATTTAGAACATTTTAGCTAATTCTGAGACAGTCAGCACCGCTTTACCAACACCTAAGCTTAACAAAAAAGCGAGTCAAATCATTCTGTGGGTAGGTTATAAAAACGGGCTTCGTTTTAATTTACAAATAATTTACAATAATTTACAAATTCTTCGACAGATGCCGTGATCGTGTGTAATGGCGTGTCGCTAGTGTGGCGACTGTGTCAGATCAACGAAAACCTGCAGACGAGTGCACAGCTGCTCTGCGCTTCATGGGACACGTGGCTGTTCTTGACCTGTAAGAGTTTGATTAAGGTTTCTCTTATCTTATACCTTTAAACGAGCAATTCTTGTATATATATGTAACCTCTATACGATTAATCCTTAAAGAGGTTAATATGTTATTTATATCATTCTTCTATAGATGACATAAATAGAATTTCGATTATTGAAATATTAGGACATTAGGCATATAAAGAGCATTTTTGCAATATTAAAATATAAAAAGATATAAAAATAATGGTGAAGCAATAGCTTTAAATGTTGTTTCTCTTTAAAAGAGCAACTCAATTGCTATGTATAGTTTTACAAAGCTAAACTATATTTTGATTTAAATTAATAAATACATTATATATATATATATAATCTGAATCTCGGAAACGGCTCCAACGATTTTCATAAAATTTAGTATACAGGGGATTTTGGGGGCGATAAATCGATCTAGCTACGATTTATTTTCAGAAAATGTTGTTTTATTCGTGTTTTCAATAATCAACTCTTCCCGACATCTATTGGCGAATAATAATATTATTTTTCTTAATTGAGGGCAACTAACCGCTTTAAAGACACAAAAAGATGGCGTTATCAAAAAAAAAACCAGGCAAAGCTCGGTCATCATCTAGTCACTACTACACTATGATTTAAAAAGACCTTATCCATTAGTAGGACATTCAAAAATCTTGATTATACTATTTATACTCTGTAACGAGTTAAAATTGACGTGGAATGCTGCAGAAACTATTAAGTAGAACTTCAAAACAGCCACCACTTGAATCATCATTTTATAGACCAATTTATCTATTTCAAAACTATTTAAAAAGCTATTAAGTTTTGCAGTAAGAGAAACAAGTTGAAATGGCAGCCATTTGCTTACATGGCCGGACGAGCTCACGGCCCACCTGGTTTTAAGTGGTTACCGGAGCCCATAGACATCTACAACGTAAATGCCACCGCCTACCTCGAGATATGAGTTCGAAGGTCTCAGTATAGTTACAAATTTTTCGTTTCCAGTGTTCCTGATCGAAGCGGCCCTGCGGATGATGGCCTCCGGACTCGCCGCGTACTTGGAGAGCGGCTGGAATGTCTTCGATCTCAGTGTTACGTTATTAGCATTGATGGGTGCGGTGTTGCTGTCGATCGCTCCTGGGCTATTCATCGTTGTAATATTTAGGCCTCTCAGGTGAGAACCGCTTTTTATTTCGCTCTAGATGGACTGAAGAATAGATTGCCTAGTATAAAGTGGCTATCAGAGCCCGATAACAGTTACTTTGAATCTGCAGTTCAACACGATAAGGTATGTCCTTACGGATCCATCAGATCCAATAACCTTTGCATTAGACATCTTCAGCTCTAACAGAGTAGGTTTAGGAACCCCGGTAACCGTACTCGTCGAACTCGACAAAGAGGTGGACGTGCAACCTAACCCATGCATCAGACCGCTGAGTTTCTCGCCGGATCTTCTCAGCGGGTCTCGATTCCGACCCGGGAGTAGATTCATTCGCGAAGAAATTACTCTTGCGTTGTAAGGTCTCCTTCGGGCGCTCGGGTAGATGTTAGCTAATACCACTCTTCCTGGCCGAGCCTTTGCTCGCCCATCTGTCCTGGTGAAATTGGAAAAGCCTCCGGGCCACAACGTCTTAGTTTTATCCTCTCGGATCCTTTTGAACTACTCTATATAGTTAGAAATTACAGGTCAAGCAACTGCCCTTGGAGTTCTACGAGGGACGCTCGGGCAGTAATTATCAAACCATTCCTTCCTAACCGAGCTTGCCCATCCGTCCTAGATTAGGCCCTAGTTCTCTAAAACAACAACGACTCTTCTATTCCTTAAAAATCCATTAATAAAACAAGGCAATTGTCACCGACAACCTTAACACATGATCTCGAAATCTTAATTGGATAACGAACGTTCCAACCTTCAAACCTTTCCCCCATTAGTACAAGTCATCAGTAGTAGTGTAGCTAGGTAGTACCCCCTAGCAATTTACGAAAGGTACCGTAAATTACCATCTGAACACCTGAGCAGTCACAGTAATTTTGGCCCATCTCAAGCCTGCACTCTTCGCTCAAGCGTCCGATCCCCTCCGAGGTCAGAACCCGGATGAGGTAGGGGGGTTACCGCTCATCTCAAACCTGTACCGAAAAATCCAGGGCTAACACAATCTATTTAACACAGGTTAATGCGTCTCTACAAGCTGAAGAAGCGGTACCGTGATGTCTTCGGAACTCTAGTGCTCCTGTCTCCCCTGATGTCATCGGCTGGCTGCGTGATGCTGGTCATGTACTACTTCTTCTCGATCATCGGGATGGAGCTCTTCGCTTCTTATCAACTAAAGAACTGTTGTGTGTGAGTGAAAATTATTATTATCACCATTACATACGTTAGGTGTAGGCCTAGAATAGCCACTCCTTCTCTTACCGCGTTTCTTATGAGATGACTAAGGGATTCACCAGAAAATGGTAGCAGCAGTCTCAAAGTACTTCGTCGATGTACCACCGAGATATCACCACCTCGCCACTATGACCCTATGTCAAGACATATCGCCCTCATAGACATGTCATCCTCAACAGGGTGGGTGGTGGAACTCACGTTTTGATGTCTTGATGTTATGATGTCAAATTAGGAGATCTGTGAGCTCTGTCAAACATCCATTCTCAATACGGAAGACGTAGTTATTTTCTTCGGTTTTCGCGAATCATAAACAAAATTAAAACTGATTCTGATATTATTTCCGACATTAAGAATGCTTTACAGTTTTCGGGGTTGCGATTGACTAGTGTTTTTATAACTTCGTGGTTTTAATTGTACAAAAAAACACTTACTTTACTGGTGGTAGGACCTCTTGAGTTCGCGCGGGTAGGTACCACCACCCCGCCTATTTCTGCCGTGAAGCAGTAATGCGTTTCGGTTTGAAGGGTGGGGCAGCCGTTGTAACTATACTGAGACCTTAGAACTTATTTCAAGTTGGGTGGTGCATTTACGTTGTAGTTGTCTATGGGCTCCAGTAGCCACTTAATACCAGGTGGGCTGTCAGCTCGTCCACCCATCTAAGCAATAATAAAAAAAACCATCGTTTAACTCAGTTAAGTACCCATGCAAGCACCCTTTGGTTTCAATGATATATCTGCCTACCCTCAGGAATACAACGGTGGAAGACTTCTACAAGTACTCGTCCAATAGCTCGACCGCCCTCGGCTACTATTACCTGAACAACTTCGAGAACCTAGTCACGAGTGGAGTCACGCTCTTCGAACTGACAGTTGTCAATAACTGGTTTATATTGATGAACGCGTATGCCAGTGTCGCGGGACAGTTCACCAGAATATATTTTATGGTAAGTACAGGTATCCGAACCCTTGAGGCTCAATTACAATGTAATCGGGCTGTTTGTTTAAAACTTGATCGGTTTATTCAGAAGGCCTTGAATGCCCGCATAGCCGTATTGCGACCATTAATCAAAATAAAAACCATCCTATGGCCTAACTTGGAACAAACACATATTAAAAAAAAAGAAGAAGTTAAAATCGGTTCAGTAGTTTATGTGTTCATCGCGGACAAACAACGTGACACGTAATTTATATATACATTACATTACGTGATGTAGGTATAATCTTTCATCTGTTAGATGTCCATTTATTCATCCATTGCGTTCGACAGATGTCTTTTTTTATTGCTTAGATGGGTGGACGAGCTCACAGCCCACATGGTGTCAAGTGGTTACTGGAGCCCATAGACATCCACAACGTAAATGCGCCACCCACCTTGAGATATAAGTTCTAAGGTCTCAAGTATAGTTACAACGGCTGCCCCACCCTTCAAACCGAAACGCATTACTGCTTCACGGTAGAAATAGGCAGGGTGGTGGTACCTACCCGCGCGGACTCACAAGAGGTCCTATCACCAGTAATTACGCAAATTATAATTTTGCGGGTTTCATTTTTATTACACGATGTCGCTAGTCGCGTGCTGATAGGTTACTTAGTAAGGACGGTTTCAGGTGTTCTATCTGTTCACGATGGTGGTGTTGACCATCGTGGTGGCGAGCGTACTGGAGGCATTCCGATTCAGGATACAGTACAAGAGGAGCACAACTAAGAGAGACGGTGAGAATATTTTTTTTTACTGCTTAAATGGTTGGACGAGCTCACAGCCCACCTGGTGTTAAGTGGTTACTGGAGGCCATAGACATCTACAACCGTAAATGCGCCACCCACCTTGAGATGGTCTCAGTATAGTTACAACGGCTGCCCCACCCTTCAAACCGAAACGCATTACTGCTACACGGCAGAAATAGCCAGGGTGGTGGTACCTACCCGTGCGGACTCTCAAGAGGTCCTACCACCAGTAATTCCTCTCCGAGCATTCTCTTGGGTTTCGGCGACCGGCGGTCTGTTTTGTGCTTATCGCATTGCTGCTGTCCACAAGCCACTCTGATCACTTTCGTTAGTGACATCAGTAAGCATAAGGCCGGGTAGTTTCAAATTGACCAAGGTTTTGGATAACGCCACGATATTTTGCGTTTAAGCCCTTTTTAATACGCTTTTATTAGCTTCAGATGTATGTATGTGTGTTTGTAACGGAATCTTTGAACATGATTTTGACCACCTTCAAAACGTCGGATTAACTCGAAATCTGGTATACTTATTAAGGACCGATGACAATTCAATATTAAAAAAAATAATGAAAAGAAATATATTGAAAAAATTGAAATTCAACTAAAAAAAAGAAAATAAATAATAGTTTAAAAAAACTAACAAAATACGCTTTTATAGAAAATCCAACTAAAAAATACAAAATAAATTTTAATAAATTTGAATTAAAAATAGTGTAAAAAAATGATTTTTTGTATTTTGTATTTTGAAAAAAAGCGTGCAGTGCTTTTCAAGATATTATCAAAATAACCCTTCTACTCATATCTGTTCATAAAATATTTATAACTACTGATACCATGCACCCCACGCTTATTTTTACATTAAAATCATTTTTAATTTAAATTTTATTTTCTATTTTTTAGTTAGATGTTCTATGAAAGCGTACATATTTTGTTAGTTTTTTAAACTATTATTTATTGTTTTATTGGTTTGTTCGGTGGACGAGTCCACAGTTCCATTACGGTTTGTTTATTTATTATCAGAGGAGAAACTCCTGCACGAGGAGGTGCACACGAGCTGGGAGGAAGCCCAGAGACTCGGCGCTGCCGGTACCCTGGCTGACACTCTGCGCCAACACCTGCCCCCCGGCGTATGTATAAACACTTTTAGGTTACAGGTTACATAAGATACGAAATTCATTGGGTGTTTGTCTGTGCGCCTGTACAACAAAATCCCACAAGATGTTCAGAACCTATAGAGTAACTAATACTACTAACATCATTACAGTATGTGACCAGGCACTTACTATGAGAACAGCTAAATAAATAAATAAAAAAAATTATAATAATGAAACTTCCACAAAAAATAGAGCAAACTTTATTATTTTAACTATTTTATCTGTTGTTCTATTGCAGTGTGTATCTGTTGTTAAGTGTCGCGAGTGCTCACGGGCGTTCACGTTGCCGTGTTCAGTGAGCACCTTTCCAATAGGCAGCAGCCAAGGCTCTTATGCGACGATGACTACTTCTCAATGCTTTAAGCGTCAAGCCTCATAAGTGAAAACTCATAGCCTTTTTTTTAAATTCCAGGTCGAGGTTACCTTTATAGGTTCGAGACCTCGTACCAAAGAGGTCCTGCAGCGGAGGATGTATCAGTCGGAGATTCAGAAGTGGCTGGCCGAAGAAGACGAAAATGAGGGTAGGCTATCGCTTGAATCATAAGCCGAATGTAGCAGCGTAATAATGATGTCGGTAAAAGTTCCCCACAGACACAGCCCACTGAGTTTCTCGCTGGTTCTTCTCAGTGGGTCGCATTTCCGATCCGGTGGTAGATTCTGCGAAGCACGGCTCTTGTTAGGCTCAGTGTTAGGAACACTCCGGTTTGAGCCCCGTGAGCTCACCTAAACGTCAAGGATAAGCTGAAATAGCCTCTCAAGGCTATCAGCACAGGTAGAAAAAAAAGGCACATAATACCTTCATTCAATGTAAAAAAAACTCAAAAATCTTAAAAATGGTACTTAACCCCTTTATCCACTATACTCAATTATGTGATTTTTTTTATTGCTTAGATGGGTAGACGAGCTCACAGCCCACCTGGTGTTAAGTGGTTACTGGAGCCCATAGACATCTACAACGTAAATGCGCCACCCATCTTGAGATATAAGCTCTAAGGTGTCAAGTATAGTTACAACGGCTGCCCCACCCTTCAAACCGAAACGCATTACTGCTTCACGGCAGAAATAGGCAGGGTGTTGGTGCCTACCCGCGCGGACTCACAAGAGGTCCTACCACCAGTATAACGAGAATAATATAGAAATCTATGAACAGGCGTGCCTCCATCGACAACCATAACGTCAAGCGAGGATCCTCTGTCGCCGCCCCTCATCCACCAGCCTGACTCCGAGGACAATCACCAGCCCAGGCCGGCGTACCAATTGTAGAACATGATTCATATCGCGTTATACCACAGACTAATGTTTCTGTGGGACGCGATCAAAGACTTGTGATTATCTGTGGGCAAGTGCAGTGCGACCTCATTGGTCGAAATTTAAAAACAAATGGCAACTAATTTAGAAAAAAGCGGAAAGAAAATGCATGCAGATAAAATTATTTTAGTTCTACAAGCTAAGATATTTTTAGTAAAGAAATTAATAAATGCTGCTATTAATTGTTATTTTTAAGCTAATTTAAAATGAAATATTATGTAAATAAATAATTTTAGTCTTAGGTGACATGGAGCAGTATTTTTTGCTTTAATTTTTTAAGTTTTTATTTTTATTTATTCCTTAATATTTTGTAAACAATTGACCTCGTGATATAGGTACATAATAGATGAATTGTTTATTATTTATGATTTGTTAATTTTGTTATTTTTAAGATATCGTTTAAATATAACTGTCTCATGGGCCGCTGGAAATTGAACTTACTCTTCTGTTTTAGATAATATCTTTTACGTTTAAATTATTAGCGAAAAATCAATTCCAAATTCAATTTAATATTCATATTACTTGTTATTCATATTATTCATTATACATCATTCATCAATTGCCATATTGAAAAAAAAAGGAAGAAAAGTTGTGTTTCTTTCTTCCTTATTTCTTAGTTGTCACGCCACGTTCGGAGGATATTTTTATACGTTAATGAATCTACATTGAAAGGCCTATATAATTCGCACGTGGATGGTTTTCCACAAAATGCGAACAGACAGCCAAATCTGAGCTCTGACATCAACACTGGCTGTGCAGCTTAGTTTTTTTAAGATAAGGGAAATATTAATCAAACAGCCTTAACTTTCCAGCCTTAAAATTATGAAATCGAAGCTGTCATGACTGGTCCAAAAGTCTTTAAATTAGATTTTTACATGATTTTTTTATTTATCAATGACGTATTCAGTTAATATTATTTATTACAATTAAAATACAACAGGAAACTATCACTGAATACTTGATGTTCAGATTAATTTTAACGGTATTATTACGTTGTAAATTGTGAAAACCAATCTATTACAAAGTACACAATAATATTATATTCTAATATAACAAATGTTGGCGGTAATAGATAAGGTTATGTAACGAACTTCAGTTCTCATTTTTATTGTTTGAGATTAAATATTGGACATCTAATATGGAGGGTAGAAATAGGGAGCACCATCTTGTATTTTTTTTTTATTTTTTTTTTTTTTATTGCTTAGATGTGTGGACGAGCTCACAGCCCACCTGGTATTAAGTGGTTACTGGAGCCCATAGACATCTACAACGTAAATGCGCCACACACCTTGAGATATAGTTCTAAGGTCTCAGTATAGTCACAGCGGCTGCCCCACCCTTCAAACCGAAACGCATTACTGCTTCACCACGGCAGAAATAGGCGGGGCGGTGGTACCTACCCGTGCGGACTCACAAGAGGTCCTACCACCAGTAATTACGCAAATTATAATTTTGCGGGTTTGATTTTTATTGCATGATGTTATTATTCCTTCACCGTGGAAGTCAATCGTGAACATTTTTTGAGTACGTATTTCATTAGAAAAATTGGTACCCGCCAGCGGGATTCGAACACCGGTGCATCGCTACACACGAATGCACCGGACGTCTTATCCTTTAGGCCACGACGACTTCAAATTGTCTGGGGGCTAGTTGAAAAAGTGTCGACCTGTAAACAGCAAGTTATTGTTGGAAGACTCACCGAAATGGCGCTAGTGTAGGAAATGGAAATGACATGAATATAGCAGTTTTAAACCGGGTTGAAAATTTTAATATTTTCCCTGATTTGTGTAGTAAAAAATATGAAGTATTTAAAATTTCAAGTATTTATTTTTATTACTATTTACGTTGGAAGTGTTTCTTTCCGTGTTAATTTAATACCCTATAATATCCAAAAAAAAAAAATTTTTTTATTAATAATATGTCTGGCCTTTTATGCTTTTGATGTCGAGAAATAATATTAATAAAATTACATTCATTTTAAATAAGTGTATTTGTTCAATGGCTTTTTTGCAATATTTTTATTGTGATTTCACAGGAACTAAAGTGGGTGGTGCATTTACGTTGTATATGTCTATGGGCTCCAGTAACCACTTAACACCAGGTGGGCTGTAAGCTCGTCCACCCATCTTAAGCAAAAAAAAAAATCCTCAATAGTTTGTGGCGCTGTTTTTAAAATCTTTCCACTTTCTACTGTGGCGCCATCTTTCTGCGAGTCCCTTTCAACGGACACTTTAATACACTGAATTGGTTGCTCTTTACTTCTATCCTCCTTAACACATAAATAAAATGATTGCCATAAAGCGTATGGCATGAAAAGGGCTTGACTCAATGATATTTTATATGTAAAAAAAAGCAGATATGTTTCAAGCGCACGTCAAGTGAAGACTCGAAAACAGGCCAATTGGGACGTTTCGTCTTTAGTCGCGTCTAAACAAATGCAATAATAATATAACAAGTGCAATCGTTCCAATTATAGCTATCTTTTTTACTCACGCGCTTTTCCCATCTTTTGTAATTTTCATTAATGCTACTTGTCAACATGTGTGTGCACTATATCGGTAGGTATGTAGATATATATGGCGCGATCAGATTTGAAGAGTCAGTTACTATGAAGATAACATATCTGTTGTATAAAAAATCATTGGCTTGACCGATATAAAATTGACACTTAAATAAAACCTTTTCCTAAGAGAAAATCATATTGAATCTTTTTTTGTTAACAACGATATATATTTTATATTTTTTGATAGCTTTTCTAAGAATAATTTCGGGTTTTTTAATATATTTTATTGCAGCTAATAGAAAAACAGATACAGTGATTGCTATGAATTTATCAGTAGACTCCGTAAAATACTGTATCAACTCGGTACATATCCAAACACGGAGATGGGTAGCGAAACTAATTGGTAACATTAACTTAGTAATTTCTTCAATGTTCACGAGTCGTAAACACAATCTATATATTAATACGTGAAGCAAAAACTTTGTATCCCTTTTTACGAAAATTGCGCGAAAGGAGTATGAAATTTTCCACACTTATAGAGAATATAGAGAAGAAGTGCACAATGCCAATATTTGTTTAAAATAATGCATAAAAGATACATTAAATCAATAAAGGAAACATTACACACACTACATACCACGTATTTGGCGCACACACGCATGCATACTATTTATTGTCAAACTTTTGTTCTTGACGTCTGTTGTCAAATTGAGAATAGAATATGGTTTGTCTTTGTTAATATTTTTTATAGTGTAGTCTTGGCGAAATTTGTGATTATAGAAGTATAAAATATAATCATAATAGTGTACAAACTTACAATTCCACTTAATTATAGTCGAATTTCGACTACTGCGGGACCTCTAGTTAAAAGTAGTTTTACAGTTAAATCTCACGTTTTTTTTTCTATGGTCATTGTATTATGTCCACGTTACGAACACTTTCCAGTATTCGAGTTGGTTACAAGTAGCTAAGACCACAAAAACGCGAGATTAGAAATCGTAAAAGTACTAAATCACTTATTACTGGCGATAGAACCTCTTGTGAGTCCGCACGGGTAGGTACCACCACCTCGCCTATTTCTAGTAATGCGTTTCGGTTTGAAGAGTGGGGCAGCCGTTGTAACTATACTGAGACCTTAGAACTTATATCTCAAGGTGGGTGGCGCATTTACGTTGTAGTTGTCTATGGGCTCCAGTGACCACTTAACACCAGGTGGGCTGTGGACGCGTCGTCTACCCATCTAAGCAATAAATAAATAAATAAACTTTAAATATTAACAAAATAAATATTAATAAAATATTAATAGATAAATATCAATAGAGGCGTGGGGTCGGTGACCTGTACCGCGGGAATAAATTCGTAATAGTTGACAGGTTTTTGAAATATGAATTTGATAAAGCTCTAAGTTTATTTTGTTGACGTCCAGAGAGACAGAGGACAATGATGACATCCTCCTTGAAGCAAGAGTTTGAAGTCTCGATTATAAAATAATAAAAATAAGTTTTAATTTCAGAACATAGAAATTACATAGACTTGTTAGTAGCACGCTTATATTTAAAATGTTAGTAAATCTAGGTTGGGATTGGAAACAGTGGTAACACGGCGGCTTAAAGCGTTGGTTGATCAAATATGTAAGCAGATGGCATGCTTATAAAATGGACTGCCTATTTTTTGTCATAACGCCTTCACCCAGAAGTCGAATGTTGTAGGTCCGCGCTCATACTTAAATAGTTTTCAAATGGAAATGCTTGAGTAATTCAATGAAGAACTTGCTAGCAGATAACTCTTGGATTTGTAAGTAGGATACACATTTTACCATATGTTTGTATGTATATACTTGATAGGTAATTCTTGCATCCACGACGTGTTTGAGTCGCTATAAGAAGCTTTGAGTGAGATTAAATAAGTTTAGTTAATGCGAGTGTGTACGTGATAAGTATTTAATTTGGTATAGTTGAAAGTTATAGTGTAGGCAGCGGCTTGGCTCTGCCCCTGGCATTGCTGAAGTCCATGGGCGACGGTAACCACTCACCATCAGGTGGGCCGTATGCTCGTCTGCCTACAAGGGCAATAAAAAAAATAAAAATAAAAATGAAAATTATATTTTTCTTCTTCGGTTTTTTTTAAAGTACTGTGTGGCAGTGGCTGTATCAGAAACATTTAACATTGAAAATAACTTAAACTATTTAATTTATGGCCTGATGCATGTGACAATAATGGCGTACATAACATTGGCAATTCATCGGCTCGAAGATGGAATACAATAATAATAATAAAAAAAAGAGAATACCTTTGAGATTTGAGATTCACTTCATACTTTGAGATTCAACCACAGATTTTCCCGAGTAATGCAAATAATTAAAACTACTTTTACTGTTTGTTTTCTCTATCGATTCGGTGGTAGCGTAAGAGACTGTTTTAGCTACGCCCAGACGGGTAGGTGAGCTCACGGGTTCAACCTGAAAGAATTTGCTAAAACTAGCCCTAGAGAGACTACTTCTATCACGAAAACTGTAAACTAAACTGGAAATAATTCTATGAAAGTAACAAACGCGAGATCAAAAACCGTAAAAGTAGGTTTAATTATTTAAAAAAAAAAATTGTTGTATTTAAATGGTATACTTTCAAAATTTTGTGAATTTGCCACACTACATATAAGCTATCAGCGCAAAAGTGGCCTAATCCACAATTTTTCATAATCATGTTTATAATTATGTATATTGCAATTTATTTAAAATATCATAATTTTGATGCAAAACCGGCCTATCCATAGTTTCATCCATAGACAACAGATGGCTTTGTAAATTATTTTTGGGCGTATTTTTTTTTTTGCCTACTCAAATTTAAATTCATAAAAACTTAAACCTCATTTCTCCATAATAACTATGGTAAGCTTAGGCCACTTTTGCTCTCAAATATATTAAGTGTATAATCTATGGCGCTGACGGCCTCATATATGAGTCGACTATTATCAAAGCCGGCAATGTGACTTTTGGACAATTATTGGTAAATCAGAAAAACGAATTATTGACTTTGTATTCCATTGGCAGTCACAAAACTCTTCTGAACGACATCTTAGATAAATAACAGGTTAAGTATTGACCTTTATTTAATGCAGGTTTTGAACCGTATTCTTTGAAGGAGACGATTATATTCAAATCAATCTGTATTGACATATCAATAACATTTTTTTTGTCCAAATGCACAGATTGCC
This sequence comes from Bombyx mori, assembly GCF_030269925.1. Taxonomy (NCBI): domain Eukaryota; kingdom Metazoa; phylum Arthropoda; class Insecta; order Lepidoptera; family Bombycidae; genus Bombyx; species Bombyx mori. The sequence continues at coordinate 1,404,402 of NC_085122.1, forward strand.
ACCTTTGATAATAGACGACTCATATACAATACGTGTCAGTATTATGTTTTATTATACGATTTTATTTTCTAAACAACTTATGATTTGTTCATTAAAATAATGAATGTTGCATTTTTATTTCTGAGTTTATTTTTATTATAAATAGTTTATGTGTGTATAAAAAAAAACGAAAAAAAAACTTATCTTTATCATTAGGTTAATGGTAATAACGATAAACAAACTACACGGCTCATCTGGTGTATAGTTCTTACCGGAGCCTAGTGACTTCACGAAATGCCTTGAGGCTTGAGGTTGTAGTCTCAACTGTATAGTATAACGGTTGTCTCATCCTTCAAACTGGAACCCGTTACGGCTTGGTGTTAAAACTAACTAAGACGGTTGGCAGATGTCGGCACATAGTTTAAGGAGTAACATAAGCGGCTTCAATTTTGTTAAATTCCACGCGGACGAAGTCGCGGGCACAGCTGGTATACGATAATACGATTTTTATTTTTTGCCTAAATGTGTGGACGAGCTCACAGCCCACCTGGTGTTAAGTGGTTACTGGAGCCCATAGACATCTACAACGTAAATGCGCCACCCACCTTGAGATATAAGTTCTAAGGGCTCAGTATAGTTACAACGGCTGCCCCACCCTTCAAACCGAAACTCACACTGGACTGCGGACTCACAAGAGGTCCTACCACCGGTATGTTCATATTCTTCGTGTAGGTATGTGTACTACATTTCGTATGTGTGTTTCCTGTGCTCATTACAAAAAACTGCCGGTAGGATCCGATGAATTTGAAAGCATATTGCATTGTGATGATGTTCTACAAAAAAATGTAAATATTTATTTAATATTTTACATACATGCGTATGTATGTTAAGAATTAAAAAAAAAACGGTGCTTCTGCTTTATTAGTAAAGATTAAGGCATTAAAGACTATTCAGCCTTATTAATATTTATGAAAGTAAATTAATTATTATCATAACAATAAACTCTTCGCGTAAGAATTTTGGCTAATTAAAACTAATGTAATAATATTGTTACAACAATCAAACTGGATTTAAATAATAATTTAGTTGTTTTTAAACTATGTCACAGTCGAAAACGTCAACTTTTTGGTGGGAACATAAAATTATAAGTGAATTGTTTTGAACATAAAATTGTGAGTTATTTTTCTTTGCCAATTTATTCATTATTTAGATTTAGCTGAATTCTTTAAATGATTATTATTTGTCAAAATGCAGCATAGCAAAATGTAAGAAAATCAATAGACGTGTCTTATTTCAGAACATTTATTAGGCACAAGTTACAGATAATTCATACATACACCGAAAGCCTTCGGCTTGAAGGATGGGGCAGCCGTTGTAATTATACTGAGACCTTAGAACTCTTTTTTTAATGTTTTTATTGCTTAGATGGTTGGACGAGCTCACGGCCCACCTGATGTTAAGTGGTTACCGGAGCCCATAGAGCAATGTCATTGTAGACTTTACGTCTACAATGTCTATGGGTCATATCCACCTTGAGACATAAGTTATAAGGGTCTCACTTCTAACAGCACAACAGCTGCCCCGCCCTTCAAACCGAAACGCATTACTGCTTCACGGCAGAAATAGGCATGCTGGTGGTACCACCCGCGCGGTCTCACAAGAGGTCCTACCATCAATAATTACGGAAATTATAATTTTGCGGGTTTGATTTTTATCATGAATATTTGTTAAGTAGATACGTATTTCATTAGAAAAACTGGTACCTGCCGGCGGGATTCGAACACCGGTGCATCGTTACATACGAATGCACCGGACGGTCTATCCTTTAGGCCACGACGACTACAAGCCACCAAACTCACTATTTCCGTCACTAAACAGACAAAAGACTTTAAGTCTCAATCTCATAACATAATTGGAACTTGACCTAATGTTTTAACGTGTCTATGGACTCTGATTCACATAACACCGGGTGAGTTATGACTAACGTGACCATTTTTTTTTTGTCAAAGCGGGACATCTGCGGAATTATATAATGATAAAAAGTATTTAGTGTTTTACAAGTATTTTCTTAAAGAAGACACACACTTAACACAAAAAAATCAAAAAACTGAACACAAAATAGTTTGTACTATTGTAATAGTCTGTACCTCTTTTGTTAAATTAGCCCATTTAAACACTTTTAGCTCTATGTTGAATTGAAAAATAAATTTATCATTTGGTCTGTTTGCGAAAGCGGAACTATGTCCACCCAACTGGGGATTGCGGAACAGAATGCCCGAAAGCGGGACTGTCCCGCCCAAATCGGGACGTACGGTCACATTAGTTATGACCTCTCTCAATAAATAAATAAGAAAACAACTGAATGAACGACTGAAAGAGATTACTAGGAAACATTCGAATAAATAAACTCTGTGATGAGAATCAAAAAGTATCTGTATGCATTAACTAGAAAGTCATATAGATGTAATTATTTTAACATTATTTTAAGCAATGCTACTGTGCAATATTGTTTTTCGTTTAAATCAATGACTGTGTAGTATTACGCTATGTAAATATTCTTGTGTGTGTAGCTAAGAAGATTCTCTTACGTATTTGTAGGAAAAACTGATATTATGATAATTAGAGTCAATGCTTTAGGATAGTTGGCGCTTACTGTTTTGTAGACCACGAAGTCTTGCATTAGGAAAGTTTTAATGAATTAAAAAAAAGCTAAGCGTTATGTTATAAAAATAGAATAGTACGCGCGAACCTGATTTTTGAAAAAATACAGTAATTCCCCCTATAACATGGTATATTGGTTCCGCGTTATAGGAAACGTGTTGTAAGGAGTATACTCGTATAACGCGATGGCAAGACCCCATATAGCGCGTTATGTACAACTACAAATATCATACAATATAAACAATTTAATAAATTAATTATATTTTATTGTACACAATTGACACAATGTACAGAGGTACACGAAATTAATTATGAACGGTACAAAATATTATAAATTTCACAGTGCAGCATTATAACGTGTGAAATCCCCGCGTTATATGGGGGCGTACCCGTGTTATACGAGGGACTGAAATCGCGTAATATGAAAATGCGTTATAAGAATATCGTGTTATACATATATATATACCCATACTGTATTTATTATAACGCTGTGTACATAATTATATGATATCATTTTCTATAGTACCAAAATGAATACGTTATATAGTACACATTGTGTTATATATGTTTATTTACAATATGTATTATGTAAAATCTTGCTGATAATGTTTTATTTTTTATTTTATTTTTATTGCCCTTGTAGGCAGACGAGCATACGGCCCACCTGATGGTGAGTGGTTACCGTCGCCCATGGACTTCAGTAATGCCAGGGGCAGAGGCAAGCCGCTGCCTACTGTTTAATTTACCGTGATAATGTATCCATTTAAATTTGTCTTGTCTATTTTTAATGAATGCGATCTAGTATTAAGAAAAGCAGGGTTATGAAACGCACGGAACGAGAATTAATTAGTAAATGTGTATGTAGTATTAACGAGATGGTTTTACTAATATTTTCCTAATCTTATATATATAAAAATGAATTGCTGTTCGTTAGTCTCACCATAACACGAGAACGGCTGGACACGGATTTGGGTAATTTTGGTCTTGACTTATTTGTGGAAGTCCAGAGAAGGTTCAAAAGGTAGATAAATATGAAAATGCTCGGAATTAAATAAAAATAACAAATTTGTTTTTCCTTTGATGTGTCCCCCGTGGGACGGATTCCTTTTGTTTGTTTTAAGTTTATTTTATACAAAAGCTTAGGTCTTTTATTTATCGATTGAGGCACTACGAAGTCTGCCGGGTCATCTAGTAGTTGATATTTATAATAATGTTTGTGTAAAAATGTTATTATGTAAAAATAATTATTGAAAGTTTCATACTACGTACGTTTCTTTGAAATATTCCATATTATATTTTTATAGCTAATGTATAATTTAAGAAATGCCCTAACTCTTACCTTTCTCAATGAGTGTATAATAATTCCGAATCCTTTGGCAGATTCGTTCCAAAATACATTTAGTGACACACTTAGGAAAATATGTGTAACTTTGAAAATGTTGAAAAAATACATAAAAAAATTCGTCACTAGAAATTAGCGCACGTTAGAAGATTATTAAGTTGGTTCCAGCAAAAGTATTTCAATACAACACTAACATAAAACGTAAGTATAAAGATGTCTTTGAGTGTTAAAAATATTAATATCTCTTTCTCTCTCTCTCTCTCTCTCTCTCTTCAATCGGTCTCTCATTGCAGCAATGCGGATCGTGACTCCGTTTGATTCCGTCAACCAGCTGTCTCCATAGATCCCGTACTGTGTGCTTCGTGCGAGTTTCATAACGTTGTCGATAGCGTAAAAGTTAACCCAATTTTGTATGCAGTTGGAACAGCGCCCCTAGCGGCAAACGTAGGCAAACGATCCCATTCCATACAAATATGAGTTAACTTTTACGTTATCGAGAACGTTAAAAAACTCGCACTAAGCACCCTGTAGCTTGGTGGAGTGCGTCGCTGACAGGTAATTTTAGTTCGTCCACTATTTGGTCCGACCATCGTTTGGGACCCCTACACCTAGGCCTTTTAAAAAAAAAATTAATATAGGATCATAAAAAATATACGCCTAACCTAAAAAAATCATGAGGCTGTTTTTTCGCTTTAGATTAAACCACTTTTACCAACTGAAAAGTCGCCATAATCAAAACCTGTTTCATTTATTATTTATACATTAGATCCGGTTACATGTTGGGCACTCCGGATCCTAACCTAAATAGACTATACATAAAATGACCGTAAAATTTTCTTTTAATTTGTATGTAGACTCCCAATTATTTTTATTCATTTCAATCAAATCTCGTTTGGTTTAATTAATTATATTTAAATGGTATAATAGCCGGCAAACTTCTTGAGCATTTGTTGACGTAGTGGGGGTAAGTTTGCGCATGGTACACTCACGTGCAAAAACATTATTAACTCTGCGTCATAATGCAATTAAATTATTAAAATCAACATATGTATTTATTTATATATTTATGAGAACATCAACAAAAAATATAGGTTAATAATTGTAATAATTTAATCTTGGGGTAAAATAGATATTCCTTCTATTAAATCAAAACTAGAGCTGTTGCCCGGTCTTGGTTCAGTTGAAGCGAAGCTGGTATTTGTAATTTTTTTTTTCTTTATCATAATCTTAACCATCATCATCACTGTTTTTATCACCCGAGTTGCTATCATCGTGATGAGTCGACATAGGGAGCATCGGTGTAGTTTACAACTCGGTCGGTTCGGTCTACTTTTTTGTCTATAATTAATTATTTTTTTAAGATATTCGATTCGTAGTAATCGAATGTAACTTTTTTCAATTACCAGCTTCCGATTATTTTCTGTTTTTTTCCATCTGAAGCCTAGCTCTTTCATAATTCGTCGTAAACTTCATACGGAGCCATTAAAATTAATATCTTCTTTAAATTTTTCGAAGCCTTTCTACGGTACGGAGTTTCGCTGCTTGTTATGTAGTTATTATGATTACATCTTTTTATTACAGATTGAACGAAACTATCCATTCCGGTAACTTTCTTCTTCCCTGATCTTTTCTTACCCGGAGTCCGAAACACGGCGAGCAAGCCAGAGCCTTTAGCTTCGTTAATAATGCACCTAACAGTACTCACGGATGTTTTTGTTGCTTCCGAAGTCTGTTTTACTTTTTCCATATCATTCTTCCCCTGTTTTATAATGAAGCAATATACGTCGTAAACAATTTTTCTACCCTTTCTTTTGAATACTACACCAGTGTGTCGCGGCATAGTGTATTTTTTATAAAAAATCAACAAACACTCAACAAATAGCAATGGCAACAAAGTCAACAAACAATTATAACAAATAACTTAACGATTAATAACGATAGACTTTTCACTGTACGCAAGCGTACTTTTGGGAGCAAGCGGAAAGAGGGCGCGGTGCGGGACGCAAGGTTCGACTGATCTACCAATAACGCGCTCGATACGATTTCCCCTGCCGTCGCGCCTCACCCTCACCACCAAAGTGATCTAAAATACGGTTCTGCGCAGTCAAGGTCATTTGCTCAAGAAGTTTGCCGGTTACTATAATTTTAACAATATATCAATAATTCTATGTACCTACACATCTGGTTTCCGTAATAAACGATTTTTATTTAATTAATTAAATGTCCATAAAGTGTCGCAAAGTTTTATGATTAAAACCTGTGGAATAATGGAAACTCGCACTTAGTCAAACGAAAATACAAAATTGTCACCAAAATTTAAATAGCTAATGAAATTGAATTAAGGTTTAACATTTGTATGATCAGTCGTACTCACACACATTCCCATTTTGATTCCTTACCATTACAATAATATTCTCAATACTTCGATATATAAATAAATTAAAAACAATTCTACAGTTTGATCTGTAACATTGTAGTGTAAGCTGTGTGTGTGTTTTATACGCTTTTGTTTCAATAAACTTGTCACATTGTTGATTATTAGAAGTTACTTTTTGCGTTTAAGTAAAGTAACTTATTTTAACTACAATTTTTTAATCAGTCGTTTTTGCTACATCCAGTTACCTTGCTTTAAACCAACTGTTCTATACTATAGAAAAGAAGTATTTGTAACATGTTAAGTGAAATTCGAAATTGTAAAGTTTCATAAGTCTATAGGAATATTATTGTAAATCCTTCGTCATTACTGAAAGGGTGTTTTATTACGTATATTTTCGTAGAATTTATCTTTAGCTTATAAATAATGTTAATGTGACCTCTTCTTTTATTTATTTACCCAAAAATTTGTAAAAAATCGTTTTGTAGGTAAAAGTTGGTGATTTGAATAGTATGAATAAAATGATTATGATGTATTTTGATTAACCACAAATGGTGGGTAGGATAATTTTATTAGACGTTCTATATCGTTCATTATAGCCGTAGTGTGATTTACGAATAAAAATAACGCCATTTCAATCAATTCTCTGTTTTTATTATTTTTATTTCGCATCTTAACATTTTTTATTTATAAGTAGGTAACTCAAATTGTATGTGTTTTAACGATTTTTTTTCTATGTGATTCTGTGTTGTTATGTTACCAAAAACTATATGTAATTATATAATATTAACTACATTGTTTCAATGCTAAATCAACGCGAAGTTAATAAATGCAATTTTAGAGAAATACACAGTTTTTCCGTCTTTTTTTGCTAGGTACCTAATATGAAGTTTTGAATATTTTGAATAAGCTTGGAGTATTCATTATGGAGTTTCATAGGTGAGCCAACGACCTCACTGTCTTACCAAGGCCTTAAGGCCATCTGCTAATGTTTTTTTATTTATTTTTAGATGGGTGGACGAACTTACAGCCCACCTGGTGTTAAGTGGTTACTGGAGCCTATAGACTAACATCTATAACGTAAATGCGCCACCCACCTTGAGATATAAGTTCTAAGGTCTCCAGTATAGTTACAACGGCTGCCCCGCCCTTTAAACCGAAACGCATTACTGCTTCACGGCAGAAATAAGCGGAGTGGTGGAAGTCCTACCACCAGTAATGTTTGCACTCCAGTGAAATAGTTCCACCTATTTTTTCACGGACGATTAAAATGAATTCATGATTAATAAAAATCATAGAAAAGAAATATGTAAATTTCTCTAAACACTGACAGTACCGTTTTTTTTCATTGCTTAGATGCATGGATGAGCTCACGACCACTCTGGTTTTAAGTCTTTTCCGAAACCTAGCGTCTTGTGAGTCTTAAAGCAGCAGTTGTAGTGGGCGCCGGCGTTGAAGTCGTCGTTGTCCATAATCATTAAAAAAACGACCTGTATAACGCGTACATCCCTATTTGGCCTCCTCGTGGGTCTGCCGCCGGCTGACCACGAAGCTTAGAGAAAGGAAGGAGTCCTACAGTCGATATACCACCATCGAACTATACCTTACATCGACATCATTAAAAACTGTACCCACACCTTAAGCCGGGATAGTTTTAATTCGTTATACCTGTTAATTTGGTTTTAGTAATTAATATTCCATACGGAGTGGTTTGCGAGATTTTTTTATTTGATTCCAATATCTCGTTTCTGTTGTCGCACCACCCGCCACGAGAGCGGAGGTCATCCACCACCAGACCATCGTACCAGGAGCCGCTGAGTTCATTACACAGTACTCACCATCAGGCGCGCGAATAAAATGCCTTTACAATGTTCACGAGTGCTATGAGTTGCCCTTGAAATTTTAAAATGATCCAAATCGTTACACAGCGGCTCGCCTGTGCCATGATAAGCTCACTGAGTTTCTCGCCGTATCTTCTCAGTGGGTCGCGTTTCCGATCCGGTGGTAGATTCTGCGAAGCACTGCTCTTGCTGGGGCCAGTATTAGCAACGTCAGGTTTGAGCCCCGTGAGCTCACCAACTGGTTCGACGTCGCTGACATAGATAATACACTTAATTTAGTTATAGATAAGCAACTCAAGTACTCAACAAAAATGTTTACGGGCGTCGGCCACTAGATGGCTTCGCTTCGATTAGTTTCTCATTGCTCCTGTAGATAGCAGTAGCATATTACCTATCCTATATTTTATTTTTAATAAACGACCTTGTAAATTTTCTACAACAAATAAAGACTTGTATGATTTTTTTTTTTTTTTTTTCCGTGTCTAATTAAACAATAATTAAATGCCTTAACTTTAACAGCATATAAGTTTAGGGGCATCTGCTACAAGATGTCGCTAGTTTCCATATAAAAAATATGTCTTAAAGTATCTTAAAGTTTCAGGGCTCTGGACGCTGGAATAACCCTCTAAGGCTACCAGTTTAGGCAGAAATCTCTATATATAAAAATGAATTGCTGTTCGTTAGTCTCGCTAAAACTCAAGAACGGCTGGACCGATTTGGCTAATTTTGGTCTTGAATTATTTGTGGAAGTCCAGAGAAGGCTTAAAAGGTAGATAAATATGAAAATACTCGGTTTTAAATAAAAATAACAATTTTGTTTTTCCTTTGATGTGTCCCCCGTCGGACGGATTCCTTTTGTTTGTTTTAAGTTTATTTTATACAAAGAGAGAGAGAGAGAATACACTTTATTGCACACCAACACAATTTACATTTAAAAAAAACAGTCAAAAAGCACATATGTACAATAGGCGGTCTTATCGCTAAAATCGATCTCTTCCAGACAACCGTTTAATTTACAGAAATTCTGTAAAATATAAAAAATATAGCAGGTATGTTGCGGTGTACCATATACAATACATTATTATAGAAAATATATACATATAATAAACAGATATATACCGTTTACATAATATAATATATACCAATATACATACTTACATACAATACATACTAATATACTTACACACACATAATAAATCAACAGTATGGAAATTATAAATGATAATGATGCAACAAACAGCACTAAGCAGATAAGTAGTGTTCCTTCACCATTCTTTTAAAACAGTTTAAAGTTGGAGCACTTCTCACTGCATCCGGCAGAGCATTCCACAATCGAACCGCCTGGACGGTGAATGAATTGTCAAAGAATGATGATGAATGCACCGGCATTTTCAGTCTCAGGTTATCTGATGATCTCAGAGAAAAATTATGCGTATCACCTAGGAACTCGAAACGTTCTTTGAGATATGTAGGGGTATGGGGGTTAAAGAGAGTACAGTATAGTAATGAAAGGACATGAGTATTGCGGCGAAGGCGAATTGGTAACCACTTGAGCTTAGTGCGAAATTCAGATATATGATCATATTTCCGTAACCCAAATATGAATCTTATGCAGAAATTTTGTAGCCGCTCAAGTTTATCAAGTTGTGTTTCGGTTAGATCCGGATAGCTGGAATCAGCGTAGTCAAGAATTGGAAGAAGTAAAGACTGTGCAAGCGCAGTTTTAGTGGCAGTTGGAAGAAAATTTCGTAACCGTCTCAACGATCCAGCTGATGCAAACACCTTTTATTTGTGCGTTCCATGAAAGGTTTTTATCAATTAAGATACCCAAATATTTCACAGTATCGCTGATAGGAATTTGTGCGCCGTCAAATAAAATAGCCGGAAGCTGCGACCATGCAACTTTCGAACACATTCTTGAACTACCGACAACAATGACCTGTGTCTTTGACGGGTTCACCCTCAATCCATGAGACTTACTCCAACGGGACAATATCGATAAGTCATTGTTCAGGATCTTTATCGCGTTAGTCAGCTCTGGTAAAGAAGTTTGCGTATATATCTGTAGATCATCTGCGTACAGGTGGTAGGAAGAAGTAAGTTGTAAAGAAATAGAATTTATAAAAATTGAAAAGAGTAGAGGAGATAAAACGCCACCCTGCGGTACACCTACGTGCGTTTCACACCATGAAGAATAAGCATTCTCACAGTGAATACGCTGTCGGCGACCAGACAGGTAACTGCGAAACCAATGAACCACGGTTGGAGATATGTTAATGGAGCTAAGGATGGCTAGAAGTATGTCGAAATCGACGGTGCCAAAAGCATTACTGAAATCCAGCAATGCCAACACCGTCAGTTTCCCACTCTCCATGCCAAATCTGATGGCATTCGTAATATGCACCAGGGCTGTGACCGTGCTGTGGCCAGGACGAAAGCCGGACTGATAAGCGTTTAAAAGCTCGTTTCTCGTAAGAAACTCACTGAGCTGGTTGTGAATCAGGCGTTCTAAAACCTTTGAAAGAAACGGTAGAATGGAAATTGGACGGTATTCTGAAAAGGATGTAGGATTCGGCTTTTTTGGCAGTGGTGTAATCTGTGCTTCTTTCCAAGCCTTTGGAAAGATGCCGCTAGATAATGATTCATTCAGGATATGACAAATAATGGGAAGGATTTGGTCTAGGATAGGAAGGATCATATTACGGGCCACACAGTCACTTCCAACAGCATTGGAAGTTATGGATAATATGCTCCGCTTAACATCACAAGCCGTTAGGTGATTAAAAACAAATGGAGAACAATTTGGGATCGGAAGAGATAAAATGTGATTTAATGTATTAGATTTAATTGTCCCGTCATAAAGGGATGACGCACAGAAATGTTGATTTAATAAATCAATACTCGAATGTGATAGATGAGAGTCATGTTGTAATTTTCCAATCCCCAGTGATTTAAGAAATTTCCAGACTCTAGCTGGATCACCATTTTCGATAGCACTATGGATATGCTGGCGTTGTGCATCCCTACACACTCTGTTGCAGTGATTGCGGATTCGGTGATAATTTGTACTATTGTCAGGGGTTGGTTTTTTTTTATATTTTAATTTAGCAGCTGCCTTCCTGGTCAATAGACTTTTAATTTCATCAGTAAGCCACGGCGCTGGCATATGTTTAATTCTTACTGGTCGGAAGGGTGCGTACTTGTCATATAGATCAGTTAGCTTGGCATTGAACTGATCAACTTTCTCATTGATTGAGGTAGAGCACGTCAAAGCAGTCCAGTCAATGCTGCCAGCATCTTCTCGAAGACTTTCAAGATCCATACCGTTAAAACTGCGCAGCAGAAGAGTTTTTGATTTTGCTTTGGGAGGTCGTACTTTATATGAAACGAAGATAAGATCATGGTATGAGAAAGCGTCAGCTGAACACTGTCCATGGTCAGCCACGTGGTCACGAGAAGAAACGAAAATAAGATCAAGAAGTGAAGGAACACAGTTTGGAAAATGATGAGTCGAGTTCAACGGTAGAACAGTTAAGTTTACTGATTCGATCATCGAGCGAAATAAAGTGGTTCGAGAATTGTTTTTAAGTAGGCATGTGTTAAAGTCAAAAGTTTAGGTCTTTTATTTATCGATTGTGGTACTACAAAGTCTGCCGGGTCAGCTAGTATCAAATTAAAAAACTACTTAGTGATGATACTATGGCTGTTTTTCGCGAAAAGTTTCCTAAATTCTCGAAGATTCGATCAATATTGGCAATTATATAAGACATTTAAAATCATTTTTTGATATTAATTAGTACAATAATAAATGAAACTACAACAAACAGTATCGATTAAAAACATTTTTTATTTTCAAATTAAACCCTAAAATAATTTAAATATATTAACGAAATTTATATACTATAAGATTCAAGTTTTTAGCACCGTTTATACAGGAATAACATTATTGAGCCTAACATTTTGCATGCCTATATTTTTATGTACAATCTCGCTTTATTAGAATCAGGTAGGCTGGTAGGCAGCGGCTTGGCTCTGCCCCTGGCATTGCTGAAGTCCATGGGCGACGGTAACCACTCACCATCAGGTGGGCCGTATGCTCGTCTGCCTACAAAGGGCAATAAAAATTTTTATCTAAAACTTGCTTCGTTTGGGAATCCATATCGAGAATTGAAAGGCTATTTGGTTTACGCGACATTTATAACTAAAGGTCAGTTTTATTTGATACTAGCGACCAGCCTTCGCTTCGCTTCGGAAACATTAAATTTTATTATTAATAGCTGAGTCTCGCGATGTTACCCGCGGTTATTGTCGTACCGCGAGTAACGCCGCGGGACGAAGCTAGTCTAAAAAAAGTTAGCCTAAGTTACTCCTTATATCATCAGCTACCTATCAGTGAAAGTCTCGTCAAAATCGGTCCAAACAGGCAGACAGACAGACAGACAAAAATTGTAAAAAATGTTATTTTGGTTTATGTACCGTATATATATTCATACGCATGTAGTAAAAAGCGGTTATTTCAATATTACAAACAGACAATCCAATTTTATTTATATGTATAGATTAGCATCAACAATTCGATGTTTCTAATTGAACTTCAATTAAGTTTATTCCATTCAAATAGTTGAAGTTTTTTAGCGTGATATTTTCTCCCAATTTTTTACTTGCAATGGCTCTTCTGTAAAGTTGCAAAAAATGTCGCTTAAACCAAATATCTTTTCACCCCTCGATATAATATTGCCGACCACTATACAGGGTGATGCAGTTCTGAATATCTTACGGCACTTACATATCGACCTTTTAGTAGTACCTATTAAGCAAAAAAACGGCAACATTCTGAAAATGTTTTTATCAATCCATCTAAAATTAATAAACATTTTAAATTCAGAATGACTTTTTTTCTGGTATGGAATTTTAACATAAATCATTAATGCAATTCAAGGATTCCCATATAGATCTAACGAACATAAAAAATTCAAAGATATAATATTCGCTGTTTGTGTTAGAAAATATGAATATTTTCTATATCTCAATACATATCAAAAGAAATCAACATTTCAAAATTTTGTCCTGCTCCCGTACATTGATAATATAACAAAAGCGAGCGAGACAACCTTATTGCTAGTTACAGCGTTCTACATTATTATTACAGCACGCATTAAGGGAACTGGGACGCCATATTGGTGCTTCGATTATTAAAATGACAAGAATTATAACAAGTCATTTCGTTTGACTCTTAGATTAGATTCATCTTTATTTTCATCATCTAGATCTTTATATATCGCGCACGCATCTATTAGATCAAATAGTGTGTTCGTTATTTTAACTATAACAATATCATACAATACGATATTCTTTTAGATTTAAAATTCAATAATGCTTATTTATGTAATATAGAAAAAAAACATTTCTTAATTAACTGATACTGGTCTCAGACATTACATACACAGTACATTATTTTATTTAAAGTCCTTGGAACTTCAATACTGGCTTGAATTAATTAATGATGAAATGTTTACATAGAGAAAAAATAGACGTAATATATGCAGTCGATGACGCCTCATACATAATATTATTTAAGTATAGCAATTAAATTATTGTCTTTGCCTAATTCTAGTTTCGTAAGATAATAACTCATGGCGTCATAACTATACGTTCACAAATAATACGTCACTGAACGATGTGGCCAAATATTATTAAATAAAATAAACGTTAAAATCGAAAAATGGTGGGAAAATACGGGATTAATTATACATACACCACTAGATTTTAATTTCGTAAAAAAAAAAACATTAATGACACATCTCTGTTACTGAATAAATCAAGATAATCAAACAAGAAAAACAAAAGTAGATTGTTTTATTAAATTTTAACTTCCAACGAGCTTTTTTTCCTACCTAGCGAGAGCCTTGAGAGGCTATTTCAGCGTAACCTTAACTAGTAGGTGAGCTCACGGGGCTCAAACCTGACGACTCCAACGACCACAAGCTAGGATTTAATAAGCGCATACCATCGACGCCGTATATAATAAAACACTAAAAGGACATTTAGATGACGTGATTATATCGTAGACTCCGTGACGATAAATCGTATAACGCTCGTAAGCAATAATCGTCACACGATTATCGTACAATGTTTACATAGAAATAAAAAATATTTCATCTGCTGCTAGGCTTTGGTAGGCAGCGGCTTGGCTCTGCCCCTGGCATTGCTGAAGTCCATGGGCGACGGTAACCACTCACCATCAGGTGGGCCGTATGCCCGTCTGCCTACAAAGGCAATAAAAAAAAAAAATGTAATACGAAAATCGAAAGCAAACGCGCGTGTTTACGTAACGAAATTATGGACGGTAAAACTAAGGAGTACCATCTCAGTGTATTACAGTGTCCGCTGAAAGAAAGCCAATGAAGATGGCGCCACAGTAGCAAGTGGAAAGATTTAAAAAACAGCGCCATAACTACCACACTTCACTCTGCTTAAAGCTGCTATGTTCATATCGTTTCCATTTCCTACACTAGCGCTATTTCGGTGAGTTTTCGAACTATAACTTGCTGTTTACAGATGGACACTTTTCAACTTATCGTAAATTATTAATAAGAGTTAACATATGTGCTATATTTTATTACTGGTGGCAGGATCTCTTGTGAGTCCGCGCGGGTGGGTACCCCCACCCTGCCTATTTCTGCGTTAAGCAGTAATGTGTTTCGGTTTGAAGGGTGGGGCAGCCGTTGTAACTATACTGAGACCTTAGAACTTATATCTCAAGGTGGGTGGCGCATTTACGTTGTGGATGTCTATGAGCTCCAGTAACCACTTAACACCTGGTGGGCTGTGAGCTCGTCCACCCACCTAAGCAATAAAAATAATGTGCGGCCCGCCAAAAAAAAATTAACATTTAAATTGGCCAATTGATTAAATATGTTGCTAACCCCTGCCCTATACGATATAGTTCTCCTTAGAAATCCTCCTTAAATAGATCCGGATTTAAAACAAACACGATTACGTATGAAATGTAAAACGAAGTCATACGAGTTTCTCATAAATCGATTTCAATAATTAACTAAAATAGTGACGCGCCGGTTGTTGCTCTAGTAAGTGAGAGAGAAACACGAATGCTTTTTTTCCCCCTACCTATGCTGATAGCCTTGAGAGGCTATTTCAGTTTCTCATTGACGTGTAGGTGAGCTCACGCGGCTCTAACTGGAGTGGTGCTAACACTAGCCCCAGCAAAAGCAGTGCTGCGCAGAATCTGAGAAGATCCGGCGAAAAACTCAGTGGGCAAATGTTTATATGTAACACTACCTGACCCCGCAGCCTTCGTAGTGCCTAAATTGATAAATAAAATACCTAAACTTTTGTATAAAATAAACTAAAAACAAACAAAAGGAATCCGTCCGACGGGGGACACATCGAAGGGAAAACAAAACTGCTATTTTTATTAAATTCCGAGCATTTTCATATTTATCTACCTTTTAAACCTTCTCTGGACTTCCACAAATAATTCAAGACCAAAATTAGCCAAATCGGTCCAGCCGTTCTCGAGTTTTAACGAGACTAACGAACAGCAATTCATTTTTATTTATATGTAACATTCTACTTTGCACAAGTTTTCCGATCCGGTGGTAGATTCAGCGAAGCACTGCTCTTGCTAGGGCTAGTGTTGGCAAATTCTCTCAGATTGAGCTTGTGGGTTCGAGCGAAGTTTGAAATAGCCCCTTAGGCTACCAGCGAATGGATAAAGAAAAAAAAAACCATAAATCTTCAACTAAACGTCCATCCTTACAAATATTACCTACGACTTGGAATAAAAACCGTATCTCTTTGTGCTGTGAATCACCACAGCCACTAGGCCAATGACCTTCACAGCAGAAGCTATTATTTCTTCAAATAACTATATATGTGAAGTTTAACTAAACGCACACTCTAGTTTTGTTCCTAAATTGTATAACACATGACACAATGTGTCCATGATTTTAAGAAGGATCTCTAATAACTTAATAATCCTTTTTTTTATATAATTAATGCCTATTTTCGGTGATTAAATTCTAATGGTGTATTAATTATAAAATTAAATTGACTTAATTATTTTGATATTTTAAAATAATTAAAAAGAAAAAAGATTAATTGTGTAATACATATATGTATGTACATAACATTATAAAATCTATTATAAAATTATAAAACAATAGGCAATTTTTAATTTAATGCCCTATTGTTTATTGCAATAATTACGTTATATTTGAAAACGCAATTTTTTTAAGATTTTCATTTTTTTTCTACACATTTTTTTGTCTGGTTGATTAAGAAATCATTGTAAATAAAAATTATATATTAATTAAATACAGAACAGAACCGAATTAATGTTAATATAATAATTTCTGATGAACACGACACATAATAATGCCGAAAATTTTAAACCAATATAAATAAATTTAAACTTTAATAGAGGTTCTTTTTTTTAATTTTTTCTCGACTGAAATGGTTCAATGAACTCCAGAGACATCAGCAGCACAGATACTAATACACAGTAGGTATATCTCTGCTTTCTAATTAAAACAATATCAAGGATTTTTATTAAAAACAATAAAAAAAAAAACAAACAAAAAAAATACTAATTAAGGAAATGATATATTTTTCAGTACAAAATTTAGACAAAATTTAAGTATTTCTAAAAGACAAAAGAAAAACACCTTTGCCGAATCGTTTAACATATTTTTGATTGAATCTAGCTACAACACTCTCTAAAAATAATATTCATAATTCTAATCAACGCGGGAATGTATTTTGTACTCAAACGATGGCTGACTTCAGTAGTGACATGTCAAAATTGACAGCTGTCAATTCCTGTCATAGCCCAATGAATTTCGATCATGAGTTCTGATCTGTTTTATTTTCTGTCGATACTGAAATCTAGCAACGATTGGTACGGTGTTTCTAAAAAAAATAACCATCTCCAAGTCATGCAAATTTTAAAATAAAAAAAAATTTACTAATTAATATTAATTTTGTGCGTAAACAAACGTTCAAAAACGAAATAAATAAATTAAAATGAAATGCATAATAATATTTAAGACATAATTTTACCGTCATACGTACGTATTTTTTTTAACACAACAATTATTTATTAATAATAGCTTTCATTAGCCACCGACCCTGTCACACATACGCTTTAAATACAAAATAATTTAACTAATTCGAGTGGCATCGATTCCTATATCATTGACAGTTCAAGATTAAAAAGACACATACGAACATCGTACATTAAATACGCATTTTTTATTTAATTTAAAGCACTATAAAACATTAAAAGCCATAAAGCTATGACCAATGTGATAATACCCATAGCTCTATATTTAAACAAAAACAATTCTCAAGATGTCAATGTCAAAAGAATAAACGTCACAAAAAATTTGACAGTTGGACTAAATCATTTCACCCTCATCTCGTTAAATAGCACAGGCATTGATATACAAACATACCACACAAATATTTACTAAGACGGCAATTCGGTTTATACGAGATATCGGTCAATGGGCACTATGTTCATTTAGAAGACACAATTCTTAAATTCCCAAAAATACATTTCTGTATTCAGTTAGGTATTTGGTCCATATCTCGAATAAATTAGGACCAAAAAAACTGATCAACTGAAGACATAATTATTCTTTATTTACATTCATTTGTGGGTCATCCAAACTCTGGCTATATTTCACGTCTCTGTTAATAATTTTATACGGGATTTTTGTAAATTTTCACCCGTGACATATTTATTATCTAAAACGTTACGTTTTTGTTAAGGGCGTAGACACATTTTTGATGAAAATAAAATTGAGAGGGCGCTAAAGCTCCATCTTGATCCTAATACTGCCACGAGACGGCTGATGCGATCCGATCTCAACGGTGGGACATACAGTATATAATAAAATTGATAATTGTGTAGTGCGCTTCAAAAGTGGATGACGACATTCAACATTTAGTATCTATGACTTCGGAAACTTTGGAAACCACTGACTATTAAGTGGACCACTCTAGTTTACTTACACCTGATATCAGTTAATATAGTTTTTATAAGATTCAGTATGTATTTTTTTTACAGTACTAGCCATGGAGCACATGAAAATGTAGTCTTCTAACTATAAAAAACTCAGATTGCGACATCCAAAACAAATTATTACAATTCTAATTCTAATACTAAATTTTCCTATATACTTTCATTGGAAATAATATCTTAAAACAACAACATAACTAGATCGAATTTACCGTAAGCAAAAACTTATGAACTCATTACGGTATCAACTGGGACCCAAAACCTTGTAAACCAAACAACTTTGGCCTCTCCCACAAATGTCCTGATATAAATAAAAAAAATCACAATACACTGGGATTTACATTCGTCTGAAAGAAATCTTTTAATAGTGTTAAGTAAATAGTATTCGAATACCGATAAAAGAATAATCGATTGATCGATATTCACTTCACTAGTAGTAGTACATCACCGATGCTTTCTAAGTCACAATTCGAATAATATCGATTATCATACGATTACAATCAATTGTTTTAACAATGATAATTTGTTAGCATCAGACTTTAACCATTAAGTTTAGAGATATAATACTCTAACTTCTTATTAAATAAAGGAAGGCAGGCGAGTGAGATATTTTTACATCTTACTATCGGTAATATCTCAAAAAAAAGACCTCAATAAACTCATCTACCATCTCAACTGTCACTGTCACCGCATGACAGTGAGTTGACACTTGTTTATTTCTTTTCACAAACGGTCCGTGCGCTATGAGACCCGTTGTCTCTTGTTTGTCTTTGGTCACATCTCTATGGAGACGCCCGGTCCACCGAGCCTCGTCTCCGTGACCCGGAAACCGTTCTGCAGCAGCTGGCCGGACAGCGAGTCTATCGTCGAACGAGGAGTCGATGGTGGAATTAAGATCATGGCGTATCTGAAAAAGAAGAGAGCAGTCATTAAATTTCTTAAAAAAAAATGTTAGTGATGTTGACTTGGAAGTTATTAATCGATACAACGGGCTCTCGGTCAGCTAATTACTTAAACAATTTTTTTAAATATCTGCGACATCGAGGATGATATGCTGATATATTAAAGTGATGGGACTATAGCAGGTTTCAGTAGTAGTTTTATTTTTCCAATTGGAAAGGCACAGGTATCATACCATACAGCCTAATCTTTTATATATATTTTTAATATGAAACATGGCATGAAATGAAATGATATGAGGTGAAATATAATTTCAGTAAAATGGTGGTCATTTACTGAGACTTTTTCAGTGGACTTTTTGGAGGATCCCGAGAAGTTACGTTAAGCGGCTTTGTTTCATTTTCCCACATTTGAATATATAGCGGGGTTCAATAAATTGGTAGATATATTTTTTTCTAATTACAAACGTGCAAAAGAACTTCTTTCACGATGAAGAAATAACACCATGTGTCCTGCGTTTCAGAAGGGATTTCTGGTGGCCTGGAAGCCTGTCCAGAACGAGAGGTTGGTTTGTTAACAGCTGCTGAAGAGTCTATCAATTCAAGAGAAGCTTGGCGGGCTGTTACTGGGGATGGGCTTAGGTTCATAAGGATGGATCTGGGGCGTGGACGGATGGGGATGGACGCTAGATGCTCTAGACTCTGGGCTTTAATCAGCAGCCGTCACGAAAAGGCTCGCGTCACTGTTGCGAACTAACGTGCTGACATTGAATTTTTTTTATTGCCTTTATAGGAACACCTTATGGTGAGTGGTTTCCGTCGCCCGTGGACTTCAGCAATGCCAAGAGCAGACCCAAGCTGCTGCCTACAAAATTAAAATTTGAAGTGTGGAGCCAACGTTACACAATACAGTTGAGATGTCGACCTCATGACCCGAGGTAAATGACGGAGTTCACATTCAATCTATGGATTCCGGTAGGTCTATACCATGAGCGTTATGAGCTAGTTCACGCATAATACGCATTAAACATTATTGAGATTTCTATGGCACGTCTCAAGGTGAGTTTCCATGCATTTATACAATAGATATTTAGTTAGTTAGATATAATAACTATACTTGAGACCTTAGAACTTATATCTCAAGGTGGGTGGCGCATTTACGTCGTAGATGTCTATGGGCTCAAGTAACCACTTAGCACCAGGTGGGCTGTGAGCTCGTCCACCCATCCAGGCATTTTTTTTTGTCTAAGCTGATAGGCTTGCGGAACCTTAACTAGTAGGTGAGCTCAAGGGGCTCAAACCTGACGACGTTGCTAACACGAACCCTAGCAAGAGCAGTGCTTCGCAGAATCTACCACCGGATCGGAACCGCGACCCACTGTAATGTACTCGTCGAGCCCTTCGTCGCAAGCGACGGGTTCGACGAAGACGATGACCGATCTCAAGGTGAGTTTCTATGCATTAGTACAATAGAATACTGACCCTCCACCTCCGGCTCCGGTGAGCTTGCAGGCGAGCCCCTTGCTCTTGGCCGCCGCTCGGATCACCTCGAGAGAGGGATGAGACACGCCCAGAGCCGACAGCAGACAGTGGTTCATGTCCCAAAGCTCCTGAAATATACATTTTTTACTGGTGATAGGACGTCTTGTGGGTCCGCACGGGTAGGTACCACCACCCTGCCTATTTCTGCCGTGAAGCAGTAATGCGTTCCGGTTTCAAGGGCGGGGTAGCCGTTGTAATTACACTGAGACCTTAGAACTCCTCGAAGTTAGGTGGCAGCATTTACATTGTAGATGTCTATGAGCTCCAGTACCCATTTAACACCATGTGGGCCGTGAACTCGTCCACGCATCGAAGCAATTTTTTTTTTAATTCACTATTTAAAACATTTTTGGGGATTACGGCGGCTTTGTAACTCGACCTTTTAGTCAATCTGTTTTTGTTTTACACTTTCTCTATACTAATCTACAATTTTCAGAGAATTTTATAAGAATTATGAATTCTCAACTTTTTCTTTGATTTTTTTAGTCTTTGCCTTTCCTACTATAATATTTTCATAGAATTATATAGTTATGAATTTTCATTTCTTTGGTTTAAATGTTGGACTTTAAGGATAGCAAAGCTACTGCAAGAAATGCTAAATGCACAAGCAATTACATAGTTCCCTCACGGTTGAATAAATAACCAACACAAACCAAACCGTAGGCAGCGGATTGCCTACACCCCTGGCATTGCTCCAGTCCATGAGCGACGGCAACCACTTACCAACAGGTGGGCCGCATGCTCGTCCGCCTACAAGGGCAATAAAAAAAAACTAGAGATAATAATTGAAACTTACTGATAAATGTTGATAGTCCGCCTCCGTATCGGGGTCACACTTGCCGCTGGAAAGTTTCTCTAAAACCTGTAACAAAAAACAGTCAAAATGACACTTTACTCATCAGAGAGTTTCATCACACTTAACACATATTAAGAATTGATGTGGCTTAATCTGCAATCCTTACGAAATCCAAAAACGAAAGATGATATGAGATGAAACATAATCTCGGTAAAATGGTGATTATTTACTGATACTTTTTAAGTTGACTTTTTTTTAATTTTATTGCCTAGATGTGTGGACGAGCTCACAGCCAACCTGGTGTTAAGCGGTTACTGGAACCCATAGACATCTACAAAGTAAATGCGCCACACACTTTGAGATATAAGCTCTAAGGTCTCAGTATAGTTACAACGGCTGCTCCACCCTTCAAACCGAAACGCATTACTGCTTCACGGCGGAAATAGGCGGAGCCGTGGTACCTACCCGTGCGGAGTCACAAGAGGTCCTACCACCAGTAATTACGCAAATTATAATTTTGCGGGTTTGATTTTTATTACACGATGTTATTCCTTCACCGTGGAAGGTAATCGTGAATATTTGTAAAGTACGTATTAGAAAAATTGGTACCCGCCTGCGGTATTCGAACACCGTTGCATCGCTATATACCAATGCACCGGACGTCCTATCCTTTAGGCTACGACGACTTCCGACTCCACACGACTTTTTGGAGGATCCCGAGATGTAACGTCCAGCGGCTTTGTTTCATTTTCCCACATTTGTGCACTTTCACAGATACTAAACACATTCGCGAAGCAGCTGCTCTTGAGCTGTTAGGTCTCCTTCGGAGGCGCTCGGGCAGCTGTTAGCACATTCCCCCCCTTCTGATTGAGCCTTTTCTCGCCCACCTGTCCTGATAATACTGGAAAGGCCTCCAGGCCACTAGTAATCCATCAATCATAAAAATAAAAATAAAAGATACTAAACAGTTAATAAACCACCGTTATAACACATTTAAACCTGAAGAAACACTAAATAGACAAAATAATACAATTCACACAACTTCACTCCTCGCGTTCCCGCGACAAGTATTCACTGATTTGAGTAGTAGTTGTTGTTGTTATATACCCTGAAATTTAACAATGAAGGATGTATTACCTGAGTGGCAGTGTGCGCAACGTGTTCACAGGCCTCCATGATGTGGTCCACGGCGGCCGTGTTCCTTTGCCTTAGGGCCGCCACACGAACGACCAGGGTCCTCGTTTCTCTGGACACCCGCGAATCGACCAGCAACACGCGCAGCTCCATCCTTATGTCGAGATGACGTGGTTTAGCGCCTTTCTTGAACGATACCAAGTTCCCGAATGTGCAGGTCGCGTTGTCAATACCTATAATTGCCAAGTTACAAGACTTATTAAAGTAATTTGGTCAATGGCTTACGCGGTAATGTTAAGGTCTATAAACCAATGGTATTCATCATTATGAAGCTAGCACGTTCAGGTACCACCACCCTGCCTATTTCTAAGTGAAGCAACAATGCGTTTCGGGTGCAGCCGTTGTAACAATACTGAAACCTTAGAACTCATATCTCAAGGTGGGTGGCGCATTTACGTTGTAGATGTCTATGGGCTCCGGTAGCCATTTACACTAGGTGGACTGTGAGCTCGTCCACCCGACAATGCAATAATAAAAAATTAAAAATAATGACGAGATAATTATATATTGTATTGACAGCTCTGTGAACATATTCATTTTAGTACCGCCATTTTGTCGATATAGCAAGGCACCAATAATTTTGCATCGCTCAGAAATTAGGACTCAGGGCTAAGCTAACTAAGCAATTTATGGTATGACACTGTTTTTTTTTATGCCCATAACTTTTAGTTCAAAAGATTGAGTTTGTAGATATACGACGAAAGGAAGATCTTCCACCGAGCGGGTGATATTGCTCGGTAGACCGACGGTCCGAATGTTGTTGTTCGAAACTTGTATATATGCGAGCTTAACTTGAAAATGTCGTAAGCGAGATTCAGGCATCTGTCAAATATCTTGCGTTGTATGATGGCTCCCGCCACAGAAACCAAACAACTAATGCCCAATGATCAGAAATACATGCTCTAAGAATAATAACATCCATTATAATACCCATCATAGTCCTAACTCTTGGTATTAACACGAGCAAGTAATCAGTCAATTATTATTACCGAAGTGACGATCAATTTACGAGATGATTAGAGACTAGTTCAATACGATCAGATTGCCTATTCAAGGATAAGAATAATGTATGTTGTATTTGTATAGATTTAATAGAAAATTATATGGAGGTATCTTCCTTTATTCTGCAAGCAAGGTCAATTTGGTCTTTTAATCTTTTTGATCTGGCATTGGGGGTCATTAATCAAAATTAACTAATTTTATTATAATCTATACTAATAAATCTACAGTCGTTTTTACGGATGTTCCGTTATAACTACTGAACCGTGCATCCGATTGACTTGAAACTTGGTATCCATGTAGAGAATACATGTACTTAATGGATAGGCTAATATTTAAATGAGTGTTGGATTCCCAAATAATAATGACAATAAATAATAATGTTAATTTTAAATGCCCGGCGAAGCGGACGAGTACGGCTAGTCGAATAATAAATACGCAATGGGCGTTCCTTATATGCATCCTTAGCCTAATAGGTAAGACGCCTTGTCTCAAAAAAGGGGCTACTGTAAAGCCTTTACTCTCAATTATTACCTCGTTTACCAGATTTGTCCCTATTCTAACTCTAGACTTTATTCCCTCCAATCTACTGTAAAAGCTCCGAAAAGTAATATTCGGATCGTCGGTCTATTGAGAGATTACACCCGCTCTGTAGAAGATCTTGCCTTTGTCGTATATTCCCCAAAGTTGTCTAGTACAATCCCGGACGATACGCATATCTGATCGCTGTAGTAGTTCCGCGGTCGTAAGTCGTATTTTTGGGTTGTTTCGGCATACGATATCATAAACTACACTAGTCTGTTTTAGGAGAAACATAATACGCGAAAGCGAATTCACGAAACTTTCACATTTTATCGTAAGCCGAGTTTCTAATGCTCTATAGAATTATATCGAGACGTCCCCGTCAGCGTCAGTTCCGAGGTCGTTCATATTAAGGCATTGACTTTCTAATTGATGACATTTCAAATGGAAGCGATCCGGCAATGACCCCTGATGGGAACGTCATCCGGAGACCTTGACATCGTTACATTGAACTGATTATTGTGATTATGTTTAATATACAAACATCGACCGTGTATGCTTCAAATAATTTCGAACTAACAACGTTTTATCTATATATTAATACGTGAAGCAAAAACTTTGTATCCCTTTTTACGAAAATTGCGCGGACGGAGGAGTACGAAATTTTCCACACTTATAGAGAATATAGAGAAGAAGTGCACAATGCTAATATTTTTTTTAAATAACGCATAAAAGATACATTAAATCAATAAAGAAAACATTACACACACTACACATCATGTATTTGACGCACACACGTATGCATACTATTTATTGCCAAGCTTTTGTTCTTGACGTCTGTTGTCAAATTGAGAATAGATTAAATATTGTTTGTCTTTGTTAATATTTTTTATAGTGTAGTCTTGGCGAAATTTGTGATTATAGAAGTATAAAATACAATCATAATAGTGTACAAACTTACAATTCCAATTAATTATAGTCGAATGTCGACTACTGCGGGACCTCTAGTTATAATCGAAATGAAATACTCATATTTTAGTTAACTCGTTTCATGGCAAATCGGTGTGACAGTGCCAGAGCTAACGCCAAAAAATACCATAATGGTACATACCTGAAGGTGTTCCGTGCATTATCTTCTCACAATTGAAGGCCCATTCCGATATAATCTCCTTTTCGGTATCCGTAAAATCTTGGCTGCTCTGATCGTAATATGCATCGAAATTCCCCGAAGAACTCTTCAATTTCAACAGCTGTATCAATGCTCCTGCTAGACAGACGGCAAAAGACGCCGAACTGCCAGTACCCGCGCCAATGGTGAGCTCAGATCCCATCGAAATATCCATAGACTTTACCGGTAGATATGTGCTACCGAAAATCCCGGAAAACACGTATAGGAAACTACGCAAGGAATTCTTTTGATTGTTGGGCAACGAGTCAAAGTTAGGCTTGATCAAATGCAGGTATTCCTCCACCCTTCGCAAGTGATAGTCATGGTCGATTTTGTGGGGTAATCTCCAAGAGAATTTGCCGGTTATCCCTGGTGCCAGTTTAGGATGGAACAGACTTTTGACTGTCGGCTCCAATGGAATGGTCTCCTGTAGATCCACGCACGGCAAATGTATGTGGACTGCTGGTTCGTGTGGAGTGTTTACTTCCTGCGAAATTGCGAGAAACATAAATAACGGAATGATGAGATACGCAATCTTAGACTATGACCAAACAAAAATTTTGCATCAGCCATTGATGAAGAAAAATTCCAACGTATTCATGACTAAGTCCTTATGTCACAAGTGATTAAATAACAACAAGGTGAAGTTGATGAGCATTTGTGAACTCGACTGCAGTCTGATGGCCACCACATGCATTTAATATTCATTACCTATCCATAGAATTAAACGATCGTATTGACACCAATTGACTTATTTTTGTTCATTTCAACAATTCAAGGCCTTCACAGCCATCCCGACACCTTACGTCCTTTCTATATCTATGGGTGCTTTTGGGCGAAATCTATTCGTAAATGGCCGCCTGGATATATCACTATCGCGACATTAGATTCACATAATCATTAATTAAAGAACTTTATAACTAATTTTCAAATCGTTTCAAAATAGGTTAAATTCGTATTCATTCGGTAGACAGCGGCGTGGCTGTACCCCTGGCGTTGCAGAAGTCCATGGGCGACGGTAACCACTCACCATTAGGCGGGCCGTATGTCTGTCTACAAGGGCAATTAAAAAAATAGTTTCCAGGGGTTCCAATATATCAGAACTGTCAGTAAAAGAGAAGAAATGATCTATTAGATTAGACGGCTTTTTGGGTAAAAAAACATATTTCGATTTAATCTTGTAAATACTGATTTATCCACCAACAGAAATGCTACCTTCGAAGCAAATCCACAATTGTACTTGTGGTAGGTAAGCCCTGATGAGTACGTTATCTTGCTTATTCCTGCCACGAAGTAGCCATTCGTTCCTGTTTGAAAAGGTAGCGACAGCCAATCTACATTACAATTGCGACTTCGACCTTGTGTCTTAAGTTATATGGCGCCATTCACCTTGTGACGTCTACGAACTCCGGTAACCACAAAGCACCATATCGCACCTTTAAAATTATAGAGACTCATTTTGAAATATTTGGATTTCGTCTTTAATTCAAAAATGGAACTAGAACGACCCTTTTAAGCGACTTTAAGTAATCAAATGACCAGAAGTAGCTTATAACAAAGCTATCCATCGGTCTCTTTTACTCCGTCCCCTTCCTCTACGTTTTTTCGGTTTGAGAACTTTGATGTTTTCCAAAAAACCCCTTTTTCTAGTTGGGTCTTTATAATTCTATAGGTGCGATATGTGAACCCAAAATTTTTTTCACACGTCTATAAAATAAAAGAAGAAAGACTTCATGAAAAATACCTTTATCACTATGGAGCTCCTTAGGCCGAGGCTGACAGCGATCGCAGTTTTTCCGTACACGACCGAATGCTCTCCATGCAAGATGACTTTCCCCGGCGCGGAAACGCTCACCGTAAACAAATTATCGACGGCCGTCAACATTGTCCTTTTAATGTAATAAGCACACGCGAAATTGACTAGATCTTAAGCAAGGTATAATGAACAATAAAAAACTAATGGATTTCGACTACTGCATTGTATTAAATAGTATACATTATTGTGTCTTCCACTGATCAACAGTTAAGGTTTTCTGGGTGAACGCGTGGATTGTCTTCAGTTCCTCTTGAAGCAATGTGTTCACCAATCTGCGAAAGGACGATTTTAAATGCTTCAGCCCTCATAATATGGTCTTTATTGTGTAAATCTGGTCTTGCGATTGCATCGGTTATTTTAAATAACAAAGATCCATTGTACTTTTATCGTTTTAGATCTGTTTTATTCTTAAAAGTGTTTATTTTCGCGACGTATGTACGCGTTTGACATTTTCACCCCAATTAGAATATTGGATCTCTTTTGTTGATCGATATTTTGAAAAAAAAAAAAAAAAACAACAAGAAACACAATTGTGTGGCAAGAGGAAAAAACAGTTTAAGATTGACGCAAATGATCTTTGAAAAATGATTATATTTTCATTGAAATAGTCTTATTGTTTGGTGAATAACGTGTGGCGCTGGAGAAAAAAATAGATAAGACACATATTACGCACTTATAGTCGAATAATATCAAATAGATATAAGAATTATTAAGATACGATATATTACAGAACTATTTGAGTACATATCACTGGTGGTAGGACCTCTTGGGAGTCCGCACGGGTAGGTACCACCACCCCGCCTATTTCCGCCGTGAAGCAGTAATGCGTTTCGGTTCGAAGGGTGGGGTAGCCGTTGTAACTATACTGAGATCTTAGAACTTATATCTCGAGGTGGGTGGCGCATTTACGTTGTAGATGTCTATGGGCTCCAGTAACCACTTAACACCAGGTGGCCTGTGAGCTCGTTCATCCATCGAAGCAATAAAAATAAAAATGTCTTTAATAACACAACTGCCTTTCAATATGTACATACGTACATATACATATGTACGTCGTGTCACTCGTGAATGTCACGTAGTCAAAATTTAATATATGTTCAATTTTTTATTATTATTATACAAAATATCTTTTTCTAACTAAAACTCTTTTGTTATCAAAACAAACAAAAAAAAACAATTATGTACTTTTTTATGATAATCAGTTTTCTGTATAGAACAATAATACAAAATAAAATATCGTTATTACTGATGTTAGTTACATTGTATTTTTTCTAGCGCAAACAGCCGATACTACTACATGTGTTTTTTTTTTCAAGGATTTTATGACTTGGTAACTAAGACCTTTAAGTCATGTCAATTTATATTCTTATTTTTATGAAAAATGATAATATGGAGTGAAATGGAATGAAATGAAGATGATTAATTTGAGATATTAATTAACTGGGTAAAAATATAATCTCAGTAAAATGGTGGTCAGTTACTGAGATTTTTTCAGTGGACTTTTTGGAGGTTACCAAGAAGTTACGTTCAGCGGCTTTGTTTCATTTTCCCACGTTTGTGCACTATCACAGATTATTAAACAGTTAATAAATCACCGTTATTACACATTTAAACCCGATGAAGCACTAAATAGACAAAATAAAACAAATCACAAAACTTCACTCCTCGCGTTCCCGCCAAAAAGTCCTACATATTATGTTTTGAAATCGGTGGGTAGTTTATTAGCGATTCCATTGCCGGCTGAATACACTAGCAATGGGTCGCTTTGGAATAATCTGCAATATTTACGTCTGTTCGTCTTTTATTGTCTTTGTGTTCATTTATTTGTTTAAATTTTCATTTTAACTATAAACGATACGTAGCGTCGATAGTAAGTTTATTCGCAACGATTGGAACAATGCCAATGTTATTAAACAGTTTTATTTATAAAATATTCGTAAGGATTAATTACGTGCTGTAACATACAGAACAGATGTTACGACAGATATGAGACTGTTTTAAGACGATATCTGTTTAAATAATTCGCGAAAATGAGAGAGAGAGTGTGTGCGTGTAAGAAATTACAGATATTCTCAGCTCAACAGATTTTAAATAATTAGGGTTTTTGTTTTTGAAACGTCTGATTTAGTGTCAGTATACGTGTTTAATTATTTAAGACTGCCAGTTCTTTTATCTCTTGTGTTTTTCTTTGCTAATTAAAGTATTCTGTCAATGAGTCTGAGTGAGTCTCGAGTGAAAAACTCAACATTTGTAAACGCACACGTAACGTGTATAAGCACGCCATAAAACCCTCAAACTGATGTTGCATCATGAAAGGCCCATACCCGATCCTGTAAACCGAATGGTAAACAGTCGACGTCGCCCAAAACACGTCATTACGGATTCTCCCGATCCATTAATGGTGCTTTTAGGTATCTCAAGCACCGGTCACCGTTCTCGTCGAGCCCGTCGCTCACGACGAAGGGCTCGACGAGCGAATTAGCCCATAGACACAGCCCACTAAGTTTCTCGCCGGATCTTCTCAGTGGGTAGCGTTTCCGATCCGGTGGTAGATTCTGCGAAGCACTGCCCTTGCTAGGTCCAGTGTTAGCGGCACTCCGGTTTGAGCCCCGTGAGCTCACCTACTAGTTAAGGTTCCGCTGAAATAGCCTCTCAAGGCTTATCTATCAGCTTAGCTAGGGAAAAAAAGGCTTTTCCGTCGCTCGTTAGTCTCGTTCATTTAACCGGAGACCTATCACAGCCGGTCTGTGTACGCGTGAAGACCGAGAACGAGAACTAGTTGGAGCCCTGCTTGGATGTGAATTTGACACGTGTAACCAGCGCGGGTCGTGACCGATTTTATCGGC
This sequence comes from Bombyx mori, assembly GCF_030269925.1. Lineage (NCBI taxonomy): Eukaryota > Metazoa > Arthropoda > Insecta > Lepidoptera > Bombycidae > Bombyx > Bombyx mori. The sequence goes on from NC_085122.1 coordinate 1,434,426, forward strand.
TCACAATCCGCGTCAAATGAACCATGAACGCGTCAACGATAGCGAGAGCCGCCCCGGAATAGCTCACGCTGTGATCACCACGTGAAGTATTTCCGACAGGTCATTACAATTTACGATTCATGAATCTTTAAATGTGCGCCTCGTCGAACGATTTTTAAGCAATCTCTTATTAGGGTCTCGTGCAGTCTTCGAATAAGTCGATCGATATTCGAAGACCGTAATTGGTGTGAATGTTTCTCTTGAAAACTCGCATATTATTTATATTACTGGTGGTAGAACCTCTGGTGAGTCCGCGCGGGTAGGTACCACCACCCTGCCTATTTCTGGCGTGAAGCAGTAATGCGTTTTGGTTTGAAGGGAGGGACCGCCGTTGTAACTATACTGAGATCTTAGAACTTGTATCTCAAGGTGGGTGGCGCATTTACGTTGTAGATGTCTATGGGCTCCAGTAACCACTTAACACCAGGTTGGCTGTGAGATCGTCCACCCATCTAAGCAATAAATAAAATAAAAAGTTTCAGCCCATTCCAGTCTATTTTTCTTGGGAATACCAGTTAGTTTTGGGTTTTTCTTTTATTACAACGCATCCTTTGAGTTTTCAGGTTGTATTAGCAGATATAATTGCTGTGGACAATCAAACGAATGATTCTATCTATAGCAGTGATTATCAAACTTATTTCTTAAGGCGCGTTAAGCTGGCTTCTTCCCAACATCGGGGTCCTGACCAGGTGACGCGCCGTCTCTATACGGGGGTGGTGCGGTCAATGGCCTTATACGAGGCGCCCGCGTGGGGCCAGTCACTGGCCGTGGGGGATAGCGAAGTTGCTGCAACGGCCGCAACGCACCATCGCGGTCAGGATCATCCGGGTTTATCGCACCATTTCTTTCGAGGTGGCGTGTGTATTGGCTGGGACGCCGCCTTGGGTCCTGGAGGCGGAGGCGCTCGCCGCTGATTATCAGTGGCGGGCTAACCTTCGTGCCCGGGACGTGGCGCGTCCCAGCCCCAGTGTAGTCAGAGCGCGAAGGGCCCAATCTCGGCGGTCCGTGCTGGAGTCATGGTCCAGGCGGCTGGCCGATCCTTCGGCTGGTCATAGGACCGTCGAGGCGATTCGCCCGGTTCTTGTGAATTGGGTGAATCGTGACAGAGGACGCCTCACTTTCCGGCTCACGCAGTTACTCACTGGGCATGGTTGCTTCGGTGAGTTCCTACACCGGATCGGAGCCAGGCCGACGGCAGAGTGCCACCATTGTGGTTGCAACTTGGACAAGGCAGAGCATACGATCGTCGCCTGCCCCGCATGGGAGGGGTGGCGGCGTGTCCTCGTCGCAAAAATAGGAAACGACTTGTCATTGCCGAGTGTTCTGACATCGATGCTCGGTGACGACGAGTCGTGGAAGGCGATGCTTGACTTCTGCGGGTGCACCATTTTGAAAAACGAGGCGGTGGGGCGCGTGAGAGATGCACAGGCCCGCCTCCGTCGAGCGGGGTCCAGGGAGGCGGATCTCGACCAAGCCCTGGCCCTCCTAAGTGTTTCGGGTCTCCCTCACATGTCGGCCTGGGGACCGGCGAAGGGGGCCTAAGAAGACGACGTGCAAGCTGCTCTGCATACGTTTTACGTATGAGCATCCGGGTGATGGAAGGCCGGCTATCCCCAACCCACCCTGGTTCTGACCCAGTGTGGTATTTCGTAGGATAGACCATTCTAACCGGCGCCATCTAGGCGGTCTTCGGACAGCCTTCCGACTGAGAGGGCTGGTGGTTGTGGCGCCGACGACCGCCAGTCCGGCATCCCGAGGGGGAGGGTGATGGGAGAGATGTGCTCCGCACTAAACACTTCACTTTCCCCCTTTGCCTTTTCATGAGCTCTGTCTCATGCGAGGTTTGGATGCTGGTTGTTAAGCGATAGGAGGTTTTAGTCGGTTCGATTCCGACATGCGCCGCCCTCCATCCCCAGTGAAAGGCGGAAGTCCGGCGATTTACACCTGACAAAAAAAAAGTGTGGCACTCGGGAACTGCGGCGGTAAAGCTGTTGCATAGCATTTTTTATCAACTTATGACATTATAATTGGACAATGATAATTTAATATTAAAACAATAATAAAACAAGGCCACGCTATATTAAACCTTAATAAAGGCAAAACCTTAACTGTCCCCTTCACACTCATAAGCTAAAGCGCGCGAGAGAGAGATGGGCAGACTTTTTATGATTCGCATGCAGTGTGACATCACGCCACGCGCTTATTCACAAACACTACACAAGCGCAACGTGTGAATGTGTTGAACGCGAGCTACATGGTAGGCGGAGTGAGGGGTTTTTTTCGTTACGGAATTTCATGATTCGGTCGCCGCACTCAAGGCCCGCTATAAAAGCTATGCAATAGCTTAAAAATGTATGAACTTGTAATAAAATCTCTTTGACTATACTATTTGTATCTGGCTGGTTTTGGTATCATTAAAAGTTTAAATTCGAAAGAAGATAATTCCAAATTAAAATTAGGAAGATGTGTGATTTTTATTTATTTTTCGTACTGTCAAGATGAGTGAATCTAATGAAGATATTCGATACATTTGAAAATATTACTACAAAAAAAACTTCAGAGGTGTCAAGGGACACCCGGATGGAACGAAGTTCCTTTCGATTAATTAGTGAAGGAATTGTAATTTTTTTTAAAGTTATAATAATAAATTACGGCATTATGAAGAAGAAAAAAACAATACTATGAACTAAATTACTATTGTTGAAACGCTATCTCGAGAAACTGTACTCATTACGCGGACCAATCGGATACGAGCAATGTCACGCGATAAGCGCCTACACGTTGATTGGTCAGAATGACGGATCTAAAAAGTGTCGTGACAACTTTTCGTAAGAATTTTTTCCATCTAGCCCCCTTTCACAACGCGCGATAAGGAACTTCGTTCCAAAAAGTAAAAAAGCAACGCAAGCCGTGAAAAAAATTTGCGATGTTTATGGACCTAGTGCAGTGTCTGTGAGAGTAGCACAAATTTGTTTTAAGCGTTTTCAATCCGGTAATTTTGGTGTCAAAAATGCACGTCGCTCTGGTCGCCTTATTACGGATAAAATCGATGCCATTTTTGAAAAAGTGGGGCAAGATCGGGATATCAGTAGTTACAACGTAACTGAAGAACTGGGAATTGAGCACAAAATAGTTATGGCGCATTTGAAAAAAACTGGGTACACAAAAAAGCTCACTGAAAGAAACCTAATGAACCGTATACTAATTTGTGATTCTTTATTACGACGTAATGAAACCGAACCATTTTTGAAGAAGCTGATAACTGGTGATGAAAAGTGGATCACGTACGACAAGAACGTACGAGAAAGGTTGTGGTCAAAGGCCGGTCAGGCTTCACAGACTCTGGCGAAACCCGGGTTAACTCGCAACAAGGTGATGCTGTGTGTGTGGTGGGATTGGAGGGGCATTATACATTATGAGCTGTTACCACCAGGCAGGACCATCGATTCTGAACTCAACTGCGAACAACTGATGAGATTAAAGCAAGAAGTTGAGAGAAAACGGCCGGAATTAATCAACAGAAGGGGTGTGGTTTTTCATCACGATAACGCAAGACCTCACACATCTTTAGCCACTCTGCAAAAATTAAGAGAGCTTGGCTGGGAGGTGTTAATGCATCCGCCATATAGTTCTGACCTTGCACCTTCAGATTTCTACCTGTTTCGGTCTCTTCAGAATTCTTGAGGCAGTGTCAGGTTAACATCACGAGAGGACTGCCAAAACCAATTGTCGCGGTATTTTGATCAGAAGCCCCAAAATTTCTATAGCAATGGGATCATGTCCCTACCTACAAGATGGCAAAAAGCTATCGAACAAAATGGTACCGACATACTTTAGTAAATGTGAATAAATTATATTAAAAAATGTTGTGAATTTTCTTAAAAAATGCGAAGGAACTTTTTCCCCAATCTATTATTATATAGAAATAAAATAGTAAACAATGTTTACAATAAGTAAGCTGTTTAGGCTTACTATAACTATACTATTTGACATTGGACGGTAATGGGTAAATTGTAAAAAATAATAATCTAAGACAAGTTTTTGAACAATAATTATATACGCATTTCCATTTTATATAAAAATTATGATTCTTACATCAGTAATTTCTTATAAAATGCTAGGAAAATGCTTTGAAATGCTCTTATGTTAAAAACAAGAAAGAAAGTAAAGAAAACCTCAACTTGTATTAGTTTACGTATGTGTAATATTTTAAAACTCTGCATGGTAGTTTTTTTTCTAATGTTTAATATAATTTCTGGCGCAATGTAATTAAGGTAAAATTGCTCTAATTTTTTAACTATCATCGATCATGTTCCGCAGAAACTTGTTACAACTTGATTGCGTACGGTGTGCGGGCTGTCCTACGAAATCTATGTTAATTATTTTAAGTTTTTATAACATCATACAGGGTAGAAATATAAACTAATTATTCGTTACTGTGTAGTAGGTGAGTTTTAATTTTAGTAAAATTTAAAATACTATAAAGTAAATGAAATTACAAATTTTACAGCGCCCCCCTAACCCACATCAACGCCCCCCATTTTTTCCTGGACCCCTTAACGCCCCCCTCGAGGTTTCAAACGCCCCCCAGGGGGCGTTATCGCCCACTTTGAGAAAGACTGATCTATAGTGTAGTTTAATTAGATCATGTCTCGTCTCTGTCTCGCGTAACTCAGCATATCAGTTCGTCAGTGGCTTCAGTAGGAGTCAGTCGTCGGCTTGATATCGTACAGTCCTAGAATAGGCCATCGATACCGGCTTTTATAGTATTGCAATTGCAATGTATTGTATAATTAAAGTAGGTTCATGTCAATTCCAATCACGTCTGAGGTCCCATCGGCGAACGCGGCACGCTAGAGCTGTTGGCTTTTAAAATAACTCAGGTAATACGTCATACGTTCAAGGCTAATTTGCTCATGATGTTTGATTATACATTAACATTATTTGTATTCAAAATGGTTAAGTAGATAGAAACAGAGATAGGTGTAGCTTCTTTTAAGCCTTTTTAGTGCTGAGATTATTGTCACATATTTCGCAGAAACAGCTAAAGGATTTAAAAAAAAAAGCGGTATATAAAACTTTAATTAAAAAAATGATAATACAAAAATCAATGCTAAATTCACAGCAAAATAATTTCCCGCCTATTTCTGCCGTGAAGCAGTAATGCGTTTCGGTTTGAAGGGTGGAGCAGCCGTTGTAACTATACCTGAGACCTTAGAACTTATGTCTCAAGGTGGGTGGCGCATTTACGTTGTAGATGTCTATGGGCTCCAGTAACCACTTAACACCAGGTGGGCTGTGAGCTCGTCCACCCATCTAAGCAATAAAAAAAAAGGTTATTTATAAACATAATAAAAACATGCGTGCGTGTGCTAAGATACGTCCGTACAGGTCGATACCTAATACCTATAATCGAACTGCGTAACAGTCGATATTCAGACGATCCGCACTTTATACGCATTAATAGAGAGTCGATATATCGACGGTTCGCGCTCAAAGGGTTACATAATTAATAACTCTTTAGATTCTTGGGGCGGACGAATTGATCGATTAATGGCGTGATCTGTGTGATTGTGAAAACTGTCTTTTAAAATCACTTGCATGTTTTACGGTTTAATCTTGCGTTTTTTATTGTCATTATATCAAAGAGTGAAAGAAAGGCTATTAGTTTAAGCGACATTTCGCTTAATAAGCGACATTTATCTTTGTAACTAGCGACCCGCCCTCGCTTCGCTTCGGAAACTGTAATTAATTATTGATTTCTCCACTATTTAATGGATGTTATTATACATATAAACCTTCCTCTTCAATCACTCTATCTATTAAAAACCGCACCAAAATCCGTAGCGTAGTTTTAAAGATTTAAGCATACATAGGGACAGACAGATATAGGGACAGAGAAAGCCACTTTGTTTTATACTATGTAGTGATTACCGGTGCGTTTTATTTGGTCTTACAGCACCAACAATTGGATGTTTTTAATTTGAACTCCAATTAAGTTAGCCCCATTGAAATAATAGCTGAACAAGTTTTTTGTTACGACATTATTTCCAAAATTTAAACTTTAAATTGCTCTCCTGTGAATTTGCAAAAATGCCGCTTAAACATAATAGCAATTTCACTCCTCGATATTAGCTCGGACAGTTTTCGTGGTCACGCATGACTAAGGTGCTTGCTATATTCGACGACATTTCAATATTTTATCTAACTACCGTGTTAATATTGTATCGATATAATAATATCATCGATATTTTTCTATTGATAACAAAAATTTCATTGAATTTGCTTGTTTGTTTTGAATATATCTGAAGTACGAGAATGATAGCAGCGTTTGCGGAAAAAAAATACGAACCTATACTGATGAAGATACGGCACGTCTAGTTTATTTCAGTTATTTTCATAGTGTTATGTCCTATGGCATTTTGCTATGGGGCAATGCTGCCGATGTCGAAACGATTTTCATCCTGCAGGAGAGGGCTATTCGTGCTATTTATAATATGCACCCGAGGGAATCCTTGAGGGACAAGTTTAAGGAAATCAAAATTCTAACTTTAGCGTCCCAATACATTTTTGAAAATTTATTGTACGTGCGTAAAAACATTGTAGAATTCCCCAGAGTCTGCGATTTGCATAATGTGAACACTAGGAACAAACACAGGCTTGCGTTGCCGGCGGCTCGAATTAAGAAAATAAGCAACGCTTTCAGGGGGCTGGGTGTACAACTTTTCAACAAGATCCTACAAAACATTCAACTACTACCTGTTCATAGATTTAAGAAAACTGTCAAGGAACGTTTGTGCAACAAGGCATATTATAAAGTTAAGGATTTTTTTCTAGATGGCACTACGTGGGAATGAGGCGTTCGCTCCTGGCCTTTTCATTTTTCATTATTATTATTTATTTGAATTGTAGTTTTTTCGTATACTGTAAATATGTATGTTTTCTTATTTAAAAAAAAAAAGAAAATATTTGACAAAATCCAAAAAAAAAAAAAAGCCCGCTGAGTTTGTTTCGCCGGTTCTTCTCAGGACTGTGGCTTTTCTTGGAACCGGTGGTAGAGTTAACATTTTCTTTTACATTTTGACATTCAACAAGTGTGTTTTTGATGACATCCAAGTTGAAATAAATGATTTTGAATTTGAATTTGAATTGAATTTGATACATTACGGTATAGGTATGTAAAATATTTTGATAGAAAAACACGTGTGGCACTCGGGGACTGCCGCGGTAAAGCTATTGCATAGCATTTTTTTATAAACTTATGCAATTATAATTAGACAGTAATAATTTAATATTAAAACAATAATGAAATAAGACCACGCTATATATATAAACATTAACAAAAGCAAAACATTTGTCTCCTTCACACTCATAAGCTAGACCGCGCGAGAGAGAGATGGGTAGACTTTTCATGATGCGCATGCAGTGCCGACGTCACGCCGCGCGCTTATTCACAAACACTACACAAGCGCAACATGTGAATGTGTTGAGCGCGAACTACATTGTAGGCGGAGTGAGGGGTGTTAGGTTTTGTTTTCGTTACGGAATTTCTTGATTCGGTCGCCGCGCTCAAAGACCGCGATGAAAGCTATGCAATAGCTAAAAAAATACACTCACCTATGCCTGGCAAGAAGAGGTTTCCCTTTGAACTTGTCCGATACTATGAGAACAGAAAACTTGGCGCCGCATCCGTCGCTCTCATCTGTCACCTCCTATGGACAAACATACGCACTAAATCAGTACCGCATAAAACAACATAATAATACAACAACGTAAGTGAGGTTTTAGAACTAAAACTGTTGAATTTCTCAACAAAATTGACCAATACAAAAAAAATAGGCAGACGAGCATACGGCCCACCTGATGGTGAGTGGTTACCGTCGCCCATGGACTTCAGCAATGCCAGGGGCAGAGCCAAGCCGCTGCCTACCGTTAACGTATTTAGAAACAAATTTCTTTCACTATCCAGAGTTTCCAATGAAAATAGGTTAATATATTCAGTTTTTCAGAGTTTATTTCTGGGATCCACATGTCTTCGGGATTAACACATAGCAGATTACGGGCACCATCGATACAGACGTGTTATTATTGTTATTTTCCCCTACCCATTAGCTGGTGGCTTAAGGGACTATTTCACCTACGCCCGGACGGGTGAGCTCATGGGCTCACGGGCTCTTTCATTGTGACGGCGATATTTCTGTCAATTGATCGACCAGACCAGATTCGACTGAATCATCCTATATATTTCTTCTTTTTTCTCCGCCTTATCCCACTAGGTGAGGTCGGCATAGCGGATTTTTCTCTTCCATTCTCTTCTATCAGCCGTCATCTCAACACTCACTCCTCTCTCTCTCTCTCTCTCTCTCATATCGTTCCATACATTTAAGTTCGATAAATTACACGCTACATTATGTCATAGATCCGAAATTCGCAGAGTTCCTTATGAGCGAAGAAAAAGTACGTGTCTGTACGGAACCTAAACTACAGCAATTAAAATAAGATTTCCTCAAATTCCATTTATCATTTCACAGATTCCGGGCATCTTCAACGTTTACCATCCTACATATTATTACCCTCGATACTTGACCTGAATTATTCAACATCAGCGTCACTACAAGTAATTACTATTCGGTAAATCTAGTAGTGTATAGTTGTTGCAAAGTCGCGCGTGCCCTTTATTTGTAGTTGTAATCGTAAATACTCACAAGAGACCCTACCACCAGTAAACCTTTTTTGAAGTCGGTCAAAACTAATACATAATATTTCATTTAAATTCGCAATCGTGCCGACAATCGTGTACCGTGTACCACTTCACGTGATTCGGACCGTCAGCCAGATTTAACTTTTTTTTTCTTATTGCTTAGATGGGTGGACGAGCTCGCAGCCCACCTGGTGTTAAGTCGTTACTGGAGCCCATGGACATCTACAACGTAAATGTGCCACCCATCTTGGGATATAAGTTCTAAGATCTCAGTATAGTTACAACGGCTGCCCCACCCTTCAAACCGAAACGCATTACTGCTTCACGGCAGAAATAGGTGGTACTTACCCGCGCGAACTCACAAGAGGTCCTACCACCAGTAAAAAACGTCAAAAGGTAACTGAAAGGTCATCGCGTGGCGGTCGTAAAAAATTGAAAATGTTTCAAGCGTTTCGCGGAGTTGCGTTCAATGTCATTCGTTCGGTTTTGTAACGCTTCTTTTGACGGACTTTGAGACAGTCTCTGAACGGTGACAGACGGGGCAACTGCGGCCGAACTGGCAACGTTACCGGGGAACTTTCTACGTGCCTCCGACCGTGACGCAGCCGCAACTTGCAAGTGGAATGAGCGTAACCAAGCGATACCGTGAACACTCGTGATCACGACGTGCTTTAGTGCATGCGTTTCTTTGGTGCCTTTAAGGCATGTGTAGGTACCACCACCCTGCCTATTTCTGCCGTGAAGCAGTAACGCGTTTCGGTTTAAAGGGTGAGGCAGCCGTTGTAACTATACTGAGACGTAGAACTTATATCTCTCAAGGTGGGTGGCGCATTTACGTTGTAGATGTCTATGGGCTCCAGTAACCACTTAACTGATGGGCTGTGAGCTCGTCCGGACTCACAAGAGGCCCTACCACTAGTATAAATTTTATTTTTATAGAATATTTAATTAACATTGACTACATTGATGATACCTCATTTTACTTGCTGACGTCTGTTTTTTTTTAATCTTTAAGCATATTTGTGTTTAAAATAAAGCATAATATTTAATTACCATCGGCTACATTGATTATACATTATTTGCTGACGTCATTTTTATTTTTTTTTACTTTTATTGTATATCGATATTTATCTTTGTAATTAAAGGTCGGTTTTATTTGGATTTAGTATCAAGAATTCGATTTTTTTTTTTTAATTGACCATCAATTAAGTTTACCTCATTCAAATATCTGAAGAAGTTTATTGTTGTGTTAAATTTTACAAATTTTAAACTTTAAATAATTGGCTCTCCTGTATGTATGACATGACACTGTCGTGTTGGTCTGGTGGACAACACTGGCTTCGAACGGCGTTATTCATCAGATTGAGTATTTTATTCCCTTTCATATTCACTGGTAGCTTAAGACGCTATGCCAGCTACGGATGGACGTGTAGGTTAGCTCACGGGCTCAACCCGAGCGAATTTGCTAACACTAACCCTAGCAAGAGCAGTGCTTCACAGAATCTACTACCGGATCGGAATCGCGACCCACTGAGAAGATCCGGCCAGAAACTCAGCGGGCTGTGTCTATCTATGAGCGATTGAGTAAAACTTTCTATCAGTACCAACAAACAATACGTCACAAGTAATGCGCTACTAGTTCTAAGCCGTATAGCTGACACCATTACGAATCATGGCTAATCACGGTCGAGATTCAATATAATTAACTACGTATAGATAGATAGATAGCTGTTACCTGCGACTTCGCCCGGATGGTCAATGAAAAGTGCGGATAATCTATATACGTGAAGCAAAAACGTTGTATCCCTTTTTACGAAAATTAGGCGGACGGAAGAGTATGAAACTTCCCACATTTATAAACAATATAGAGAAGGAGTGCAGAATGCTAAAATTGTTTTTAATTATGCATTAATAATACATTAAATCAATAAAAACAAAAACATTACGCACACTACTGTGTATTTGACAGTTGATACACACACGTATGTACTCTTTGTTTATTGTCAAACTTTTCTTATTGTTTATAGTCTGTGGACAAATTGAGAATAGGTTAATATTGTTTATCTTTCATATTATTTGTCTATAGTGTAGTCTTGGCAAAATCTGCGATTATAAAAGTTTAATAATCTTTGACAATAGAGCCATAATAATGTACAAACTTATAATTTCAATTAATTATAGTCGAATTTCGACTACTGTGGGACCACTAGTCTACACTAATATATAAATCTACAGTGGTTTTTACGGATGTTCCGTTATAACTACTGGACCATGCATCCGATGACTTGAAACTTGGTATCTATGTAGAAAACACATGTACTTAATGGATATGCTAATATTTATATGAGTGTTGGACTCCCTACACCAGTTGCGGGGACGTCAATGATGAGAATCTTTGTGGGGGTGAGAAATAATAATGTGAATTTTAAATGCCCAGCGAAGCGGGTACGGGTACAGCTAGTTTTATCTAATGATAATCTATATATTAATACGTGAAGCAAAAACTTTGTATCCCTTTTTACGAAAATTGCGCGGACGGCGGAGTGTGAAATTTTCCACACTTATAGAGAATATAGAGAAGAAGTGCACAATGCTAATATTTTTTTTAAATAATGCATAAAAGATACATTAAATCAATAAAGAAAACATACCATGCATTTGAGGCACACACGCATGCATACTATTTATTGTCATACTTTTGTTCTTGACGTTTGTTGTCAATTTGAGAATAGATTAAATATTGTTTGTCTTTGTTAATATTTTTTATAGTGTAGTCTTGGCAAAATTTATAATTATAGAAGTATAAAATACAATCATAATAGTGTACAGACTTACAATTCCAAATAAGTATAGTCGAATTTCGACTACTGCGGGACGGGCGGGACCTCTAGTATAAACAATTACCCGAGGGAACGAGATGTTAATTCGGGATAAAAGTTAAATGTCACCAGTTTGATCTAAAACGATCGCTTTTAAAAAAAAAACCACTACAATCAAACAAACAAAGAAATACACATTAACATTTACAATATTAGTAACAATTAGTATAAGTCATATATTGATATTAACATATGAGATTACTACGAAATATTAACGCATTTTCTTTGTGTTCGTGCTAATGCTATTGTGAAAGAAAACGATTTGAGAACAAAAGGATCCGCGGGCATTTTTTTTTTTTTTTTTTTATTGCTTAGATGAGTGTACGAGCTCACAGCCCACCTGGTGTTAAGTGGTTACTGGAGCCCATAGACATCTACAACGTAAATGCGCCACCCACCTTGAGATATAAGTTCTAAGGTCTCAATTATAGTTACAACGGCTGCTCCACCCTTCAAACCGAAACGCATTACTGCTTCACGGCAGAAATAGGCAGAGTGGTGGTACCTACCCGTGCGGACTCACAAGAGGTCCTACCACCAGTAATTACGCAAATTATAATTTTGCGGGTTACATTTTTATTACACGATGTTATTCCTTCACCATGGAAATCAATCGTGAACATTTGTTGAGTACGTATTTCATTAGAAAAATTGGTATCCGCCTGCGGGATTCGAACACCGGTGCATCGCTCAACATGAATGCACCGGACGTCTTATCCGTTAGGCCACGACGACTTCATTTACGTAAATGACAGACACATAATTACAAAAATATATTTATAAACATTAATTTTAACACACCAACCTGTATAATTAACTTATATACAATTTAAAAGCTAGTCTTTAAATTGTATTGCATTTTCCCGTTTACTGTGTTACTTAATTGATTTTTACAATCTAGTTTTTTTATTGCCCTTGTAGGCAGACGAGCGTACGGCCCAACTGATGGTGACTGGTTACCGTTCAGGGGCAGAGCCAAGTCACTGCCTACGCGTTTGGTTTGGTTTGTGTTGGTAATTTGTTCAAGTATCATTTCTGTCGTCCACCGCGAGGGAACTATGTAGCCGCTGCCTAAGGTAAGGAAAGGTTAAGTGGGACATTACTTCAAATAATATTTATGGTCGAGGATAAGTCTTAGTTAAGAATATAAATGTCTACTTATGTTTAAGGACTTCCTACTCTTAATTAGAGTCAAGGATATGATACCCTTAAAACGGAGAATGTTTTTAAGGCGCATGTGAACCCCTTATACGTAGTCTTCTTGGATCTCTCTCGCCGGTCCCTAAATCGACGTGTGAGGAAACCCGAAAAACTCTGGGGAGCCAAGAGACGGGTATGAATCCCCTCGGGATAGAACATTTGATAAGAACATCGTGACCACAAAATTTGGCAGAGGGCAGACGTATGTTCCTCCAATTTAGCTGTGAGGATACGGCAATTTTCCCCTAAGATGGGGAGAAGACTACAAGCATGCCGCATCCCAGTCACATCCACATTTATGGCACTCAATCGTTGATTCAACTCTGATCCAATGCAGGAAACTCACAAAACATCCATGTCCAGTTAGTAGATTATCAGTCAAGAGAAAATACAAGAGTCTCGAAATATTTTGCATACGTTTAGATGTACTAGTGGGCCCGCGGTAGTCGAAATTCAACTATAATGAATTGAAATTATAGTATTGAACATTATCAAGGTTCTATCGTCAATGACTATTATAATTCTATAATCACAGATTTCGACAAAACTACAACTATAGACCAATAATATTAAAGATGAACAATATTAATCTATTCCCAATTTGACCACAGACTACAAGTAATAAAATAAAAGTTTGACAATAAACAAAGAGTATATAAATATGCAGAAAAATTCAAAAAGTCAGGAGCAAAGTAGTTAGACAGAAAACAAAGATAAAAGACGCCCTTACACAAGCTCTAAAATTGAAATGGCAGTGGGCAGGTTACGTACTGAGATACACAGACACCGGGTGGACAGTCAACACTACAATCTGGAAAGGGCCAATTGGCAAAAGAAGGTTCGGGAGACCGAAAAGACGACGGGCTGATGACATAAACGAAATAATAAGAAAGGACTGGCAAACTACCGGCAAGGACAGAGACCCGTGGAAAGGACTGGAGGAGGCCTTCACCCGAGGAGAGGTCCATATCCAATAACAAAAACTAACTCTTATTAACATTTAGAGAATAAGCAAAACGTTAATAACCAACTAAACATTAACAAACAAATACCACATTTGCAATGAAAATTAAGGATATATAGGCTTCTTTATTTTTATTTGATTATATAAATATATTATGTGTTATGTCAAACACATAAGTAGTGTGTGAAAATTTACGAAATATTTTTTTAATAGACTACCAAGCTTGCCGACCGGTTAGTGTTTAGTGGTTACCGAAATCCAGTAACAATTTAAAAAAAATGTACCTCACGCATTTTAATAATGTTGAATTCAATGTTTTAACTGCGCAACGACTTGTTTGCTTAAAACATCCGACACAGATCCGTCTTGTCAAGAGTTGAACATGATTTATGTGTGATTTTTTCATTTCATTTTAGTAATGGTAAATTTTTGTTTTCCTCATTTCTTTCAGCGGTAGCTCGGCTGTGTTCCTGGCTGCTGACATTCCACTCACCATCAGGTGGGCCGAACGCTCATCTGCCTACAAGGCCAATAAAACAAACAAAAAAACGTGCTTCATAATAAGACCGCTGTTAAATCGAATTGACGAAACCTAGACATTACCTACGTAATGAAATTACGGAGAGAGCTAAAAGTAATTATTTGTAGTTGGCGATGTGAACGAACTACGTACGTACTCAACAAAAGTTCACGATTGACTTCCACGGTGAAGGAATAACATCGTGTAATAAAAATCAAACCCGCAAAATTATAATTTGCGTAACTACTGATGGTAGGACCTATTGTGAGTCCGCGTGGGTAGGTACCACCACCCTGCCTATTTCTGTCGTGAAGCACTAATGCTTTTCGATTTGAAGGGTGGGGCAGCCGTTGTACTGTTTTAAGAGTGACATTACAACTTATGTCTCAAGATGGGTAGCGGCATTTACGTTGTAGATGTCTATGGGCTCCAGTAACTACTTAACGCCATGTGGGCTGTAAGCTCATACATCCGTCTAAGCAACAAAAAAATATATTAAAAAAAAATACTTGTTTTAACTCGTAACTAGATGCGGCTTAGGTTATATTACGAGCTAGATAGAAAACAACGGGTTTTTGTCGCTCGAATGGACATCTGTGTATTCGTAATTCGCGTTTCATACTATCATTGGCTATAATTTATAAGACATGTATTATTTGGACCGTTTATTTTGAAAGTGGTGTAAGTCCATTTTTGAGAAAAATGACCTATCACGTGTCATGCTTAATTTAATGTAATTTTTTTATATATATAACTAGTCCGTGTTTAATTTCTCAAAAAAAAACCCATGTTTTGTACAACTTAAAATCGGTCGGTAAATGAAATTGCAAAACCATCGATTATGAAAGTGGTGTAAGTCCAATTGACGGAGGTAGGTGGCATAGCCAGACCTCATATGATTTGCCTGTATTTTTAAATCAACAAATATAGTAACCTTTAATTTTCTCGAAACAAAAGAAAATGGACTTACACCACTTTCAAAATAAACGGTCCATTTATTGCTTACTAGCTGACCCGGCAGACTTCGTAGTGCCTCAAACGATAAATAAAAGACCTAAACTTTTGTATAAAATAAACTTAAAACAAACAAAAGGAATCCGTCCGACGCGGGACACATCAAAGGGAAAACGAAATTGTTATTTTTATTTAATTCTGAGCATTTTCATATTTATCTACATTTTAAACCTTCACTGGACTTTCACAAATAATTCAAGACCAAAATTAGCTAAATCGGTCCAGCCGTTCTCGAGTTTTAGCGAAACTAACGAACAGCAATTCATTTTTATATATAGAGAAGAAGATTCTATCAATTTAGTATTACTTATATGCTTTTTAGCGAAACTAACGAACAGCAATTCATTTTTATATATAGAGAAGAAGATTCTATCAATTTAGTATTACTTATATGGTTACTATTGTTGATCGAAGCTTATATGTATTTATTTTATGTATTTCATTATATATGTACGTGTACATTATTTATGTGTATATGTATATAGTCTGATATATTATGTATTAGTGTTTTTTTTATTTTTTATAATTATTATTGTTATTGTGTATTATATCAATAAGTAAATTGATTAGATTGTTCTACCCACTCATGTAAAGCTTTCCTTCGTTAAGAACGGTTTGCTGGTAGAAAACTCAATTGTTGAATTAAGCTCGCCATTTTTATATCTTATCGCTATTACTGTAATATTAACTGTGTGTACAATAAAGAATAAAGAAGATTTTACGGATATTCGCTCATGGACAACGGCGATACCAGAGGACGCTGCGTAACGATTTGGATCGTTTTAAAATTTGAAGGGCAACACATAGCGCTCTTGAAGACTGTAAAGGAATTTTCGACGCCTCCAATGAACACTACACTAACTCAAAATTTTGAAATTTTCGTTTTTCACCCAAATCGCTTCACTATTTTACAGCTATTACAAATTCATTATTGACGGGGTTCGAAGCAAGAGTAAATCAGCTAGGTACACAAGAAAAAAAACCATAAATATATATCTGCAATAATAAAGATTATATCAACTTTTTTCGTTTAAGTGTTCATTGGAGGCATCGTTTTCTTCCCGCGCCTGATGGTGAGTACTGTGTAATGAACTCAGCGGCTCCTGGTGGTGGATGACCTCTGCTCTGGAGGCGAGTGGTGAGACAATAGAAACGAGATATTGGAATCAAATCGAAGAATTTCGCAGATCATTAACGGGTCGTTTTTTTTTATTACTTACTAGCTTTTTCCCGCGACTTCGTCCGCGTGGAATAGTTCACAAATAATGCTTTATTTTAGAACAAATTTGGTTAGCATAAAAAAAGTTATAGTGAGCCAACCTTAAGATATATGCTGCCGCGGACTTTTTTTTAGATCTTTTAAAGGGGAACAATTCTCTTATACATTATTTTAGCGAAACTTTAACCGTTTCCGCAGCACACGCAGTGGAAGCTCTCAAAAGGGATTAAAACGCCGATTTTGAAACATTCTTTATTAGTGTTCCGCTTGCATTGGTCTTAGCGTGATGTTATTTAGCCTATAGCCTTCCTCGATAAATGGGCTATCTAACACTGAAAGAATCGGACCAGTAGTTCTTGAGATTAACGCGTTCAAATAAACAAACTCTTCAGCTTTATAATATATAGTATAGATACGGGAGAACAAGCTTGCAGCTGACCTAGTTTTATAGTGGTTACCGGAGCCCATAGGCATCAACAACTTAAATGCCGCTACCCACTTTGAGACATCAGTTCTAAGTCTCAGTTCTATCGCACAACGGCTGTCCCATCCTTCAAACCGAAACACATTACCACTTCGTGGCAGAAAAAGCCGGAACGGTGGTACCTACCCGTGCGGGATCACAACACGCCCTATGATCTGGCTAACGTGATAGTTTGTATCTTTGTTACTCAATTAAGCACACATTGCAGCAAATTTAAGAACAGATAAACACATAGGATACTTTTTCATCATCGTACGACATGATCAACATCAGGTATAATATTATATCCTTCATAATGAATACGACATTCTCTGACGAGATAACATTCGCAATTTTACGTACAAACTAGAGGTCCCGCAGTAGTCGAAATTCGACTATAATTAATTGGAATTGTAAGTTTGTATACTATTATGATTGTATTTTATACAAATTTCGCCACTATAAAAAATATTAACAATGACAAACAATATTTAATCTATTCTCAATTTGACAACAAACGTCAAGAACAAAAGTTTGACAATAAATAGTATGCATGCGTGTGTGCGTCAAATACATGGTATGTAGTGTGTGTAATGTTTTCTTTATTGATTTAATGTATCTTTTATGCATTATTTTAAAAAAAATTTAGCATTGTGCACTTCTTCTCTATATTCTCTATAAGTGTAGAAAATTTCGTACTCCTCCGTCCGCGCAATTTTCGTAAAAAGGGATACAAAGTTTTAGCTTCACGTATTAATACATAGATATTTAGACAAAACGACTCTAGCCACTGTTTAGCCCAAGAAAAGGCAACGTATTTAATTATTTCCGAATAGCAAAATTCAATGCGACAGAAGTAGCGGGGCGCGTCTAGTACAATTACAAATTTTACTGGTGGTAGGACCTCTTGTGAGTCCGCACGGGTAGGTACCACCACCATCCCTATTTCTGCCGTGAAGCAGTAATGCGTTTCGGTTTGAAGGGTGGGGCAGCCGTTGTAACTATACTGAGACCTTAGAACTTATATCTCAAGGTGGGTGGCGCATTTACGTTGTAGATGTCTATGGGCTCCAGTAACCACTTAACACCCGGTGGGCTGTGAGCTCGTCCAGCAATCTAAGCAATAAAAAAAATAAAGCTATTCAACACGAAAAACGCTAAAGAAAAGTTTCATAACAATGTACAAGTGTTACAATGGTCCTATGAATTAAATCAATATCCTCTAGGCAACCTTGTATACAAATAAATAATTATTTTAGTACGTTTAAAACAATGGCAAGTTGTTCATAATAATTATACTATTATTAAAGCAACACTAATAAGTCACACCGCTTCACGCCGCGCATTCCTTCATTTACATAATTTGGAATTATACGAAGATCCGTCTTCAGTATATACTGTTTCAATGTACAATATAAAAAAACTTCGTTATCGATGTGTTATCGATGCTATCGATCGGACAACACTACCCTATCGATATTGTTCTCGATCTTAACACCACGTACAGATGTAATTGGGGGTTTAGGGAAGGTTTTTGTAACAGTACCAGTGCTCTGAGGAATTGTTCGAGATGATACCGGCATCTCGTTTTTACCATCGCAACGCCCGCCACCGGAGTAGAGTTCATCCATACTACCTGGAGTCACTGCGGTCATCCACAGTGCGTTTCCAGAGGTCTTTTTTGCCACGTACCATCCGGCTATGGAATGAGCTCCCCTCCACGGTGTTTCCCGAGCGCTATGACATGTCCTTCTTCAAACGAGGCTTGTGGAGAGTATTAAACGGTAGGCAGCGGCTTGGCTTTGCCCCTGGCATTGCTGAAGTCCATGAGCGACGGTAACCACTCACCATCAGGTGGGCCGTATGCTCGTCTGTCTACAAGTGCAATAAATAAAAATAAAAACTTACAGGTTGTGTGTTAGTAATTTTATCCGACGGGTACTCTTCAAATATTTAGAATAACCACAGCTGACCGTGATCAGGTTTCGCGTGTAATTAACAAAATAATCATAATTTGGTTAAAGCGACATTTTTACGACTTTACAAGAGAGACATGTAAAGTTTAGGAAATTTGGAAAAAATATAATAACAAAAAACAAACTTCTTCAGATATTTAAATGAGGTTCGAACTGTTGATGCTAATACCAAATACGTAAAACACATATTTAATTACAAAGATAAATGTCGCGTATTAAGAATAACGTAAAAGATAAATTTCGCTTAAACCATATAGTCTTTTACCCTTCGATAATATCACATTATGTGATTTAAAAACAAACAAAAAAAAACACGTTTAAGTGGCAAAATGAACTAGCTATTAATTTTATATCTTCTTCGGTTTCAGCCTCTCAATACCGGTCAGGATATTAGAGCGAAATTATAAAATTATTGTATTGCCATCGGTCCTTAATGCACGTTCAAATTTTCAAGTTAATCCGACGCCTTGAAGTCGACGAGAATTACATTCAAAGATTCCGTTACATATATATATTAATGAAACTAAAATACATACTAAGCTAATGCAAATCGTTCGTGTTAAAGACATAGCTCTTTACAAGTACCTCGGTCATATGTACTAGATACTGGCATATTATTTGAAAAAAAAAAACACACGCGCACGGTATTGTACATTTAAAATATTTTAATTTTTTTTTTGACACAACGGTTTTACTGTTCCTCCAAAATTTGCAGATTTTTTTTGTATTTATCGTGTAATTTAGTCATAATTAAATATTCAAGCAAACCGCAAGTTACTCAGCCTTGGTATACAAGAGAGAAAAAAAATACATTATTAATATCTGGTACTCCAAAAACTTTTACTGTTTCGCGACAACGAAACCACACATAAAAGTTCATTGTTTGAACAGAACAAACAAAAACCAAAAACAATCAATTGTTTGAATTGCAACAAAACAAAATTGTACTACAGCGAAAGAAAAATCGTAATCAAAAAACCATCTTTACGTAAACACGTTCACAATAATTAAAAAAAAAAAAACACCCCTGACATTGTGACCTACCTCAATAGAGCACTTTCAAATTTTTTAAACACGCGATCTCACTTAGTCTAACCAACACGATAGGTCAGCACGCGGCCGCGGTCGCCCAACGACTGACTCCGACTGAAGTCACTGACGAACTGATATGCTGAGGCTGAGATACGCGAGACAGAGACGAGACATGATCTAATTAAACTACACTATAGATAGAGTCATTCGTTTGAATGATTGTCCACAACAATTATATCTGCAAATAACAATCTGAAAACTCAAGAGGATTCGTAGTAACGAAAAAAACCCAAAAGTAACTGGTATTCCCAAGAAAAATAGACTGGAATGGGCTGAAACTTTTTATTTTATTTATTGCTTAGATGGGTGGACGAGCTCACAGCCCACCTGGTGTTAAGTGGTCACTGGAGCCCATAGACATCTACAACGTAAATGCGCCATCCACCTTGAGATATAAGTTCTAAGGTCTCAGTATAGTTACAACGGCTGCCCCACCCTTCAAGCCGAAACGCATTACTGCTTCACAGCAGAAATAGGCAGGATGGTGGTACCTGCCCGTGCGGACTCACAAGAAGTCCTACCACTAAATTGGGCGGAAGGAGACTGGAAAAAAGTCCTTTGGGCGGATGAGTCCAAATTTCGAATTTTTGGACCTAGCAGACGGGTTTTTGTGCGCCGATCAAAAGACGAACGGACTTCAGAAACGTGTACTGTACCAACTATTGAGCATGGTGGTGGTAGCGTAATGTTTTGGGGATACATAAGAAACAATAAATCAGATCATTTGATAAAAAATGAAGGTTAACTGAATAAAGAAAGCAATCTGAAAATACGTCAGGAAAACGCAATTCCTTCTGGAATTAATTAAATTGGCCAAAATTTCCATCAAGACAATTCAACCCCAAACATTCAGCAAAATCATGTCAGAGGTTAGAGAGAGCTAGAGCAAGAACGAAACGAAGAAATTTTGCAATGATTATGAAATGGCCAATACAATCGACAGATCTCTCTCTCATCGAATTAGTATGAGATGAGCTGGATAGAAAAGTCCATCAATTCAAGCACAGTTGTGGGAATATTTACAAAGCGAATAGAAATTACTGGACTTCGAATACTTTGGTAAATTAATATAAAAATAGTGAACTAATAATTAAGGATAAAGGTGGCAAGATAACGAGGCAAAAATTTAAAGTATCATTATGTTATTATTTATGTACACTAAATATATTTTACTAAATGATAGTCTAATGGTTCATTTAAATTTAAATGTAATAAATAATGACATGTATTTTAGCGTAACTAAAAAGTAGATGAGCTCAAGGGGCTCAAACCTGAAGACGTTACTAACACTAATCCTAGCAAGAGCAGTGCTTCGCAGAATGTGCCATCAGATCAGAAACGCGACCCACTGAGAAGATTCGGTGAGAAACTCAGTGGGATGTGTCTATGGGTTAATTCACTCGTCGAGCCCTTCGTCGCAAGCGACGGTTTCGACGAGGACGGTGACCGCCGGTGCTTGTGGTACCTAAAAGCATCGTTAATGGATCGGGAGGATCCGCAATGACGTGTTTAGAGCGACGCGGCGACGTCGACTGTTTACCATACGGTCTACAGGATCGGGTATATGGGCGCAAACGCCACTATTGGCAATAATTAACATAATGATATATAGTTTAGTTTATTCTATGTTAATATTTATTTATTATTAGCAACAAAACTTATTATGCCATATTTAATAATTAGCAGACACTGTTTTGATGTGAAAATGTTTAGAATATGTTTAATGTTTATATTATTGTTTAAAAACACAAATGACTGTATAAATGATTAAATATGAATAAAGCATAAATATTAATAATAATTTATATTATAATTAACAGTACTAATAATTTAATTAAGTATTGTAATTGTTATGCAATGATGTTGTTGGCGCCATCTATGAATAGGCTGGATAATAACAATGTTAGTTAATATAACTTAAAAGTAATTTATGTAAAATAAATTAAATGTCAGTCATGTAAAAATCACTAAAATATGTATTGTGAATATTAAACTATATTTTGTGAATTGTTTCGCAGTAATTACACTTGTTTGTTTAAAAGAAGTTGTAGTTGCTATAACCATCACAAAATGGCTAATTGTGTAAGAACCAAGACATGGCTTTATGTTGTAAACAAGTAATGTTAAAGTTTTATAAAATTGTATTGTATTTTCATTGTAAAAGAACTTATGTGTGAAAACCCTGGCTTAACGCCGACAGGCATGTAATTCCCGGCGGCCACGACAAGAGGGTTTTCATGTCGTGCCGCCTTCCCGAAGTGGCCCAATGATGCCGACTGTAGATACTTACTGACAGAGTCAAGTTCCAGGTCATCAAATATGCGATGCTTTGCTTCTTACAAAATAATAAACCTTATTATTTACAGCAATTAAAATAAATGATTCTTGTTAAAGAAGTCGTTATTGCCAAATCGCTCTAGTTTTACCAATCGCTTTTCATATGCCTAACATATTTGTCATTGAAGTACAATAGCTAGAGTTCTTTTTTTTTTAAATGTTATCGAATCGGTTTTTACGATAAACTAGAGGTCCCGCAGTAGTCGAAATTCGACTATAATTAATTGGAATTGTATAATAAGTATGTACACTATTATCATTGTATTTTATACTTCTATAATCACAAATTTAGCCAAGGCTACACTATAAAAAAATATTAATAAAGACAAACAATATTTAATCTATTCTCAATTTGACCACAGATGTCAAGAACAAAAGTTTGACAATAAATAGTAGGTATGTATGCGTGTGTGCGTCAAATACATGGTATGTAGTGTGTGTAATGGTTTCTTTATTGATTTAATGTATCTGTTATGCATTATTTAAAAAAAATATTAGCATTGTGCACTTCTTCTCTATATTCTCTATAAGTGTGGAAAATTTCATACTCCTCCGTCCGCGCAATTTTCGTAAAAAGGGATACAAAGTTTTTGCTTCACGTATTAATATATAGATAATCTCACGGTTTTTTTTCTTGATTTCAATATTTTAAAGCGGACCTTGGCACTAGACCGGGAAAACCCTAGGAAGAAGAATAAGAAGAAGTATTATTTTCGACCACCTATCCTCTGTGACCACGAAAACGGTAGTGTTCGAAAGGTTTGAAATAATAAAGGCTAGATTAAACCGTAAATGTAATTTTAACTGTCTACGAGTCGCAAAAACCAATGACAATGCTAATTTCATCATCATCACCAAGTATTTCTGCCGTGAAGCAGTAATGCGTTTCGGTTTGAAGGGCGCGGCAGATGTTGTACTCAGGGACGTCTTAAACTACGATGGGGCCCTTGGGCACACAAGAATTTGAGGCCCTTTTGGGAAGTAAAAAAAGCGAATTATAATAACATTTTTTTACTGAGTTTAAGACCATTTATTATAGGTAATCAAATACAGTATGATATAATAGTCATTAATGATATTAGAATGCTGCTGGTTTTTTGGTTACCATTTCGATAACGGTTTCTTTCGGGATTTCTGTTGAGCAAAATCTTCTATTATAGTCATAGTATATGCCTTGTGTGATTACTGATTTGTGAAAAAGTGTAATGTGCCCGCCAAAATGTTTTGAGAATAAACGTGTGAGAGAAATTGTCGGTCTTTCGGGGCCCCCTGAGAATGGGGGCCCTGGGCACGGGTCCCGTGTGCCCTTATGGTAAAGACGGTATTGGTTGTACTGTAAAAACTGAGACTTTAGAACTCATGTCTCAGGATGGGAGGCGGAATTTACGTTGTACATGTCTATGGGCTTCGGTAACCACTTAACAGCAGCCGTGAGCTCGTCGACCCATCTAAGCAATAAATAAACAAAAAACCTTAACGGGAATCACACTTTATGAGCATGCTATCGAAACAGTTTAAAATGATAACATTCAATGGACCTCAAGAGAACGGTTCTTTTTCCAAAAAAAAAAACAATAAAAAAACAAACATATTTCACCATCACAATCTGAATGCGAGACCTTGTGTGAAATGAGTGAAGTCAAACAACACTGAAACCAGACTGCCTTCGCTGTTATTACAGTAACCGCTAGATTTTCAGGGTCATTCACGAATAAATACGAAAACAGTAAACCAAGATCATTATAGTATTGCCCAAAAAGTGATCTAAAACCTCCATAATTCAAAATCCTTAAAAGACTTGGACTATAATAGAACAAATTCGATTTATTACCACTAAGTAATCGGATCGTTTGGAACCTCTGGGTTTACGGAGGGACTTCAGTTTACTCTGTATTTTGTACCGTATTTTCTATGAGGAGTGCTCTGAGGAATTATTTGAGATGATTCCATCATCTCATTTTTGGCATCGCACCGCCCGCCCCCAGAGTAGAGTCCATACATACTACCTGGAGCCACTGCGTTCATCCACAGTGCGTTTCCAGCGATCTTTTTTGCCACTTACTTTGGAATGAGCTTCCCTCCACGGTGTTTCCCGAGCGCTATGACATGTCCTTCTTCAAACGAGGCTTGTGGAAAGTACTAAGCGGTAGGCAGCGGCTTGGCTCTGTCCCTGGCATTTGCTGACGTCCATGGGCGACGGTAACCACTCACCATCAGATTGGCCGAATGCTCGTCTGCCTACAAGGGCTATAAAAACCGCAAACCTTCTAAGAAATATAAAAAATATTTATAGGTTTGTCTGTTTTATCGTGTTTTATACGTTCGTGCGTAAATTCAGTTGAATCTTTGTTGTTGATGTTGCTGTTTTTAGCACCGTACCATCGAAGTACGCGCGCGTAGCATTAGCATCCAAACTTATAAACTTATTACGACAACAAGTCTCATTGGAATACGGTAATAACAAATAAATATAGACTACCGAGACGCATGACCAACTATTCCGGAATAAACATCATTTACAACGTGTAATGATAATGCGTAGACCTGTTCGCGAGCTTATTGGAAACCTTCTCTCCAAATTGACTGAAAAAACAAAATGGAGTCGTTCGAAATACCACATATAAAACGTGGCGGGATGGGGGACGGGGGGGACGCTCATTATTACTATATCGACCAAGGTATTACGTACATTCGTTTAAGACACGCCGATATAGTAGGTTGTTTACTAATGGATATTTGGAGTTCTGTTTCCATGGCAACGAGCTGAAATTCTATTGAGATCGTATCCAACGCATCGCTTATGAGACAGCTTAGTTAACAAAACAGATCTGGAGACAACCGTCAGAACAATGCTTATCTTAGTTAGTTAAAATCGGCCAAATCAACCAAACCTTCAGACCCAATTAATTTTAACCCATACACCTTACCTATTAAATCACTTTATATTGCAAATTCGAACCATAACCCTTAAGCATTGTACCAAATTCGTCACTATTCTACCAATACGTACTATAACAAAACCGATCAAGCCACGTAACTCTGACATTCAATTTGATCGGCCGCTGTCACGTCATGTGGGCGTAGAAGCTAAAACTGGCACTTACATGCGAAATTGCGTAACTCCAAACACCGGTCGACGCGCGGTCAACGCAAGGTCCACGTACAAATTATACGACATTACAAAACACCGGGGACATCTCGATGAACCGACCACGACGAGTTAGCGTTCGCGGGTGTTGTAAATCTGATGATTTACGGATAGATGCGATAGCTATTATGGAGTTAGGTAAGCGTTTGAACAACGCTAACTGCCGGTCTGTTCGATGATCAAACTAGATCAAAGTATGGTAAAATTTGCTCTATATATTTGCTCAACACAAACCGGGAGAAATGGCGATTGCTCGTGAGGCGTATAGTATCTACCCACAGCAATGAAACTGAATTACTACTACGATCGCTCTGACAATAGTGATACGACAAAAGAGAAGATTATTAAAGATATAACTAGTTTTCGATCAGCAGCAAAACGATTTGACTGTATGACACAATCGAATGTCGCGCTAAAAATACAGAAGCAAGATCACGACTGTAGTGATTAATGAGAAAAGCAAAGAAAATCATGTTAATTAAATGGGCGGATACCCAGAAAATGCCACTACGGACCGATAACCTTTATTAAGATTACAAAAACCCGCCGAGTTTAATCCATGAAACGCGAGAATGTTTATTGATAAGAAGCGAGGAAACCTAATCGTGCTCGTTCAAGGTCCCGGAGACGCGATAAGTGATAGATCATGACTTTTAAAACTTATTTTATTTAAAAACGTTTGGATTTTTAAAGTTCGTCCAGCCGACAAGAAGCCTTTTTCCATCGTTCTAGGCGCCAGAAAACGATGACTATCTGGCTTTTGTGACCATTAGCTCTTATATTAGGACTAACAAGGGTCATCATCATCATAATCGGTTGCTCTTGGCAGAGCAGTCGTGGTCATGTGGAATTTTTGCTTTTATTATTGCCTTGACAGATGTTTTCCATAGTTTGCGAACCGAGGCCCGGCGCACACACTCGTTAAGTAGGGTTTCAGTAAGGTCTTTCACCTGATCAGTCCAACGCATGGGGATTCGTCCACGAGATCTCTACCATTGACCCTACCTTGAACAACAAGGGTAGCGGTATTATAAATATAAAATATCATTTGAAATTTCTCATGATATGTAGTTCGAAATTCCCCCCAAACAACTATGTTCCACAATCCTAGACGGTCCCTCTTGGATTGTCTCGCTCGGCAGGAGACGAACCCCGCTAGTCTGAGGATACGAAATGACACTAACCTGTCAGGACTCCAAACCGAACGTTTAATCCCCGCCTTTACAAAACTCGCAACGTGTAAAGTACGATGCGCGACCTAGACGCGGATTTCGTAAAATCCAACGGACGTCCTCCACTGATAAATCAAGTCAACTAACTGAAGCAGCGACTTACAATACCGAGCGCGTAGCTAACTTACAGTAATAAATTGTTTACAGTCTATAGGAGTAATAAAATATCAGTTTAATTACTTTCTTTTGTGATATTTTGTCCATTTCTAACTTAATCTTCGTCAAGCTAGAATTAGTTTAATAGTGTTTGTGTTGACTGGGTGTCATTTAGTCGATAACTATATTGGTTGTATTATTGTCTGTCTGCTTTTGTGTCTATCACTGTTTACCCCACAGATAAAGCCCACTGAGTTTTCGCTAAATCTTCTCAGTGGGTCGCCTTTCCGATCCGGTGATAGATTCTACGAAGCACTGCTCTTGCTAGGATTAGTGTTAGCAACGTCGTCAGGTTTGAGCCCCGTGAGCTCACCTACTTGTTAGGTTACGCTGGCAAGCCTCTCAAGGCTACCAGCTTAGGTGGGATTAAAAAAAACTGTTTTTTACAAATTGTTTGCTTTCCGCATTGAAAGACAAATGAAAACTACATGAAGTTTTTCATCGCTAGTTCTAAGAACGTTTACGCTTGCCAGATTCTTAGAAATACACAATTTTATCGGATTCTAACCAGCTGGTCAGCGAAATGTGTGAAAAATATTTTTTGTTTGATAACTATTTTCAAATGAAATCGCTGCAAAAAATGAAAGTCAAGGAAGGTCACCGCTTGACCTATACACTCCCTCATCGGGAAGGTATTGGTGCGCAGCATTTAATGCACTTCCTAGATTAATTACTGGCAACATTAACGTCTGATGCATCTGTACAGGTGAAAGGCGGACATTGACCTTTCGGCCTTCAATTCGTCAATAATTTCGGTGCAATTTATGATCTTCGACAATATCGTTATTAATTGGCATATTTTAGCAGATTTTTAAATATAAGTGAGATATTTTCTGTTCTGTATCAGCACGCGCCTTTACTATTACTATTAATCTTCTAACTGCCAGACTTGGTGACTTATAGTGGAGTCTCCCGTTTTAAACTTCCAATCTATATATTAATACGTGAAGCGAAAACTTTGTACCCATTTTTACGAAAATTGCGCGGACGGAGGAGTATTAAATTTTCCCCACTCATAGAGAATATAGAGCAGGAGTGCAGAATGCTATTTTTTTTTAAAATTATGCATACAAAATACAGAATTCAATAAAAAAAAACATTACGCACACTACCATGTATTTGACACACACACACACGCATATAATTATACTTTTTTGGATATTGTTAATCTATCTATACTAATATTATAAAGAGGAAAGATTTGTTTGTTTGTTTCGAATAGGCTCCGAAACTACTGGACCGATTTGAAAAATTCTTTTTCCATTAGAAGCCGACACTGTCCCTGATGAACATAGGCTACTTTTTTTAATTTTTTTTTATTTTTTTTTTTGGTTTCATGTGTGTTTTAATGTTTCCGAAGCGAAGCGAGGGCGGGTCGCTAGTATATTAATACGTGAAGCAAAAACTTTGTATCTCTTTTTACGAAAATTCACAGACGGAGGAGTTAAATTTTCCCCACTCATAGAGAATACAGAGGGAGTGTAGAATGCTAATAAAAAAAAAATATGCATAAAAAATACAGAAAGTCAATAAAAAAACATTACGCACACTACCATGTATTTGACACACACACACACACACGCATATAATTATACTTTTTTGGATATTGTTAATATAATTAAAACCACAGACATTTTCGAATACAACTTTTTCTTTGTACCCGACACATTACCACAACCGCATCGGACGAGACGGTTCGCATTATCGTTTATGGAAACAATTAGGTTCTGCGTCAGGAATGACGTGATCAGCGTAATAAACAACAGTTCAGATATTTTCGGACGATGGTTATTTGATATTTTATGACTTCGCAGTTGGATAGACTGCGATTTATTTGTTCGTATCATGAATTCAATCATCGCGACTGACAGCAATATTAGGGATATCTATCGCGAGCGGTTTCGTGTGCTTTATACTCTGATACATATTTAAAATAAATTAATATAACTTGAAAATGAGGTTGTTAAGAGAGTGTTAACTATGAATGTGGAAGGATTTAGAGGAGGAGGTAGACCTAAGAGGAAATGGATGGATTGTGTCAAAGACGATATGGGTAGGAGGGGAGTGAGCGAAGAAATGGTATATGATAGAAGAGTATGGAAGGAGAAAACATGTTGCGCCGACCCCAGGTGACTGGGAGAAGGGCAGGATAATTATGACATATTTAAAAATGCCGATAGCATAGTACACGTGGTTATGTGTAAACAAAATATACTTTAAGAGTTTGAATCCGTTTTTTGGTATTACTTGCGTGAACTGTTTTAAGTGCAAGGCTTTATTGAAAACTCCTATGCGATTGAGCGTGACATATATTGAACAATTATTGTCATTAAACGAATCGCGTTGTGTTTAAAGACTATTGTGTACATATAAATATTATGGACTGCCTGCCCCGGCAGACTTCGTAATGCCTCAATCGATATATAAAAGACCTAAACTTTTGTATAAAATAAACTTAAAACAAACAAAAGGAATCCGCCCGAGCGACGGGAGACACATCAAAGGAAAAACAAAATTGTTATTTTTATTTAAATCAGAGCATTTTCATATTTATCTACCTTTTAAACCTTCTCTGGACTTCCACAAATAATTCAAGGCCAAAATTAGCCAAATCGGTCCAGCAGTTCATTTTTATATATATAGATAGATAGATTTAAAAGTTTGTTCGTAGGCTTTTTTTTTTTCTCAAACGTACTGGTCAAATACGCTTTATTTTCGAGCCCCGGAATGTCATGTCATTATTTAAATGAGGTTATAAGAGTTCTCACTTAATATTCGTTTAATTAAGATTGACATACAAAGTTCGAAGGTGTGTGTAATGGCAGCAGAGTCTGGACACTCAATCAGCGAAGTAGGTTACCTTATAACAACCGTCCGGTATAACGGCATCGATTGAAATACGACAGTATTGGGTCACCGTGTTTGTATCTTGGTTACTCATTTCATGGCTCAATTGAAACCTTTTGTTTCGGGCCGAACCTAATTCGAGTTCTCAACGTCTAGGGGGCTCGCGGGGTATGTGGGACTTGATGGCAGACGTTGGGAGCAGACCGTGGGCCCTGGGACGTGTTAAAGCCCTCCCCACCAAATGACTCTCCTTGTAGGGTACAACCACCCAACGTCCGATATCCGGGAACAGAGCTCGGTCAGAGTAGGGGGGTTCCACAGTCAACACTAGGCTCAATTGTAGTCTGACGAGCCAATACGTGACATTAAAATATAGGGATAATTTTGCTAATGAGAAGTGAAAGCTTTCTGTTGACCACTCCCATAAACTGGACAAATTGAAAAGCACTCTCCCACTTTGTATCTTGTTAAAAGTCTCAATATTTCGAGAACATTCATTCGCAAACATTAAATCATTCATAAACAGACAATCGAAAAGCAGCCAAGAGACGCGGCTGAAAATTATTGTTTGTTACAACTCGTTAGGAGCTGAAAACATTTAAAATAATTGAGTTTAAACAACATGATAGACCTTCTATGGTTCAGTTTTTTATAAAATATATCTAGCGACATCGCAATATACCTTTCATCATTTGGCGTATGTGAAAACGGTTCTCCGGAAGAGGTATCTTTTTTTTTTTTTTATTGCCCTTGTAGGCAGACGAGCATACGGCCCACCTGATGGTGAGTGGTTACCGTTGCCCATGGACTTCAGCAATGCCAGGGGCAGAACCAAACCGCTGCCTACCGCAAAAATTTTTTAGCGATATACTTTTAGCGATAATACCGCCTAGAGGCTATTATTACCTATTACCGAATTTTCAATGTTAATTATGCTTGACCAATAAAGTATACTTTCTCTTTCTCTCCCCTTCTCTTTCTAAAGACGTCTCCTCACATAATATCATTTGTACCTTTACCCTCCACGATTAATTGCGTGTCACGAAATGGGTGTGAGACGAAAATATTACACAACAAGGAGTTTAAAGACAGAACAGTGGCACAAAACCAACCTGACCGCAAAACTGACCAACGTTTTAAAATAAACACGGCCGCGTCTCGTTGATGACTGGTCACACTAAAAGCGGAGTGTTAAGTAATTACTGTACGGGTATGGGTTTAATGAAATAATATTTATATTACACATAGGTTACGTCGCTTGGAAAGTTGGGAGTTTTTTTTTTATGTAGGTAGGCCCTAGAAACACTCGGTGTATGTGATAACAGCGAATATTATGGTACTGGTGGTAAAACCTCTTGAGAGTCCGCACGGGTAGGTACCACCACCCTGCCTATTTCTGCCGTGAAGCAGTAATGCGTTTCGGTTTGAAGGACGGGACAGCCTTTGTAACTATACTTGAGACCTTAGAACTTATATCGCAAGGTGGGTGGCAAATTTACGTTTTAGATGTCATGGGCTTCAGTAACCACTTAACATCAGGTGGGCTGTGGGCTCGTCAGCCCATCTAAGCAATAAAAAAAATATATGGAGGAGAATAGCCTCATCCAAAAGGATGTTGAAGACCGTGCAAAATGGAAGAGTTTAAGTAGGAAAGCGGACCCTGGTTCTAGCCCGAGAAAACGCTTAGAAGAAGAAATAGGAAAATTATCCAGTTTTAAATATGAAAACAGTATATTCGACTACCTATCTGCGACTTGCCTCGGAGGGCTATTCTAGCTAGCTTTCACTAGGACAGATGAGAATTTACGCACCTCTGCCCTAACGAGAGCAGTGATTCATTGAATCTATCACCGCATCGAATTCGCGATCCAATGAGAAGATCCGGCGAAGATATACTCAGTGGGTTTGATAGATGGCAATGATACGTCTGAAGTTACTAGCTATGTAATCTTTAAATGGGAAAATTTTATTTACATGGGAAATGAAAGCATAATTAGGTACTTTAGTGATTGCAACTGATGTAAGTAAATCTTGAATAAACTAATTATGAGCGAGCCAGATGGCACTGATTGAAAATACGATTGGGCATTTACCACATTAGAGCGTCCAAATTGAAGAGTATCAGTTACACGTTGGCAATTTAAATAAGATCTGTACTAGTACTAATATGGTACCTCATACTTGGAAATAAAATGTAGTTGGGCAGAGTTTTTGAAACCATGAACTTACGTAAAGATTCCCTAATCCGAAGTATTTCCATACGGATAATCGAAACAAGCGATGGGAATCGAGGGGCAGTACCGCGCACGTGTTTTATGCACGTGCACAAATATACCGATACATGTGTATCGTAGCGTCTTCAATGACAAAATATTGATATTCAATGGAGCAAATTCCTCTCAAGAGTATTCGCGAATCGAAATCGTTTATAAATATAGGCCACGTATCGTCAAATTGGGACCAATTCATTTCATTTCAATATATTTCGGCGCACCACTTGACCCAATTATTCTGTAATTGTTCGTAATGGAATAAATAATACGTCAAAGTGAGAAAACTGACGCGGTCTCACTTTAAATACTTATTTGTTTATTAAATTAAAACATTATGGCCGAATAAAAGAGTAAATAGGCTATACAAAAAGTCATCATATTACGTCTTTCAAAATAAATACTTAACTTTTAAGGACATATTAAGAAAATGATAACTTTCATCTAACATTGTAATTAAATACAGTTGTTCCATCAGTAGCGCTCGAGTTTAAAAGTATGTGATTTTTTCCTACCTATGCTGATAGCCTTGAGAGGCTACTTCAGCTTCACCCTAACGTGTAGGTGAGCTCACGGGGCTCAAACTGGAAGTGTTGCTAAGACTGGCCCTAGCATGAGCAGTGCTTCGCAGACTCTACCACCGCATCAGTAACGCGACCCACTGAGATGATTCGGCGAGAAACTCAGTGGGCTGTGTCTATGGGTTAATTTACTCGTCAAGCTCTTCGTCGCAACCGACGGGTTCGGCGAGGACGGTGACCGGTGCTTGTGGTACCTAAAATCACCGTGAATGGATTGGTAGGATCCGTAATGACTTGTCAACTTTGTAAATTTAGACATTTATATTTTATGTAAAAATATATCTATAAGCAGAGGTTTATGAGAATTTTCCTCGAACATTGAATACTTATATCACTACTAACGACCCGCCCTCGCTTCGCTTCGGAAACTGTAATTTATTATTGATTTCTCCACTATTTAATGGATATTATTATACATATAAACCTTCCTCTTCAATCACTCTATCTAATAAAAAAAAACGCATCAAAATCCGTTGCGTAGTTTTAAAGATTTAAGCATACATACGGACAGACAGATATAGGGACAGAAAAAGCGACTGTTTTATACTATGTAGTGATTTCTATTATATCTTAATAAGTCACGCAGGTTCCATGGTGTTGCGGGATTAAATTTAGTGTACCTCTCTTGGTGTGCACGATACTGAGGCAATTGCGTTAAAAGGGGAAGCCGGAACCCGATTCTACACTATAAACCTTGTAAACTACATTTACAACCTATATTTACATGATGGGGGCTTTTGACGTTCATCTTTCTTGGAATTAAATCGATAAAAGTTTACGATGTTGCGTTTTGCAGGATCGTTTTGTTATTATTACAGTAGATTGGGGGGAATAGAAACTAGAGTTAGATTAGAGACAAATCTCCCTGGGGGACCGGCTTTCCCCCTGGGGGACCGGCTCCTTGAGCTATATAATGGCTGCTTGGAGTCGGGACGGTTTCCGTCGCTCTGGCGGACGGGTAGACTTGTGTTGTTGAGGAAGGAGGGGCGCCCGGTGGATACAGCCGCCGGGTATCGTCCTATCGTGCTGCTGGACGAGGCGGGAAAATTGCTGGAACGTATTCTGGCTGCCCGCATCGTTCGGCACCTGGTCGGGGTGGGGCCTGACCTGTCGGCGGAGCAGTACGGCTTCCGGGAGGGCCGTTCGACCGTGGATGCAATTCTTCGCGTGCGGTCCCTCTCGGACGAGGCCGTTTCTCGGGGTGGGGTGGCGCTGGCGGTGTCTCTTGACATCGCCAACGCATTTAACACTCTGCCCTGGACCGTGATAGGGGGGGCACTGGAGAGGCATGGAGTGCCCCTCTACCTCCGCCGGCTGGTTGGGTCCTATTTGGGGGCCAGGTCGGTCGTATGTACCGGGTACGGTGGGACCCTTCATCGTTTTCCGGTCGTGCGTGGTGTTCCGCAGGGGTCGGTTCTCGGCCCCCTCTTGTGGAATATCGGGTACGACTGGGTGCTGAGGGGCGCCCTCCTCCCGGGCCTCCGCGTTATTTGTTACGCGGACGACACGTTGGTCGTGGCCCGGGGGGATGATTTTAGGGAGTCTGCCCGTCTCGCCACAGCGGGAGTGGCCCTCGTCGTCGGAAGGATAAGGAGGCTGGGTTTCGACGTGGCGCTCAATAAATCCGAGGCTCTGTGGTTTCACGGGCCGCGGAGGGCGCCACCCGTTGACACCCACATCGTGGTTGGAGGCGTCCGGATAGGGGTCGGGGTGCAGTTGAAGTACCTCGGCCTCGTGTTGGACAGCCGGTGGGCCTTTCGTGCTCACTTTGCGGAGCTGGTCCCCCGATTGATGGGGACGGCCGGTTCTTTGAGCCGGCTGCTCCCGAATATTGGGGGACCGGATCAGGTTGTGCGCCGTCTCTACGCGGGGGTGGTGCGATCGATGGCCCTGTACGGTGCACCTGTGTGGGCTGAGCCGCGCAACCGGGCCACTATGGCTCGGTTCTTGCGCCGGCCGCAGCGCACCGTTGCCATCAGGGTCATCCGCGGATATCGCACCGTCTCCTTCGAGGCGGCGTGTG
This sequence comes from Bombyx mori, assembly GCF_030269925.1. Lineage (NCBI taxonomy): Eukaryota > Metazoa > Arthropoda > Insecta > Lepidoptera > Bombycidae > Bombyx > Bombyx mori. Next base: position 1,469,087 of record NC_085122.1, read on the forward strand.
TTTTGGCGGGGACGCCGCCATGGGAGCTGGAGGCGGAGTCGCTCGCTGCCGACTATCGGTGGCGCAGCGAGCTTCGTGCTCGGGGCGTGGCGCGTGTCCCCGAGAGTGAGCTGCGGGCGCGGAAGGCCCATTCTCGGCGGTCCGTGCTCGAGTCGTGGTCGAGGCGATTAGCCAACCCCACGTGGGGGCTACGGACCGTCGAGGCGGTTTACCCGGTCTTTGATGACTGGGTGAATCGTGGCGAGGGACGTCTCACCTTTCGTCTGGTGCAGGTGCTGACCGGGCACGGATGCTTCGGGAAGTACCTGCGCCGGATAGGGGCTGAGCCGACGACGAGGTGTCACCATTGTGGACACGACCTGGACACGGCGGAGCATACGCTCGCTGTCTGCCCCGCTTGGGAGGTGCAGCGCCGTGTCCTGGTCGCAAAGATAGGACCTGACTTGTCGCTGCCTGGCGTCGTGGCGTCGATGCTTGGCAGCGATGAGTCATGGAAGGCTATGCTCGACTTCTGCGAGTGCACCATCTCGCAGAAGGAGGCGGCGGGGCGAGTGAGGGAAAGCTCTCCTCACTACGCAGAAACCCGCCGCCGCCGAGCAGGGGGTCGGGACCGGGGTCGTATCCGTGACCTGGCCCCCTAAGAGCTAGGGGTCCCACCCGTTTTGTGCGGGGAGGGACCCAGACGAGGGGTGGCGTGCTCTGCACGCTCACCCGCAATAGGAAGCCGGGTGATGGTAGACCGCGTTCCCCCGACCGCTCTGGGGGAAGGTGTAACGCGGCGCCATCAAAGCGGGCTCTCGGCCCGCTGAACGAGGGAACCGGTGGTCGTTTCGCTGGCGGCCACCGGTCCGGCGTCCGTGGGACGGTGGGATGGATGTAATGTGCTCTGCGTCAACCCTGTCCCGCCGTTTCAATAGCCCCGACTGGGCTCCGGCCCGGTCCGAGGTAGGGCGCCGGTTGTGAGCGGCAGGAGTTTTTAGTGAGGTTCAACTCCCACATACCCCACCTGCCGCGCGGGTGGGGATCCGGCGATTTTCTCCTGTAGAAAAAAAAAAAAAAAAAAAAAAGAGACAAATCTGGGATGTCATAATACTTTTGTTGAGTTGTTACGATTTAACTTTGTTGAACTGAAAATTACTTTTATTTAGTGTTTAAGAATATTAAATAGTTTAATTTAGTCATCAAAGTTTTGTAACTCATTAAAGATATTAACAAGTGAATTATTATACCTAAAAGTAGGTAAACAAGGGAGTTTTACATTATATTTCTGCCGTGAAGCAGTAATTGCGTTTCGGTTTGAAGGGTGGGGCAGCCGTTGTAACTATACTTGAGACCTTAGAACTTATATCTCAAGGTGCGTGGCGCATTTACGTTGTAAATGTCTATGAGCTGCAGTAACCACTTGACACCAGGTGGGTTGTGAGCTTGTCCACCCATTAAAGCAATAAAAAAAAATATACTAGAAGAGGCTACACAAAAATAAAACGCAGGAAGCATTTTGATTTTCAGAAAACTAACAGCGTGTCAATGTGCCGGTTGAGAAACAGACTGCAAAATCTTAACCCGCAAAGTACACATTACTTTCAAGGCGAGATAGTTAATCGTCGGGTATTATTGCGTAAAAAATAAAACTTCAAATCCTAAACGAATGTTTCTTGTGCATCTTCGAAAGGTCAATGGGATTTTGTCTTAATGACCATATAGCTGCATGTATCTGACAAATGCATATTGCGATAAAAATATGTAAACGTATTCAAGGACTGAGTTGCTATTTTGTTTGAGCGAGATTACGGAGTGGAGTTCATCCGTACTACCTGGAGCCACTGCGGTCATCCACAGTGCGTTTCCAGAGATCTTTTTTGCCACGTACCATCCGGCTATGGAATGAGCTCCCCTCCACGGTGTTTCCCGAGCGCTATGACATGTCCTTCTTCAAAAGAGGCTTGTGGAGAGTATTAAGCGGTAGGCAGCGGCTTGGCTCTGCCCCTGGCATTGCTGAAGTCCATGAGCGACGGTAACCACTCATCATCAGGTGGGCCGTATGCTGCGTCTGCATAAGGGTCATAAAAAAAAAAGATTTCGCTTGATACACGACATAATGTATCTTTGTAATTAAAGGTGAGTTTTATTTGGTATTAGCATCAACAGTTCGACGTTCTTAATTGAACTTCAATTCAGCGGTTCAGCTGCAGCTTCAGCAGAAATTACAAAAAAGCGGAAGTATTCGGGTTTGGGATCTTCTTATTCTTTTTTGCCTTTCGCGGTTGAGACGATGGGCCCTTGGGGCCCTGAAGCAAAGAAATTTTTAACAGAAATCTCCAAACGCTTGAAGGAGGTTACACATGATGCTAAGGCTGGCTGGTACTTTGCACAGAGAGTGAGTCTGGCTGTCCAACGAGGCAACGTAGCCAGTATCTTGGGAACTGTGCCTCCTTCAAGCGCATTGGAAGATCTGTTCTACTGTGTGGGTTGAGTTATGTTAAATTATTTTGATTTGACTTTTTGTTAATAATAAAATACCGTGAACTAAAAACTTCAATTAAGTTTACTTCATTCCAATAGCTGAAAAAGGTTTATCTTATAATATTTTTTCGAAAATTTAAACTTCAAATGGCTCTCCTGTAAAGTCGCCTAAATATCGCTTAAACCAAATATCCTTTTTTACCCATCGTATTGACCTCGGAACTATAAACAAAAGCAGTTGGCTCTGAAGTCGTCGTGGCCTATAGGATAAGACGTCCGGTGCATTCGTATATAGCGATGCACCGGTGTTCGAATCCCGCAGGCGGGTACCAATTTTTCTAATGAAATACTTACTCAACAATTGTTCACGATTGACTTCCACGGTGAAGGAATAACATCGTGTAATAAAAATCAAACCCGCAAAATTATAATTTGCGTAATCACTGGTGGTAGGAGTCCTCTTGTGAGTCCGCACGGGTAGGTACCACAGCCCCGCCTATTTCTGCCGTGAAGCACTAATGCGTTTCGGTTTGAAGGGTGGGGCAGCCGTTATAACTAAACTGAGACCTTAGAACTTATATCTCAAGCTGTGTGGCGCATTTACGTTGTAGATGTCTATGGGTTCCAGTAACCACTTAACATCAGGTGGGCTGTGAGCTCGTCCATCCAACTAAGCAATAAAAATAAAAAAAAAACATTAAACAAAAAACCAAAAATAAGTACGCTTGACTTTCGAATACCAAACGTCCACAAAAAAAAAAGATAGATTCTTAAAAAACAAAAACAATTTTTCCTTAATCTTCATTGCGAAAAACAGTTTCATTCACTCAAACCGACGAGTGATCTGGCAACGAACTCTGAAACAAATGTAGAAATACGAAAATCCATTTTAATAACGATTCTCAAGCTCTATCAACAACTACAATACGAGGAAAAACAGTTTTTATCTTAATAATCATTAAGTAAATGACTATATCATTACCACCACCACACTATCAAGTCATTGTTATCAACATTACAATCCTGTCTGAGTGTCATCAGGCTTAATTTTAATACTTGAATCTTCGATGTGCTTTACTGAGAAACCGCTAGTCATATGTAATTATCACGGGCTCAACGGAATTTTCAGGGCAAAAATATTGTGATCAGGGATGCGCCGGCATTTGGTTAAATGATTTTCAAGTTATTTAATACTAGCGACCCGCCCTCGCTTCGCTTCGGAAACATTAAAACACACATGAAACCAAAAAAATAAAATAAAAAAAAATTAAAAAAAAGTAGCCTATGTTCATCAGAGACAATGTCGGCTTCTAATGGAAAAAGAATTTTTCAAATCGGTCCAGTAGTTTCGGAGCCTATTCGAAACAAACAAACAAACAAATCTTTCCTCTTTATAATATTAGTATAGATAGTATAGATATAGACTAGCTTTTATCCGCGACTCTGTCCGCGTGGACTATTTACTTTGGCATAACGCTAAATTTTACCCCCACTTCATTTACGTAGAAAGTGAAAATATTTTTGAATTATAGAATGTTAAGGAGCTATTTAAACCCCTATTTTGAAACATTCTTTATTGGTGCTCCACTTGTATAGGTTTTCCGTGATGTTATATAACATTGAAAGAATTTTTCAAATCGGACCAGCAGTTCCTGAAATTAGCGCGTTCAAACAAACAAACTCTTCAGCTTTATAATATTAGTATAGATTAATTTTAAGCTTTTCTTAAATATTAGTTTATGTCGCTCCAAAATAGTAGATGCTTTGTTTTTTTTTTTTTGCTTCATTGTTTATTCTGGATTTGGACGAATGAGGTTCCTCTTCACCCGGTGCAAAATGGTTGATGCAGTCCATAGACATTACACCGTGGAATCTCGAGATCGAATTTCGCAATTTCATCAATACATACATAATAATATATAACGAATATCTTACCACTCCCACCACTTTTTTTTTATTGCCCTTGCAGGCAGACGAGCATACAGCCCACCTGAGGGTGAGTGGTTACCGTCGCCCATGGACTTCAGCAATGCCAGAGGCAGAGCCACGCCGCTGCCTACCGCTTAATACTCTCTACAAGCCTCGTTTGAAGAAGGACATGTCATAGCGCTCGGGAAACACCGTGGAGGGGAGCTCATTCCATAGCCGGATGGTACGTGGCAAAAAAATAGCAAGCAAATAGCATGACTACTTCGTAGGTGTAGCTGCCTAGGAGTGGCCTTACAATACCAACTGATTGGCGTTCACAGCACACTGGTTAAATGCTTAGACAACGTCCAGTCTACAAGGAATCCCCTAGTTCTCTTTTACATCCACAAGAAGATATGGAGTGGTCCCGTATTAGCCACATAACTCAGCTGTTTCTGTTCTGCTGATTTCATTTAGTTAAGAAACAATAACTCCGCCCCTGATCATCAGATATTTCCTTTTAAACTGCTACACGTTAAAAGCCAATCAAATCAAGAACTAAAAGTTTAAAAAGTTTTTATAATATTAAATTTCTTTGTCTAAATCATTGACGAATTTCTTTTTACAAAGATAATTATTGTAAATAGACATGCTTTAACAAAAACCGACTTCAAATATAAAAAAAAAAAGATATTCCAAAACAAATTAATATACACTAAAAACAATAATCATCGAAATCGGTTGCCGTGATATTGAGTTATTGAGTTATTAATATATGTCGCGCACGTACTTAATGAACATTTAAGAATTAGTGGTTTTCTCGTGGACACCATTATCAGAACTGGACTACATTGTAATGGGACCACGCGGGGAGCGTCAGCTTTCTAATAAAAAAAGAATCATCAAAATCGATTCACCCAGTCAAAAGTTATTAGGTAACAAACATACCTAGTCTAATTGAGAACCTCCTCCTTTTTTGAAGTCGGTTAAAATTTTAAATTTATGTTATAGTTTGAGAAATGTAAAGTTATAATTTCGAACCATTAAAAATAATGGTTGATATATCAGTAGTATAATAACGTACAGATTAATACACACATAGAATATTTAACTCGCGTCGAAAAACAAGGTCTTAAAAGCAATCGGCTTCTACATACTGTTCAATATTTAAAAAACATTTGCATTTTGCAAGGATTTCCGTCAGCTGCGTCAACCGGTGTACCAAATTCGATTAATTATTTCCATTCATCGGAGTACTTTGAACCACAACCTATTATTAATTACGAAGCATTGTTCAATAATTCCCTAGGTTATTTTCTCATTGAATCTGCGCTCCATTTGTCCCGTTCGAGAAGACCATTGAAGATAACAACATCAGACAATATTCGCAATTCAACTATTGATTCAGTCAGACGTTTGGTAATGACAAAGGAAGTCTTATTTTAAAATAGGGCTGTGCTATATTCAGTAATCGGTATTGTAATAAAAATACTACGTAATCATAGGATGGAAGGATCCGCATAACACATTTTTGGGTCTATGACCTAATATTTCTTCATTATTATGCTATTGTCGTCCAAATAATAGGTTTTCTTCAAACATTGATTGAAGAAAGTAAAGATTTTTAAAGCGTTACCCTCTAATTCTTCATCTATTCTACTTCTTCTTTCTTTTTCTTAGATGGGTGGACGATCTCACAGTACACAGTCCACATAGTGTTAAATGGTTACTGGAGCCCATAGACATTTACGACGTAAATGCTGCTACCCACCTTGAGATATGAGTCTAAGGTCTCAGTATAGTTACGACGTCTGCCCCACCCTTCAAACCGAAACGCATTACTGCTTCACGGCAGAAATAGGCGGGGTGGTGGTACCTACCCGTGCGGACTCACAAGAGGTCCTACCAACAATAAAAAAATGTAGTATTGTCTCTTGTATTAGCGTGTTGTTTTTTTATTTATTTACTTCCTTCAATCCTACAGATCATTTTAAAAATAGACCCCCACGAGGTGGACCGAGAACCTATTGAGGTTCGCGGGGATCCATTGGATGCAAGCAGCGCAGGACCGATCGTTGTGGTGAGGCTCGGGTGAGACCTATATCCAACAGTGGGCGCCTGTGGGCTGATAGAATAGAACAAAATCCTCCATCGCACACGTACACACACCCGTGAATCTTGTGTCCAAAATATTTATTTTCTGATAAGGTTTTGCAGATGATGTTTCTGTAACTGTTTCTTTACATCCTTCAAGAGGCCTAAATATTACGCGAAACAAAACACGTACAATCACGTATCATCTACAATTGTGTATCATGTTTTGTGTGCTAATTCAGATGTAATACGGACTAACCATGTGAGTCACCACACATTCTTGGACGTCCCGATTTCTAAGGAACTTCGTGAAAGGAGCGAACTGATGTACGTGACTTCAAGATAATTCTGATTGTTTTAAAAATTATCCTCTATTACCATGTATCATTGAATTTTGTAACTTCATGCTTTTGGATTATATTTTACAGTTTACTATAAAAGAAGAACACGCAGATGGCCTTAAGCTCTGCTTTCACGTCATTAACAATTTAAATTCGTAGCAAATGGATGACAATAACCTTAATACTTCACTCACTAATTTCACATAGGTACTGATTCGATCATCGTGATTTTGCATTCGGTTCAAAGGGAGCACCTATGGTAGGCGATCCTAAAACTTGCAAGATTGAGGAATTCATCACTGGAACAAAATATCCTGCGAGAAAATCAACAAATCAATTAGTTGTGTGTGAATCTTTTTGTGAAAAAAAACTCATATCTTGGAATTCTCGATGGCCACTTAAATACTTCTTGGTTGGGCCGCAGCAGCAGCAGACTTATCCGGGGTCCACAGCCGTTTGGCGATATACAGCGCGAGAACGGCACCGGTGGATGGTCTCTGGTCATTTTTGGGTCATTGAGCAAACAAAGTATTTCTGAATCATCAACTTTGCATTCGGGCCTCGTCCTAACACACGCAAAAGTTTCCACGGTTTAGATTGTCTACTTTACCCGGTACACGGTTCACGGTACGACTAATGTGCGGTGGATTACGTCATCTATAGGCAAAAATAGTTGCGACATTATGTAAATATTAATAGCAATGTTGTACTAGGGGACAGGTTGAACGTTTAAAAATAGGTTTTGTATAATCACTAAAATAATGGTCTTGACCTGATGGTTATAAACTATTGCTGGAGCGTGCATATTGTGGTCCAAGTTCAGACAAGCCACACGAGTTTGGTGTACGCTTTAGGAATGAAATAGTGATAATGAAATAGTTTCTTCCGCAAAATCTATTTTTGTATGGATTGGACGTAGTTGTTAATTATTGAATTGGCGTATTTTTATAGATAACTAGCTGACCCGGCAGACTTCGTAGTGCCCCAATCAATAAATAAAATACCTAAACTTTTGTATAGAATAAACTTAAAACAAACAAAAGAAATCCGTCCGACGGGGGACACATCAAAGGAAAACAAAATTGTTATTTTTAATTAATTCCGAGTATTTTCATATTTATCTGCCTTTTAAACCTTCCTTGGACTTCCACAAATAATTCAAGACCAAAATTAGCCAAATCGGTCTAGCCGTTCTCGAGTTTTAGTGAGACTAACGAACAGCAATTCATTTTTATATATATATAGATTATCGGTCTAAAAATATGTTCTATTTCTATAACTGAATAACAGGAAACACAGCTTTTACCTGTTAAATCTATGTTTGTGACCACAAACAGTACTTATATAATTCATCAAAAGGAAAAGCGAATTAAAAAAAATACTCTTCATAATTTCAAAGTATCCGCCCTGGCGCAAATACCTTAAATAATTATTGCCTTAATTGATTTAAATGGTGTTAAAAAAAAAAAACGACAAAAATGCCAAACGTCGTGAATTTATTATGCATTATGCAATTACCACAAAGGACCTCCAGGATATAAACCTGAACCATTACAACCGTAGCACGGAGTCCATTGATGGCCAAACCACAACGTTGCCATATAATTAATGTGCCATATTTAACGGCCGTCTGGTGTAGTGGTAAGTGACATGGTCACCACACAAGGGGGTCGCGGGTTCGAATCCCGCCAAGGGAAGATATTTGTATTATAAATATAAATGTATTTTCCAGGGTTATGGATGTATATTAAATATGTGTATGTGTATTATAAAAATCTTATATTTATTTCCGTCATCTGGTACCTGTAACACAAGTTCTTTACGAACTTATCACGGGACCAGTTAACGTGGCGTGACTGTTAGTAAATATTTATTTATTTATTTATATAACCAAAGAGCACTAGATACGCAATTTAAGACAATGAAAACGTATATATCTGTAAACGTATCGCAAAAACCTTACATGTCTATGACCTTTTGCGTCGAGCCGATAATTACATCATCCACTTCATGTTTCGTCACATGAAATTTTCGACAAAATTAATGATGGTATTTTTTTCGTTACAAGATAACGAAGCGTTTTCAGAATTAGCTTCTTAGAATCTGTTTCGTTATTAGTCATTGGATCTTAAAGTCTATGACATGGTTTTCTTGAAAATAGATATTATGAGGCGGCAGGGATTGTCGCCGACGTACCGCTTCTTTCTACGACAAACAATTAACATTCATTACATCCATTTTATATGGTGAAATAGACAGACTCGCTGGTGCAGTAGTTACTCGCTCCTAACTGTAGCCACTTCGATAAAGCGGAACGACATGAGAATCCTCTCATCGTGGCCGCCGGAAATTACATAGCCGATCCTGCGGACCAAACGGTAAACAGTCGACGTCGCCCAAAACACGTCATTTCGGATCCTCCCGATCCACTAACGGTGATTTTAGGTACCTCAAGCACCGGTCATAGTTCTCGTCGAACCCGTCGCCTACGACGAAGGGCTTGGCGAGTAAATTAACCGTCAGACACAGCCCACTGAGTTTCTCGCCGGATCTTCTCAGTGGGTCGCGTTTTCGATCCGGTTGTAGATTCTGCGAAGCACGACTCTTGCTAGGGTTCGTGTTAGCAACGTCGTCAGATTTGAGCCCCGTGAGCTCACCTACTAGGTAAGGTTACGCTGACACGGTCTCTTTAGAGTACTCTAGACCATAAGCTTAGGTAGGAAAAAAAACTGACTGTAGCGCCCAGGGGCGTGGGTTCGATTCCCACATCGGGCAAACATTGTGCGATGTACAGGTTTGTTCACTCTTTGTCTGGATGTTTATTATCTATATGTGTATATATTTATACGTATATGAGTATATTCGTCAGTGTGTGTCTTTAAATATTACTTTACGTGATCAAAAAATTAGTAAGACACTGAATTAAATAAAATGGTCTTGCTTATGCTATTTTTTTATTTTATTGCCTTTGTAGGCAGACGATCATGCGGCCCACCTGATGGTAAGTAGTCACTGTCGCTCATGGACGTCCGCAATGCCAGGTGTAGAGCCAAGCCGCTGCCTACCATTAATCATTATAGCAAGATCTTATGGTAACTTGTATACGCGCTTCGAGTAATTTCAACTTCGTCACAAACATAATGAATTGTTATAATGAATCATCGGAATTACATTACCCGACTTTCTTTGGCGCCGTATTCGTCGAACAACCATTAACGGTGACACTGTATTATCTCCAGACTTCTATTATCATTAGGTCAAGTCTTATTTAGACAAAATCCCAATTTGTCTTTAAAAAAAACGAGATACTTTTGAAGATAAGCATACGATGAACTTGTCTTTGTCGCTCGCTTCGCTGGGCATTTAAAATTAACATTATTATTTATTGTCATTATTATTAGGGAGTCCAACACTCATATAAATATTTGCCTATCCATTAATTACATGTATTTTCTACATGGATACCAAGTTTCAAGACAATCGGATGCATGGTTCAGTAGTTATAACGGAACATCCGTAAAAGCCACTGTAGATTTATATATTACTATAGATTATTATGAATTGCTTAAACACTGCTGAAGTTCATGAGAACACTTCACGTACTTTTTTTTTTATTGCTTAGATGGGTGGACGAGCTCACAGCCCACCTGGTGTTAAGTGATTACTGGAACCCATAGACATCCACAACGTAAATGCGCCGCCCACCTTGAGATATAAGTTCTTAGGTCTCAAGTATAGTTACAACGGCTGCCCCACCCTTGAAACCGAAACGCATTACTGCTTCACGGCAGAAATAGGCAGGTCGGTGGTACCTAACCGCGCGGACTCACAAGAGGTCCTGTCACCAGTAATGACGCAAATTGTAATTTTGCGGGTATGATTTTTATTACACGATGTTATTCCTTCACCATAGAAGTCAATCGTGAACTTTTCTTGAGTACGTATTTCATTAGAAAAATTGGTACCCGCCTGAGATTTTAACACCGGTGCATCGCTCAACACGAATGCACCTGACGTCTTATCCTTCAGGCCACGACGACTTAACCTTGGTCGAAAGTTTAAGTTTACGTGAAAATAACATCGTTGGAATTTTGAAATAATTTCAGTTTGATATATAAATTTAAAACATACGACACAATTGCACTCCTCTGCACTCCCCTAAGGTAGACTGTTAGAGAATGCCTATGGCATTAAGTCCGCCTTTATACTTTCTAGTATAAGAAGTTATAAATAAAAAAAATAAACAATTCGCTATTTCGGACGTATCTCTTTCTCCTTAATATGGAACCGAATACATTACACATACATATGTACGTATTATAATAATTATACATTACTTCTTCAAGTAATTGCGAAAATTATTAAATTAAAATGGCGTTCTCAATATCCTTTGGGCCTTGACGATCAGACGATACGAACATACACTGGACAATTAGTACTGTACTTATTTGTAAGAAGACGCATTTTTAACTACCTTTTTTTTATTACTCTAGATGGGTAGACGAGTTCAAACTCCACCTGGTATTAACGACTATAAGAATACACACATCACAATGTTAATGCTCCCACCCACCTTGAAACACGTAGGTACTAGACTCTCAATTTCGTTATGTCTCTTGTACATATCAAACCGGAACCCAAGACTGCCCAAGAGCGGTAAGCGAAAGCAATAAACAAGATAGTTGTGCCTATCCGTGTGCGCTTACAATACGTCCTACCGCCAGTTAAATTTATTAAGAGTATACTCAAGAAATTTGGATAATAACGGTAGGCAGCGGCTTGGCTCTGCCCCTGGCATTGCTGAAGTTCATGGGCGACGGTAACCACTCACCATCAGGTGGGCCGTATGCTCGTCTGCCTACAAGGGCAATAAAAAAAAATAAAAAAAATTAGGTGAGACTTTACCACCGCAGAGGCACTAAAACGAGCCAGTTTTGAGAATCGGTAAAAACGAGGGGGCCAGAATCTTATTGATGTTTCTTATACTTTTATTCTACGTAGCTTTAAGATCTTTAGGTTCCCAGGTTTAAAAGTGCGTTCAGCTTTCCAAGATTGCCTTCTATTATGAGCAACGCATTCTGGATCAAAACAGCCATTAGAGTTTTTCTGTGTGGCCCATATTGAATTTACATTATCCTTTACGTTTGAAAGCTAGTTGGTATCTCAACCGTATCTATTTCGCTCATGATGAGTAGTAATTGAGCAATCCGGAGCCCACTGAGTTTCTCGCACAATCTTCTCAGTGGGTCGCGTTTCCGATCCGGTGGTAGATTCTGCGAAGCGCGGCTCTTGCTAGGGTTCGTGTTAGCAACAACGTCAGGTTTGTTGTCAGGCAAAGAGCAATCGGGTAAAGTTGCTTTGTACAACTTATTAATTTTTTTTATTGCCCTTGTAGTCAGACGAGCATACGACCCACCTGATGGAGAGTGGTTACCGTCGCCCATGGACATCAGCAATTCTAGGGGCACAGCCAAGCAGCGGCCTACCGATAAGTACTCTCCACAAGATTCGTTTGCAGGACAGAAACTAGACACTATGTTATTGCTGTTCAGAAACACAACGGCTGAGATGGGTTCCTGGGAACGGTAACGTGCATGAGCGACGGTAACCATCGACAGTCAGGTGGGCCTAATACTCATCTACCTACAATGCTAATAAAAAAAAACGTTTCGAAAACCAAAATCATACACAGTATTAGGAATGATGTATTTATTGTTTTAAACTTCCGCGCTTATCTACATTATAAAGAATTACGTATTCACTACAGACATAATTCCTAGACACATTACGCATTATCAAATATATTCTAAGCCAGTATACCCATCATTTCCTCATAAATCACGGACAAGTCCGCTCATTAGACCGGCCAGTTGGCGCGACGGCACGTGTTCCCTCCCGCGTACACAAGAAAGGCTGTTCACACGCGAAGATATATGCCTGACTCCTTTCACAGTTTGTGTGAACCGGATTCGCTTGACGGCGGTCTTACCCCTAGTATTGCCAGCGCCTCGATGCGACAATAGCAAACTACCGTCAGAGCTCAGTCAGCCATATACATTAATCTATATATTAATACGTGAAGCAAAAACTTTGTATCCCTTTTTACGAAAATTGTGCGGACGGAGCAGTATGAAATTTTCCACACTTATAGAGAATATAGAGAAGAAGTGCACAATGCTAATATTTTGTTAAAATAATGCATAAAAGATACATTAAATCAATAAAGAAAACATTACACACACTACATACCATGTATTTGACGCACACATGCATGAATACTATTAATTGTCAAACTTTTGTTCTTGACGTCTGTTGTCAAATTGAGAATAGAATATGGTTTGTCTTTGTTAATATTTTTTATAGTGTAGCCTTGGCGAAATTTGTGATTATAGAAGTATAAAATACAATCATAATAGTGGACAAATTTATTATACAATTCAAATTAATTATAGCCGAATTTCGACTACTGCGGGACCTCTAGTAATAATAGATACTTCATTTTAGCACAATTATAAGGTTTACAAGATTCACCGAAGAATGAATAGTAGCATTCTCTGATTGTTACAACATTCAACCGGAATTTGAATAGTGATCGGGCGTTTGTTAATCCACTCGGATAGGTTTCATCATCCTGCCTATCCTTAGCGCGAAGCAGTCATCCATGCCGTCTTGAAAAGTCAGGTAGCCGTTACTTAATTCAGTTGAGACTTCAAGTTCACGTCTTACGGCCTGGCCACGGGGATCGGCGGTGCGAACAGCGAAGCGGTGGGCGAGGCGACCATTCGCGCAACACCGTTTGCAGGCCACGGGTACTCACGTTCGCCGCCGCGACTAGTAAGGAAGTCCGACAGCGAAATGTCTATATCGAAATTATCTCGATATTGCTTACAAATTAATAGTTTTTTGGTTCAGGACCTATTATTTGGAAAAGATTGTGAAGTACATGATTTGAATAAGAATCGGAGTATACCTATAGATGGAGAATTCCACAAGAAGTACGAGAAATACTTTGGGTGGCTAGACTTCCAAATAGCTGGTCTAGCTAGTATTTCAGCTATTTTATTTTTTTATTGCTTAGATGGGTGGACGAGCTCACAGCCCACCTTGTGTTAAGTGGTTACTGGAGCCCATAGACATCCACAACGTAAATGCGCCACCCACCTTGAGATATAAGTTCTAAGGTCTCAAGTATAGTTATAATGGCTGCCTCACCCTTCAAACCGAAACGCATTACTACTTCACGGCAGAAATAGGCAGGGTGGTAGTACCCACCCGTGTAGACTCACAAGAGGTCCTACCACCAGTAATTACGCAAATTATTATTTTGAAGATTTCATTTTTATCACACGATGTTATTCCTTCACCGTGGAAATCAATCGTGAACGTTGAGTGTTGTTGAGTACGTATTTCATTACAAAAATTGGTACCCGCCTGATATTCGAACACCGGTGCATCGCTCAACACGATTGCACCGGACGTCCGTTAGGCCACGACGACTTTAAAAATATAAAATAAAAAATAAATAAAAAATATAAAAATTTCGGCGTTAATTTTTCGCGGCGAAAACAACTAAACTCATTTAATCACTGCACTATTCGCCGCGACTACCGCTCGACTCCGTGGCTCGCGCCGTCCGTATTCATGCATTTGTTTTGTTCGCCCGCCGCATCGCGCGATTCGCTCGGTACATTTCGCCGGTCGCTTCGCCGGTCGCCGGTGCGCGTGGCTTGTTAGGTACATTTCTATGCGCTTGTTTTAGTCGCTAGACGCTTCGCCGTTCGCACCGCGCGAATATTCGTATCGGCGAATGTCCCGTGGCCAGGCTGTTAAGGTGGATGGCGACAACGTTTCATTCACTGATGTCAGTGTCTGATACACTTCAGTAACCACCTTACACCAGGTGGATCGTCAGCTCGGGCACACATCTACGCAATATAAAAAAAAAATCAAACATAATTTCAAAAAGAATCATTTTAACGAGATACTTATTTGAATTTCGTTTCTAAGTTTGACAATATTAAATTAAACTATTAGGAATAATATTGTTAGAAAAAATATTAAGAAAACATTTATATTATGAAATGTTAAAAATTTAAAACAGCTGACGCGCGAGGTCATTGAACTTGTGTCATGAACGGGCGTTCGCAACTACCTTCGTTGTAGAAATCCAGGCAAATTCAGTGTCGGGGACCAATAAAAACTCTAAGCGCTTTTGAAATCGATTAAGTAGCATAGGCTCATACTTAGATGCTGTCGTCTAATGTAGGTGTTTGGGGTCTGTCGTTTAGAGGCCCGTGCTTCAGAGGTTCCGTCGTGTAATGCAAACGGTTCCGATGGCGTGCATCGTGGCACGCACTTGACACGCGCGCGCGTGCCCAACGAAATCATGCATGTAATTATGCAATCGTCGGTGAAAACGGCACACACCGCGCATGCCGAACGTTTGTGGGCTAATCAATCGAGTCGTGCCCGTTTTATGGTGCAATCTACGGCGCGGTCGCGGACTACATAGATCGGTTGACCGAGAAGTTGAAGAGTAACCCTAATCATATGTTTTCATTGCTCTACATCGGGGATTCTCAAAATATTTTGTGCAAGAAACCCTTTTTTTTTTCAAAATGAAATGATTCTTTAAACTCCCATAGCCAAATTACTTTAAAATTACTTACCAATTTAAAAACTATGCGGATGGTTAAGTTATCGTGTGTGTAATTGTTTTTTTTTTGTCAGGAGGAAATCGCCGGACTTCCGCCCTTCTCTGGGGATGACGGGCGGGGTCTGTCAAAGTCGAACTGACTAAAGCCTCCTGTCGCTCAACAACCGACGTCCAAACCTCACATGAGACAGAACTCATGAAAAGGCAAAGGGGGGAAAGTGAGTAGTGCGGAGCACATCTCATCCATCCCCCTCCCCCTCGGGACGCCGGACTGGTGGTCGTCGGCGCCGTGACCACTCGGTCAGCAGACTGTCCGAAGCCCGCCTAGATGGCGCCGGTTAGAGTGGGTTACCCTATGGAATACCCCGCTGGGCCAGAACCAGCGTGGGTCGAGGATAGCCGGCCTTCCATCACCCGGATGCTCTTGCGTAAAACGCGTGCAGAGCAGCTTGCACGTCGTCTTCTTAGGCCCCCCTCGCCGGTCCCCAGACCGACATGTGAGGGGGACCCGAAACACTTAAGAGGGCCATGGCTTGGGCGAGATCCGCCTCCTTGGCCCCCGCTCGACGGCGGCGGGATTGTGCGTCTCTCACGCGCCCCGCCGCCTCCTTCTGCGAGATGGTGCACTCGTAGAAGTCGAGCATCGCCTTCCACGACTCGTCGTCGCCGAGCATCGACGCCACAACACTCGGCAACGACAAGTCGGTTCCTATTTTTGCGACGAGGACACGGCACCACCCCTCCCATGCGGGGCAGGCAACGAGCGTGTGCCCCGCCGTGTCCAAGTCGCAACCACAATGGTAGCACTCTGCCGTCGGCACGGCTCCGATCCGGTGCAGGAACTCACCGAAGCAACCATGCCCAGTGAGCACCTGCGTGAGCCAGAAAGTGAGGCGTCCTCTGTCACGATTCACCCAATCCACAAGAATCGGGCGAATCGCCTCGACGGTCCTACGACCAGCCGAAGGGTCGGCCAGCTGCCTGGACCATGACTCCAGCACGGATCGCCGAGATTGGGCCCTCCGCGCTCTGACCACACTGGGGCTGGGACGCGCCACGCCCCGGGCACGAAGGTCAGCCCGCCACTTATAGACAGCGGCGAGCGCCTTCGCTTCCAGAACCCAAGGCGGCGTCCCAGCCAGTACACACGCCGCCTCAAAGGAGATGGTGCGATAACCACGGATGACCCTGACCGCGATGGTGCGTTGCGGCCGTTGCAGCAGCTTCGCCACACCCACGGCCAGGGACTGGCCCCACACGAGCGCCCCTATAGGGCCATGGGTGTACCTCAGGGTTTCGTTTTGGGTCCTTTTTTATTTCTAATATAAAATATATAAACGATTTACCTAGTTTTATTGAGTCCCGACACGAAGTCGTATTATTCGCAGATGATACATCTTTATTATTTAAAATTAACCGACAATTGCAAGTCTATGACGAAGTCAATGATGCGATTTCGTGTGCGGTTCATTGGTTCCGTATCAATAACCTTTTATTAAATAGTAAGAAAACTAAATGTATTAAATTTACTTTAAAATGTATTAAATCATCTTTAAATGTGAGACAAATGTAATTGTTTCTGAGGAATCATTGGAGCTTGTTGAGTCAACCGTATTTCTTGGTATAACAGTCGACTCCAAACTGCAGGACCTCATATTCATAAATTGGCGAGTAAGCTCAGCTCTGCAGCATTCGCAGTAAAAAAAAATTAGAATGTTAACAAACGGGGACACGGCTCGTTTAGTTTACTTTAGTTACTTCCACAGTGTCATGTCCTATGGCATTTTGCTTTGGGGCAATGCGGCCGATGTAGAAATGATATTTATTCTGCAGAAAAGAGCTATACGTGCTATTTATAACATGCACTCAAGGGAATTCCTGAGGGAAAAATTTAAAGAAATTAAAGTTTTCACTATGCCATCACAGTACATTTTTGAAAATTTGATGTATGATCGTAAACATATTGAGGAGTTTCCTAAAAAGTCGGATATACATAATAGAATAACTAGGAACAAACACAAGCTTGTTGTGCCGATGAGTAGGTTACATAAGATACGAAATTCATTCGGGTGTTTGTCTGTGCGCTTGTACAACAAAATCCCACAAGATGTTCAGAACCTACATATACAAAGGTTTAAGAAAACTATTAAAGAACATCTGTGCAATAAAGCTTACTATAAAGTCAATGATTATCTAGAAGATTGCACAAAGTGGGAATGAGTTGCTCGCTCCGGGCATTTCAATATTGTAATAATTGTTACGTTATAATACTAATTATAAAAATTAATATTTAAAAAAAAAACTAATATTATAATAAAAATATCTAATATTTAAAAAAAAAAGATATGCCCGCTGAGTTTCTTGCCAATTCTTCTCAGGACGGAGGCTAGTTTTTGTGAATTGGCGGTAGTTCTTTTGACGTTCAATAAGTATGTACTTTCATTTATGTTGAATAATTTTTTTTTGATTTGATTTGATTTGATTGATCGCACCGTGTGTAATTGGTAGATCCTTTGGAAATCTCTGCTGTGCCTGAACAAACGAGCTCATTGACCACCGGGTGTTAAGTTCATACAAAACCCCGTACAGATTACAGTGTGAACCCTCTTAAAGACATGAAGTTGAAAACTCAACTGTAGTGGTGGTTATTTACCTGCCTTTACAATTCACCAATCACCAATAGGTATTTACTGAAATTTTAATATTTCCCTTGTTTTTTTGCTTAGTAGGGCGGACGAGCTAACGGTCCTCTTGGTATTAAGTGGTTACTGGAGCCTATAGACATCTACAACGTAAATGCGCCACCCACCTTGAGATATAAGTTCTAAGGTCTCAGTATAGTTACAACGGCTGCCCCACCCTTCAAACCGAAACGCATTACTGCTTCACAGCAGAAATAAGCAGGGTGGAGGTACCTACCCGTACGGACTCACAAGACGACCTACCACCAGTAAAAACACTTGTATGCACGAGTCAGAGTCAGGCTTATTACCTACAGCAACACTTGTTAATAAACCGATTCCATTGCAGCGTTTATTATTATTAGTAATAATATATTTTAATTTTAGACCTGCCGCTTATCAAAAACCGCAATTGAGGCAAAGGTACGTTATACAGGAGGGCGTGACGATGCTATGCACACAAAATTCACAACAAAATAAGTACGACTCTTTTAATCCAACATACCTAACTCAAAACTGGTGGTAGGACCTCTTGTGAGTCCGCACGGGTAGGTACCACCGCCCCGCCTATTTCTGCCGTGAAGCAGTATCTTTTTTTTTTTTTTTTTATTGCCCTTGTAGGCAGACGAGCATACGGCCCACCTGATGGTGAGTGGTTACCGTCGCCCATGGACTTCAGCAATGCCAGGGGCAGAGCCAAGCCGCTGCCTAAAGCAAGCCGCAAGCGCCACGCACCTCAAGGTGTGTGGCGCATTTACGTTGTAGATGTCTATGGACTCCCAGTAACCACTTAACACCAGGTGGGCTGTGAGCTCGTCCACACATCTAAGCAATAAAAAAAAAAAAAAAAAACTTATATTGATGCAGGTTCATTTTTGAGCAAGGTTACATTATTTTTAGACTCTCGCTCGTAATAATACATTAAAAAGCATAAAAGCAAGTCGTTTGCGTTTGAAAGAATATTAAAAAAAAAGACAAAACAAAATAATAATAAATAATTCCAGACGCATATTGTTTTATTCGTTTACATTCATAATTTATAGTTTGTTTTAATATTTATTTATTCTTTACACAACTGGGTCGAATTGACCTTCGCTACAAGTCACACCTACTAATTGTCATAAATTCAAAAGCTTTCATTTAGTTTATATGGGTTAAAGCTGAATTGACCGCATTGTTCTTAATAGAATACCTTTTGCGACAACATTTGTCTCTTTGATAAACTTTGATGGTCAATAAGTTTTGTTTTTATTTTTTACCAACAATAAGATTGTTTTTTTTTTTATCCTACCTAAGCTGAGAGCCTTGAGAGGCTATTTCAGCGTAACCTTAACTAGTAGGTGAGCTCACGGGGCTCAAACCTGACGACGTTGCTAACACGAGCCCTAGCAAGAGCCGCGCTTCGCAGAATCTACCACCGGATCGGAAACGCAACCCACTGAGAAGATCCGGCGAGAAACTCGGTGGGCTATATCTGAGGGTTAATTTACTCGTCGAGCCCTTCGTCGCAAGCGATAGGATCGACGAGAACGATGACCGGTGCTTGAGGTACATAACAGCACCGTTAGTGGATCGGGAGGATCCGAAATGACGTGTAAGATTGTGGGTATTTGTTAATATGCTTTTATTAGCTCGACCTGTACCTATTGAAACACAGTTTTTACCTATCTAATCGTTGGTAGTCTAAGGGGCTATTCCAACTTCGCGCGGATCATACGAAATTCAATATTTCGACAAAATTTTCACCAACTTTCAAACATTCGATTAACTTGAAAAAGAATACCCGTATCGACGTCCAATGACTAGCCTGGTCAGGACCACTAATATAATAAAAAAATATTAACTTACGAGATGAGATGGTCTGGACATGGGATGAGACGAAATGACAATGAGGTTGTTGAGAGAATTTTAACTATGAACGTGAAAGGCTTTAGAGGAAGAGGTAGACCTAAGAAAAAATGGATGAATTTCGTGAAAGACGATATGTGTAAGAGGGGAGTCAGCGAAGAAATGGTATATGATAAAGGAGTATGGAAGGAGAAAACATGTTGCGCCGACCCCAGGTGACTCGGAGAATGGCAGGAGGATAATGATGATGAAGGACTAAAGTAGTTTTTTTTAAACTACATGTATAATATGAATTTACCACTTGCGTTTATTGCGAAGTTTCTATGTGGGTCATTCAAAGTGGATACCGTGAAAAACAGCGTGACCTAATTTTCACTGGCTTCAGAACGTTCGATTAATTTGAATCTTTGCACAAGTATCAGGGTTTTTTTTTATGACAATACGATAATTTTAATTCTGTTTGCTATAAAGCTGTAGTTTTTCTTTAATACCAATCTATATATTATAATTTTTTTCAGAGCGCATTTTTTATTTATTATTCATGGCCTTTTTTTTTATTGCTTAGATGGGTGGACGAGCTCACAGCCCACCTGGTGTTAAGTGATTACTGGAGCCCATAGACATCTACAACGTAAATGCGCCACCCACCTTGAGATATAAATTCTAAGATCTCAGTATAGTTCCAAAGGTAGGGCACCTTTCAGACCGAAACACATTACTGCTTCACGGCAGAAATAGGTAAGGCGGTGGTACCTACCCGCGCGAACTCACAAGAGGTCCTACCACCAGTAATTACGCAAATTATAATTTTGCGGATTTGATTTTTATTACACGATGCTATTCCTTCACCGTGGAAGTCAATCGTGCACATTTATTGAGTACGTATTTCATTAGAAAGATTGGTACCCGCCTGGGATTCGAACACCGGTGCATTGCTCAACACGAATGCACCGGACGTCTTATCCCGGTCGTTCCCAAATGACAAGCTAGCGTCGCTCTGTTAGAAATTTAGAGGTATCGTATTTTCTGTACACTTTTAGTTATTATACTTTGTGCATTTTGCACCATAGTCTCTAAAACACCTAAACCGGTTTCGTTTGATGTTAAGATGTAATAATCCAAGATCATTTAGCATGTTAAGGGCACTCTCGAAAAGTACCATAAACAGTAAGTATCCTGAAACAAACAGTTGCTAAACATAAAAAAAAATAAAAAAAATAGCTTGGCGTGCTTATTAAAATGTTTTTTTTTTTATTTCAATTATTTAAACTATATTTTATTAGTATTATTTATATCAGTTTCCTGAATAACTGAGGAAGGAAATTTCAACTAGATATAGTGTAATACTGTGGTATTTTAATTAATTTATGTTAAATTGCAACCTATTCAATAATACTGTTTTAAGTATATTATATAAAGTATAAAAATAATAATGTACATAATTCCATAAGTTATTGCATTTAAAGTGGTCTAAGACAAGTTAAATTCTTCGCATATGACTTTGGAGAGGCAAACTTTATTAGTTACAATGGTTTAAAGTTGTTTTTGATTCATCATATTAAATTATTATTTGTAGGGTGGCATGATTGAATGTTCCCAATTCAACTAAAAGAGGCACTATATGGTTGAATTGTGAAAAAAAAGATGTCTATCAAGATTCATCATCATTCTTCCTTATCAATAATGATTCCCTTATTGTTTCCTACAGCAAATGTAAATTATTAATTTATAAAATTGGAAAATATTATCACAATGTTGAAAAAACAATCATAAAAGTTATAGTGGCCAATGTTATGTAAAAAAAAATGTTGGAAGAGACATAAAATAAAAAAATAAAGCACTAAATAAATAAAAATTCATTTGTAACATCTTCAAGTTGTTTTATTTGAATAATTCTTTTCACAAAAAAAAATACCTCACATTTTATTTGTTCTACATTTATTTTAAATACTTTTTATTCACTGTACTAAAAAACTACAAACATTTGTTGAAAAATAAAAATTGTATTTATTTTTGCTACATATAAGGCAAAAGGAAGAGAGGCCGCCCCAGAACAACTTGGCGTCGGTCGGTGGAGCAGGAGCTAGGGGTCTTGCGCATGATATAGGAGGAGCTAGAACAGACTGCCCAAGACCGATATAAATGGAAAAATTTGATTCGAGCCCTACACCCCAGCAGAGGGTAATAGGAAAGAATGATGATATATAAATTATTTTATGAACTAATAAGTAAACATTTTACCTCATTTTATAACTGTAGTGTATTAGTGAGGGTACTTGTTCTCCTTTTAATAAAAGGATTGCTAAGTGCGGGTTGCATAAAGACAGACACACAATGAACTGATTTGTTACCGAACACATGTGCTTAAGTTCTTGATTAAATAATAAAACATAATATTGGCGACGATCGTAAAATACTAATATGGAGCGTAAATCAGTAAAATTCCAAGAATTTAATGTAAAATCGGATAATTGGGACAGTTATATTGACAGACTAAAATATTGTTTTGAGGCAAATGGAATCGAAAGTGATACTGTTAAAAAGGCTAATTTCTTTACTGTGTGTGGTGCTGAAGTGTTCGAAACTGTTCTCGCGTTAATTACACCAAGAAAATCTAGTGATGTGACTTTTGTTGAAATTGAAAACATTCTAACCAAACATTACAGTCCGAAACCAAATGAAATTTCTATGTCATACAAATTCTACAAACGAGATCAGGCACCAAACGAATTGGCTTCTGATTATATTGCTACGTTACGCAAAATTAGTTCGGGATGCAATTTTATTGAATTAGAACGTATGCTTCGAGATAGACTGGTGTGCGGCATGAGCGATCATAAGCTTCAGTATGAGTTGTTGAAGAGAGAACAACTTCGTTATGAAGATGTTGTACATGCTATGGTATCATCGGAGAGCGCCGGAAAGGATGTGCGCATGATTCAAAGCACGAGCACGGACACATTTGGTATGACACAGGGTGAGGTAGTGACGTCACATGCCGAGCCTATGGAAGTGAATGTCGTCAATTTCAAACGTAATTTTCGACTGTGCTATCGCTGCGGAGACCGACACGGTGGAGAGTGTCGATATATTAATTCAATTTGTCATTATTGTAAGAAAAAAGGGCATATTGAAAAGATATGTACATCTAAGAAAAACAACAAAAGAAAGAGCATTAACTATACAGATGATGAATTTCAAGCGCAATTAAATGGTATTTACAACGTGAACACAAATAGTCGGCGCGTACCAGCTTACGAAGTAAAGGTGTTACTAGATGGTGTACCAGTGATTATGGAAGTGGACTCGGGTGCTGCCTACTCTCTTGTGAATTTACATACGTGGCGTCGAATACACTCTCACATGCCTTTGGAACCTTTGATGAATAAATTATGTACTTGGAATAATTCTGCAGTCAGAGTGGACGGTCAAGCCACAGTGCTAGTACAATATAAAGACATTAAATGTTCTCTTAAGGTTATTGTGGCTCAGGGTTCGGGTCCAAATTTGTTAGGACGTAATTGGTTTGAAGCTTTAGGAATATGTGTAAATGTAAATACTATTAAAGAAATTAATGTGACTGAGGTAATTTTGAATAAACATTATGAAGTTTTCAGAGCCGGACTCGGTACTTATCGTGGGGAACCTGTAAATATTCACCTGAAACCAGGTGCAGTGCCAAGATTTATGAAAGCGCGTCCTGTACCGTACGCTATCAAAGAAAGAGTTGAAAAAGAAATCAATCGCCTGGAAGCTGAAGGAGTACTCCGCCCTGTAACTTTTTCTGAGTGGGCTACTCCAGTTGTTCCTATCGTAAAAAAGAATGGAGACGTACGCCTTTGTGGAGATTATCGTAGTACAGTTAATCAGGCTACAGAGTCTGATACGTATCCAATGCCCACCGCAAGTGAAGTGTTTGCCACCATCTCTGGAGGTAATATTTTCTCAACGTTAGATCTTGATCGTGCTTATACTCAGGTGGTTGTCACAGACGACACAGCACGTCTCCTAACCTTAAACACATGTAAAGGCCTTTACACGGTACATCGGCTAGCTTTCGGCGTCAAGGCTTCCCCGGGTATATTCCAACGTTTAATGACAGCATTACTAGCTGGCATATCTGGTGTTGCAGTGCTAATCGATGACATCATCGTTAGTGGTAGAACAGCGCAGGAGATGACACAACGCTTAGATGCAGTCCTGGATCGCATTGAAAAAGCGGGATTACGACTCAATAAAGGCAAATGTAAGTTTGCAAGGAAACAAGTAGAATTTTTAGGTTTCATAATTGATGCTGAGGGTATACACCCTGCACCGAGTAAAATAGAATCAATATTGAAAACTCCCAAACCTAAGAACGTACAAGAGCTTCAAGCTTTTCTTGGCCTTTATAATTTTTATGAGAGATTTATTCCTCACAAAGCCACCATACTTGAACCTTTACATAGATTGCTAGACAAAGCACATAAGTGGCAGTGGTCAGAACGGGAACAGAAAAGTTTCGAGGTAGCAAAACGTTTGTTGTCCTCAGAGTTAACCTTAGCTCATTATGATCTTGAAAAACCTTTGATACTTACCTGTGATAGTTCAGATTACGGTGTAGGTGCAGTTTTGTCACATGTCATGAGTGACCGACAGGAACGACCTGTTGCTATGGGGTCCAGGACACTTCACATGCACGAACGGCGCTATTCGCAGCTAGATAAAGAAGCGACTGCAATAATGTTTGGAATAAATAAATTTCAGAACTATCTCATGGGACGGTCATTTACTATTGTCACGGATCACAAACCTTTGTTAGGTATATTTGATCCAAGAAAGCCCATTCCTAATATGTTGTCACCACGTCTTACAAGAATAGCATTAGTACTTACTTCACATAATTATGATATTATTTATAAACCGGGAAAATGCATAGGACATGCAGATGGGTTGAGTCGTTGGCCACAACCTGTATCAGAACAACCTGAAGAACAGCTTCAGGACATATTGCTACTGGCCGAAACACCAGACGAGTTTCCAATAGATGTTGCTCAAATAGCAAATGCTACCAAACGAGACTCAGTTTTGTCTCGAGTACGGCATCATATACTTTCCGGATGGCCAGCTAAGATAAATGATGAGTCGCTACGTCCATACTGGCTTCACCGAAATGAATTTTCCTTGAATGAAGACTGCATTCTAATAGGCAATCGTGTAATAATACCACCATCGTTTCGGCAGCCAGTTTTAGATTGTTTGCATAAAACTCATAGTGGCATCGTTCAAACTAAAGCGATTGCTCGTAGCTACGTCTGGTGGCCACAAATGAATAAGGATATTGAAAAGTTGGTAAAGAACTGTAATCGCTGTTTGGAAAATCGACATATGCCCCCTAGAACAACTTATGAATGGATAACTCCTACCAAACCTTGGTCTCGTATTAATGTAGATTTTGCGGGACCATTCCAAAATAAAATATTCCTGATTATAGTTGACGCGTATTCGCGATGGCCAGAAGTATTCATTGTTAACAATATGACTTCGTCGACCGTTGTTAAACACCTTCGAACAATATTTGCGACACACGGATTGTGTGAGGTATTGGTGTCTGACAATGGAACACCTTTTGTATCTGAAGAAACGAGAAAATTTCTAGAGTCTAACAAAATTAGACATATTACAACGGCGCCACATCATCCGTCTACTAACGGACTGGCAGAAAGAATGGTTCAAACAGTCAAGGACAAGTTACGGAAGATGGACGGTATCTCTTGGGATATAAAACTTCCCAATATATTATTAGGACTTCGCACAATTCCATGTGCAACAACAAATAAAAGTCCATGTGAATTATTGATGAACAGGCGTTTGCGCACCTTGCTTGATACACTCCATCCAGACAATCTCCAAACGTGTAAGAGAAATGAACAGATTGAAAGAAATGGCAACAAAAAAATTAGACACACTGATGTGGGGCAGAAAGTGATGTACAGGAACTTTGGAAATGGATCCCGTTGGTTACCAGGAACGGTAGTTTACAGGAATGGGCCAGGAAACTATCAAGTAGAAACTGGTGATGGAACTGTGGTGAATAGACATATAGATCAATTACTTAAAAAAGAAACAGATTCTGGACAGGAAACTGCAGAAAGAGGGAAGGAATCGGAATTGGATTGTGAGGCAGTGAATGTTGAGGAACAAGAAGATATGGAAGACATTTCTAGTAGTTTGGAGGAACAGGAAATTATAGAGATACCGAGTCCGGATAAATGGGCAGAAATGTTAGGAATTCCTCCCGAACCAGAATCAGGATATTCTGGTGGTAAAATTCGTCACAAAAGTCACATACATCAGAGGTCACCTTATAGTAGATTTAACTATAATTACATTAATTAAAACCTTAGATATTATACATTATTTAATAGTAATATGTAGAAAATTATGATTAAGAATCTAATACTTTAAATTGTGATTAAATTGTACTTGTGTCTGTATTTATGGGATCAAAATATATTTCATATTATTATGGATAGTATATACTTGGGGAGAAGGTATGTAGTGTATTAGTGAGGGTACTTGTTCTCCTTTTAATAAAAGGATTGCTAAGTGCGGGTTGCATAAAGACAGACACACAATGAACTGATTTGTTACCGAACACATGTGCTTAAGTTCTTGATTAAATAATAAAACATAATAATAACTGTATTATTTAGTTTTAGCTTTTTGAGGAACTGGCAAACACATTGGCATAGAAAATTGTTGATAATTAAAATATATGAAGAATAAAACAAAATGGCAGAATGAGAAAACGGAAATGAGCAACGCAGGCAAATCTGGATATGAAACCGGCGGAGGGATGAATACAGCGGCCACTATCAACCATATCATACAAATGAATGAAAAAAAGAAATTCGTGCTCAGTAGTGTCATTAATACTGAGTTTTCATGTTGATTTGGCCGTACTATCTTGTCGATTCTATTCGCACTGAAAAATGATAGAAAATCACTGTTCGGATGAGCTAATTTCACACATATGCTGTAGAAACAAATGTAAATAACATTTGTACATATGAATGGTATAAGTAAACCATCTTTAAGGAATAATGGCAGCATACTGAAGGTAGATATGAGTAGGAACCAAAAGCACATGAAGGGATCTTCAGGAAGATGCAAGGCTACAGGTATAGCCACCAATAATATTGTTTTCTCGTGAACTTGAAACGAAAATATAAAGAACGCTAGTGAAACATTTATGAGGCAAAGTACAAATTTTTTTTTGTTGATTCTTAAAAATAAATCGATACACGATGGTAGAGCAGCTGCCGCAGTTGCTACCAGGCACATTCTAGCCATCTCTTCATTTGTGTACACGTCTTTTAATTTTACAAAAACATTTACAAAGCACCATATATTAGAAACTTTATCCTCGAATACTCCTCTTTTGATTGGAAATAACCTATGTACAAGCTGAGATATATTATCCCAAGACTTGGTGAAGGGATACCATATAATAATAAAACAAGATATTACAGCAACTGCTAATTTGTTAAATTTGTGAACAATATGAGAAAATTTACTACGTGGAGGTATTCCAATAAAACACTTTCTAAGCAAATAAATGAAAAAGGGTAATGCATGATACAATTCCATCTGTTTATAATTCAGAGCAAAAACGAAGAATATTGTCGCTAACACATCATTCTCAATGGCTATTATGAAGAAAGTGGCCCACAAAAACAAACCTAGTGACACACAATTGTATTGAAAGTGACCATGATCGATAAGAATTAAACCGGGGTACAATAAAAACAAGATAGTTGATAGATCAGTCCTCTTGAACACCCATTTTGTTTCTTTAGCTCTCACACGTTCCGCGTCTATGCATATACATAGGACTGCTGTCGCATAGAAATACAAATCACTCAGGAATACCGTCCAACGCATGAATGTTTTGTGAGAGTCATCTTCGTAGCCTCTTGACGCGAAGAGCCTCACGGATTCCGGATCCAGCCAGTCCGCAACGAGGCCCATCAACAAGCTATGATACGCTGATAACGGAGGATAGTCCATGCCCCAATATTCAAGGTCATTTTGCGTCGTGTTATGATACCACGTTGTTACCGGTGTGTGAACAGTAATCTCTTGCCAATGTCTCTGAGCTTCGAAGTCTCCATACATCGGTGGTTTACGATATCCAGAATACGGATATGCGGCAACACACCAACGAACAAGTAATGCGAAAAATATACCCGGCAAAAGCGCATCTTTCGTTACCGTAAACCTATCTGGATCGGCTCTTTTCGTCATTGTCACGTTTGAATAAATTTTTTTCACGTTTTTAAATGATTTACATTCAAATTTGATAAATTACAACGCGGCAAACGTAAAAAGTCAATACATATTTTGACAGATCGTACTTACGACGTGAACGGCGTCCAGTTCCTGGGTCAGCTTCTCCTTTAAATATTTCTCCGTATACACCATATTCATTAATAAAAATCCATGCACCGAGCAGTAAAATCGGACACAACTTACACCAATTAAACTGCACCTCTCACTAAAATTTACTACGCACAGAAACGGGTTTGATTCACACGACTATTGGACTTTTTCGAAAGTGAGAAAACGAGAAAGCAGCTCACGAAAGTGAAATTGCGGTCGCTGAACTAACGAATTTCACACCGGATAAGCAGTGGGTAAGAAGGTAGAAATGGTAGAATCAAAATTCTGTCGACTAATTTGATCTATTTTCTGTCAGAAAAAAATTGTATGAACACTTAACATGGTAGCACTGACCTTGACCAGTTTACTACATTATTACTTTATTACTACATAATAGAATATTGTAAATCATGCAGATAAGAAATTATTAGCAGCATTTATATGTGTAGTATTTAGGATAAGAACTTTCCGATATGTTGAATTTAAAATCTGTGTTTAAATTATTGAAAATTTGTAATTTGCTCAGGAAATCAATCGTCAGTAATAATAAAAAATCAGGTCATACGACAGCAGAACAATACACATACGTACTTATTTATATGGTAATATATCTATATATATGCCTTGAATGTCACAATTAAAGTCCTAAGTAGGTAAGATGAATAACACTCTTCTCGGTGTTTTACCTTCACTTAGGATCAAGTGACTCTGATCTACAATCGAAAATAGCAATAATGGTAAAATATATTTTTACACCTGCTCGCTTTACATAATTTAAAAACAATTAGCGAGGCATATAAAAATTAAACATGCTCAAGTCGATTATCTCGACTATTGAACATCTCAACAAATCTCAATAAATCGACTTAGAGTCGATCACCTATCACAATTTCAATATCTTGAACTTTCGTCTTGAATCGACAGTCGCGAGTTCGTGATATTTAAAACCGTTTAATCAAAGTATATTTTAATCACTACGTTACATCAAAATATCTATCTCACGGGCAAATCGATCGAATCCAAACAATCAAAAATCATCTCGATTAGTAAGTCAAGAAGTGAGGCTATCGTATACTCGATTATAATTCTGGCACGAATACGATTCTTTCTAGGGTTGTATCATCTCAGACTCGCCAATCACTATTCAAATAAGATTCCGAAATTATGGTTATGCAATGCACCTACATGTACACTGATACAGTTAATATAGTTACAATACGTGTAAAATTTTTCGTCTTCTCGTTCCGACATCAGACTGCATTATTTAATGAGTTTGCACTATCTGTCGGGGTGTTTGAATGTCTGGATGTCGTGATTCGTGGTCACTGGTGTCGGATAATAGAGATAGGCTCATCATTTTTGCTTTAGCGGAATGTGTACAAAAGTGACGACAGAGAAAGTTTACGGCAAGGTAACAGAAAGAAACAATTTCCAAATTAGTACTGACGTTTATTATGCGCTCAGAGCTTGGAAATTAAACAATTTAAAAATAATTCCGGTTCAATCATTAGTACAGTTTATCCTCTACTAATACTTAATTTAATACTCTTACTATATTAAATTTTTCAACTGATATTCACGACACTTTAAAATACTATTATGTAACAGTTAAATAATCAGCAATTTAAGTCGCACTCTTTGTCTTTTAAACCCGATCCAGACGACCAAACCACAAAATCATCAAGTCAAAATGACAAGTCATCGTCGTCCGTAGCATGTCATATCGGATCCTCCCGATCCACGTTTGGTGCTTTTAGGTAGGTATTTAAAACATCGGTCATCATTCTCGTCGAACCCGTCGAATGCGAAAAAGGATTCGTCATATAAACGAATATTTTTTAAGTAGCAAGTTTATAGATAGGGAGGTAGGGACTATAAAGTTTGTATTTCATGATAGACTAAGAAGGGAGGATCTTCATACAAGTGGGTATATTTGTATTTACAAATGTAAAATTGATTTGAAAACCTATAAAATATTTGTTAAAATGTCTCAGTAGTTAGAGTTTTTAGTCGAACCCAAAAATTCAAGTCCAACGTTTTTTTCGTTTGCCAAAATTATGCTTTCATAGATGCTAAAGGTTAATGAGATACACCAAAATAACCAAATAAAAAAATCACTATTCCGTCACTTCCGTTTTTGTAAAAAAATCGCATCTTTTTATTGACAGTGCTGAAAAATATATAAAATAAACAGCAAACATAGATATTGTTGACCATTGCATATTATGATGTAGTTTGGTTGGATATAAAAGACCGCACTTTACGACAATTACGGTTCATATATAAATGCTTCCCCACACTATGCTTCCTAAAGGCAATGACTTTAATGGCGGGAAATTTAAATTAAAAAGATAAGCCGCCGCACTACAAATTTTAGAATTGTGCCAGGTTAGGGATACCAATTTTTATGTTATTATATAATAATTATTTCTTAATTTTCGAATGGATGTTTAGTTTTTTTATGTTGGCTAGGCTGATAAGCTGTTAAGAGAAAATAAAAGATGTGAGTGCGAGTGAAGATGGGTAAATCCGATGCAGACGAATGTGAAATCAGTTTTTGGCGGGAACACGCCAAGTTGAGTTATTAGTTAATTATTGTATGGGTAAGTATGGATGGGATTCATTATTCTCGTCATGCGCTTAGCCCATACTCATTAAGATATTCTTCGACTATAATTTGCATCAGTCCTTAGCGCATAGAAAGCAAATAAGCATAGTAACATTTAGTGATCGCTGATTAAGTATCTTATTGTAAATTTAGAGAAAAAAATATACGATATGTATTAGCTCTTTAGAAATCACAATCGCGGTCCAACTTGAGACATGACGAATTTCCCACCCTTAAAACCGGAGAGCATAACGGGTTAGCATATAGCATAAGCGTAATAGAGCACTTAATACAAATTAAGTGACGTCATACTTTATAGATTCCATTGACGACTTGAGAAAGAGTATGTAATCGAAAACGTCATCTTGGATCAAAAATAAAATTTGACAATTAAAGCAAGCTCAAAAACGATTATTTAAATTCGATTTTCTCATATATTTATTGTGAATTCTGATTTAAAATGAAGATGGAAGGTGAGGCGACCACACTGAAAAGAACCTTAGCCGAGTGGAAATTCAGTCAATATCCTAAGTACATTTTACTGCCAATCGATGAAAATAACGAACAAATTTCATCGAATGTTAAGAATGTCGTGTTTTCTGAGGTACATAGCGTTCGTATTGAAGACTAATTAGTAGAAACATGACCCTGATCCATTAAATTCCCTGATCCATTAACCGTGCTTTTAGGCACCACAAGCACCGGTCACCGTCCTCGTCGAACCCGTCGCTTGCGACGAAGGGCTCGACGAGTGAAATAACCCATAGACACAGCCCACTGAGTTTTTCGCCGGATCTTCTCAGTGGGTCGCGTTTCCGATTCGGTGGTAGATTCTGCGAAGCACGGCTCTTGCTAGGGTTCGTGTTAGCAACTTCGTCAGGTTTGAGCCCCGTGAGCTCACCCACTAGTTAAGGTTACGCTGATATAGCCTCTCAGGCTATCAGCATAGGTAGGAAAAAAAAAAACGCTATCGAAAACGTTAAAAAACTCACACTAAGCACGCAGGAGAAGACTTCATGGTATGGTGGCGGTTACTCAGTTAACATTATTTCATTATTTGTTGTATTGTGTGTCTTTATTAATTTTAATTTTATATAATTAGTAACTGACAATTTTAATTTTAATAATTTTGATTCGGTTTCATTTGATTTGGTTTCATTTTTGTTTTTAATCATTTTGATAAATTGTAATTTTAATTTTATGGGCTTAAGTTGCCTGAAATAAGCGCATTTCGTTTCATTTTCATTTCAATAATATATCACGGATTATAATAAGATAAAATATTGTATGAACGTTTTGATTCAGGCTACTCCGATTCCACTGGAGAATAACGTCAGACTCGTGTGTGTCTCTGTAGATGCACTCGCTAACATTTTAGACATGGATCCGGATGTATCGAATCGAGAGGAATTCGTGGAGTTTGTATCCGGCAGGAAACTTCCTTACGGCGCTTTGCCTATTGCACATCGGTAAATGTTTTCTGCACACCACATTAATATAAACAAATTCGCAAAAGTCTAACAAAAAAAAAACAGCCACTAGAGCAATAAAATCTGAAGTCTGAAGTCCTCGTGGCCTAAAGGATAAGACGTCCGGTGCATTCGTATGTAGCGATGCACCGGTGTTCGAATCCCGCAGGCGGTACAAAATTTTCTAATGAAATACGTACTTAACAAATGTTCACGATTGGCTTCCAGGACGAAGGAATAACATCGTGTAATAAAAATGAAACCCGCAAAATTATATATTTTGCGTAATTACTGGTAGTAGGAGCTCTTGTGAGTCCGCACGGGTAGGTACCACCACCCTGCCTATTTCTGCCCTGAAGCAGTAATGCGTTTCGGTTTCAAGGGCGGGGCGCCGTTGTAACTATACTGAGACCTTAGAACTCATATCTCAAGGTGGGTGGCGGAATTTACGTTCTAGATGTCCATAGGCTCCGGTAACCACTTAACACCCGGTGGCTCGTCCACCCATCTAAACAATAAAAAAATATAAATAGGTATATTAAATACAATTTACGGTTCAATCTCGGCTTTTTTTAATTGTGTTATACTCGTATTATTTTCTATGCTACGAATACTTACAGCTTATATGGTCCACGGGCATCACGGATTATGTCTATGACTCGTGAAGACCGAACAAAATATACTAAAATAATATTTATCTAGATGCTTAGTTTCCAAAGTGGTCCGTGGGGACCTGAAGGGGTCCAGCACTACGGTCAACACGATATAATAACATAATAGTGCTACGCGCTAGGGTTCGGGATAAATAAAATTCTACCAAAGTACGACTAAAAAAAACTGTATTCAACACTTAAAACACTTCACAAACACTTTGAAACACTCAACAAACACTTTAAAACTCTCAATTCGCTTGTTCCGCTTCGCTTCAGATGATCCGTTTGCGGTTGCGCTTCGACTAGTTCCGATTACTGACGACTGCGTGCCATCTTTACAACGCTTTTATAGCCGATACCTCATCCCTAGAATTATCGAGAATATTCCACACACACCTCTAGTATTGGTTTCCGCTATCTGTCAATAGATGGCGTTGTGCTTCTCGAGCGTTCTAGGTGCTTCTAGGTTCTTCGATATTCGTTCGACTATTCGGCGATAGATGGCGTTACTCTTACCGGCGTAACAATAATATATACACATATAACATAATAGTAACATAATAAGTTTGTTGTATACTTTAGTATTTTGTCCGGTATTCTCGTTAAGTGGACATAATTTTGTTACTGTAGGTAATACTTTAGTTTCACGTTACCTATTTCGCTGGATTTTAGTTTTGTAAAAATTATCGGTATGTTAATCTATATACATACATATGTACATTCTCAGTTATGGAGGTCATCAATATGGTCTATGGGCTGGCCAACTCGGAGACGGGCGGGCTCATATCATCGGAGAATATGTTAATAGGTGAGCATTCATGATAAAACACTCAATTATTTTTATAAACTTCTGCCTTTTATTCCCCTCCTTGATTTGTAAGCATTGACCACACGCGGGTCTTAGTCCTGGGTATTAGCTTTATAAAACGATGCAATGTATTATTCTTTTTTTTTTTATTGCTTATGATGGTCGGACGAACTCACAGCCCACCTGGTGTTAAGTGGTTACTGGAGCCCATAGACATCTACAACGTAAATGCGCCACCCACCTTGAGTTATAAGTTCTAAGGTCTCAGTATATTTCCTACGGCTGTCCCACCCTTGAAACCGAAACGCATTACTGCTTCACGGCAGAAGTAGACAGGGTGGTGGTACCTACCCGTGCGGACTCACAAGAGGTACTACTACCAGCTGTAAGTCTTCATAGGCATATTCAATTCAAGCATGAAATAATGTACATTGGATACCGCGCTAATAGACAATGCGATGAAGCTATGTAATTTTGCATTTACGTATTTACTGAATGTATCAAAAGCGAACGCGGACGATCTCCAACACGATGGACCTCATAAAATCTGTGACTCACTCCAACATATATTATTGCCCTCACTCTGCGAAACCTTTTACGAATAATCCTGGAACAATGTCAGGAGATGCAGTGTGAAGTTTTCACTTTGTTTATCGACTTCGAAAAGGCCTTTGACTGTGTCAGTTGGTCCAGCATTTGGACTGTTTTGAAGAAAAAAGGCGTGCCCGACAAGCTCATAAATGTCATAAAAGCGCTTTACTATGGATCGTCGTGTAGAGTGCTCCACAGGGGAAAACTTACGGATAATATCGTGGTCAATGCAGGCGTCAAGCTAGGTTGCTTGCTGTCTCCCCTGCTGTTTATAATGGTGCTTGATGATGTGATGCGTAGAGTCACCTGTAAATGTCGACAAGGACTGCCTTGGACCACGGATGAAGATCTAGAGGACATCGACTTTGCTGATGACATTTGCCTCCTAGCAACCTATCGGCAGCAGCTACAAAACAAAGCAGATGATCTAGTAAATGAAGCTGAAAAAGTAGGGCAGCGTATTAATTTTACAAAAACAAAAGAAATGCGCATAAATACCACCGATTCGGCTCCTATGTTGATCAAAGGGAGGCACATCGAGCAGGTGGGAAGCTTCTGTTACCTGGGCAGCATTGTGGACGATAGGGGAGGCACCGAGGCAGACATTGCGGCTCGTATAAATAAAGCTAGAACCGCGTTTAGTCAACTTAGGTCAGTGTGGAGTTCCTCAACCTTAACGAGACGAACAACGGTGAGGATCTTCAACTCAAATGTAAAGTCTGTATTGCTGTACGGGAGCGAAACTTGGTTTGTTGGCAAGGACTTGATAAGAAAACTTCAAGTGTTTGTGAATAGGTGCCTGCGTCAGATTTTGAAAATCTTTTGGCCTGAGAAGATCAGCAACAAAGAGTTGTGGAGGATCACTAAGCAGACACCAATGGAGAAGGAGATCCTTACGCGGAAGTGGTATTGGATTGGTCACATTTTGAGAAATCCCGATACCCACCTATCAAAGAGAGCACTGACCTGGAAAGTGTCTGGCAAAAGGAAGAGAGTCCGCCCCAGAACAACTTGGCATCGCTCGGTGGAGCAGGAGCTAGGGGTCTTGGGCATGACGTGGGAGGAGCTAGAACAGACTGCCCAAGATCAATCTAAATGGAACAATTTGATTCGAGCCCTACACCCCAGCAGAGGCTAATAGGAAAGAATGATGATGATGATGACTCTGCGAAACTTCGTGCCGCATGGCGTCACATCGCGAGAGCATTGATATCGCAGGATCCGACTGATGCATGACCTCGACCACTCTGTCAAGAGTGTACGACTGGGAAGAAGAATGAAAAGCGAATTCTTTCTCCAGGCGTGATTTTTGTCATCATAATGTAGTGCCATCGGTTATTCGGCAAGCATTACAGCCGCTGGAATCAAGGCTGGGGCGGATCTGGTCGGACCAAGCATTGGGAGCGTCCCGCAATCTACTTATATCTAAGAAAAGCTAATTTATCTTCTTAGTCGTTTGCACTTTTGGCATGTGGTCATGGTCATTAGTTCGGGTGGTGATGCGCTTCACAAGACGTGGCCATTTCTCGCGTACCGTGGCTCTTCTTGTGCACGCGTTGACGAGACCTACTAATCTATACTAATATTATAAAGCTGAAGAGTTTGTTTGTTTGAACACGATAATCTCAAGAACTACTGGTGCGATTTGGAAAATTCTTTCAGTGTTAGATAACCCATTTATTGAGGAAGGCTATAGGCTATATAACATCACGCTAAGACCAATACAAGCGGAGCACTAATAAAGAATGTTTCAAAATCGTTTTTTTTTGCCTTTTGAGAGCTTCCGCTGCGTGCGCTGCAGAAGCGGTTAAAGTTTCGCTAAAATAATGTACGACAGAATTGTTCCCCTTTAAAAGATCTAAAAAAATAGTCCGCGACAGCATATATCTATATGTTAAGGTTGGCTCACTATAACATTTTTTATGTTAACCAAATTTGTTCTAAAATAAAGCATTATTTGTGAACTATTCCACGCGGATGAAGTCGCGGGCAAAAGCTAGTTATTTATAAGCTAATTAAGAAGTCCTCAACTACAAAACTTAGATGCGGTTTGTATTTTTGTTCAGTCGCAATGAGAGATGGCAACTGCAGCTGAAAGGGTCCGGTCCGACGCCGTATTCCCGGATGCGCGACGGTCGCTTGGTGTTACGCGCGGCCATCAGGGAAATGGTGGTCAGTGAAGCCTGCCACTATCTGGGCGTGCCCACAACACGAGCGGCCGCTGTCATCGGTAAGTTGGTTGGATGAACCACGCTTTTCTACAAAAAATCATTTTTCCTTACACTATTTTTAATTCAAATTTATTTTCCATTTTTTAGTTGAATTTCAATTTCTTCAATATTTTTTTTTCTTTTTTCCTTTTACATATTGAATTGTCATCGGTCCTTAATAAGTATACCAAATTTCGAGTTAATCCGACATTTTGAAGAGGCTCAAAATCATGTTCAAAGATTCCGTTACATACATACGTATGAAGCTAATAAAAGCGTATAAAAATACTGGTGATACCAAATGTTTACACGCGTATTAACTCAATTTTGAATATTTTTGGAAAATTGTACACTTTTAATGCGAAAGGGCGATTATTCGGTAGACAGCGGCTTGGCTCTACCCCTGGCATTGCTGACGGTAACCACTCACCATCAGGTGGGCCGTATGCTCGTCTGCCTACAAGGGCAATAAAAAAAAATATTGTCGCGTATTCAACCCTCATTATGACCGTTGCAGTCAGCGATGAGGCCGTTGTCCGGGACATGTATTACTCTGGGTGTCCTCGGCGGGAGAGCGCCGCCGTCGTCCTCAGATTAGCGAAATGCTGGTTCCGTTTTGGGTCCTTGGAAGTTCTGAGTCGCGCCGGAGAGCTGACCGTCTTGAGACAGCTGACCGATTTCATTATCAAAGTAAACATTTTCATTTAAGTACTTTCCACGGTGAAGGAATAATAACATCGTGTAATAAAAATCAAACCCGTAAAATTATAATTTGCGTAATCACTGGCGGTAGGACCTCTTGTGAGTCCGCGCGAGTAGATACCACCGCCCTGCTTATTTCGGCCGTGAAGCAGTAATGCGTTTCGGTTTGAAGGGCGGAGCAGCCGTTGTAACTATACTTGAGAGCTTAGAACTTATATCTCAAGATGGGTGGCGCATTTTACGTTGTGGATGTCTATGGGTTCCAGTAACCACTTAACACCAGATGGGCTGTGAGCTCGTCCACCTATTTAAGCAATAAAAAAAAAACTTAACGAGGGATGAAAGGTTGTTTGGTTTAACCGTCATTCCGCTTAATACGCGCCTTTATCTTTGTAACTAAAGGTGCGTTTTATTTGGTATTAAGTAGCATCAACAGTTTGATGTTTTTAATTGAACTTCAATTAAGTTTATTCCATTCAAATAGCTGAAGCTTTTTTTTTTACATTTTTATTTTATTTTAATCTGTAACTAGCTCTCCTGTAAAGTTGCAAAAATGTCGCTTATACCAAATGGCCCCTCGATATTATTACGCTTTTAGAATACGATGGAAGTGGGATTTGGTTTAAAAAATATCCCAATTAAAATAATTTGAATGAAACAGTATATTTTTTTTATTGCCCCTGTAGGCAGACGAGCATACGGCCCACCTGATGGTGAATGGTTACCGCCGTCCATGGACTTCAGCAATGCCAAGGGCAGAGCCAAGCCGCTTCCTACCGCTTAATACTCTCCACTAGCCTCTTTTGAAGGACATGGCATAGCGCTCAGGAAACACCGTGGAGGGGAGCTGATTCCATAGCCGGTTGGTACGTGGCAAAAAAGATCTCTGGAAACGCACTGTCGATGAACGCAGCGGTTCCAGATAATATGGATGAACTCTGCTCCGATGGCGGGAGGTGCGATGATAAAAAGGAGATGAGGGGATCATCTCAAACAATTCCTCAGAGCACTCCCCTTGCAACACACGGTACAAAATACAGAGGGAATCGAAGTCCTTCCGCAGACCCAGAGGCGCCAAACGGTCCGTGAGGATGGAATTATCGACAATCCGAACGGCCCTCTTCTGTATGGAGTCAAATGTCATTCACGACGTGCATTCTTTTAGGGAATATCGACATCTGACGTTGTCTATACGTTGATATAGCTCCCGACGTAAGCGGACACAGGTCTGATACGACGAACCATTGTCATGTCATTGACACCAAACTTTTAGAGATAGAAAGTCGAAGGTAAAAAAGTATCAGAGTAATTGCTGTGTTACTCTTCAAATCTCAAAACATAGCTTCCTCACGACGACAGAAATAGGCTACGAACTGTCTGCTAACAATACCTCGTTTGGTTTGCACGCTGAACGTTAAGAGGCGATGAGTAAGGTGATCAGCTATGACCGCAGCCGTAAAGCTGGTGAATATCACTGCAGCCATCCAAATGTCACATCTTCATGTCACTAGTCTTGCCAGCTCTTGCGTGACGTCATTGTTCGGGCCCTAGCAGGCCCTTGTCTGTGGTTTGATGTTAGTTCTGTTTCAGGAACATTTTCCCGATATCCATTTATCAGACGAGAATCGTTTTATAAGATTGTTCTCTGATATAGCGCACAGAACTCTCGATATGGTGGCTAAATGGCAAGGTGAAGTACCTAAAGTCTCATATGAGTTTAATGTAATGTAAAACTATTTTTTATATATGTGATTCGCGTCAACTGAAGAAAATGCTATGATTATAAAAGCTAATCAAAGATTTTAAAGCCATGAGAACGCCACTAAAGATAATTTTATATTGATTTCAAAAAACTTCTGCACGCAATCGAATGTAAAGTCGTCAGCAGTTGAGCGGGTGCAACGACCTCTTAAAGGATTTGCTTTAATTTAGGTTGCGTGTTCATGATTTTTTTGAGTTCTAAGGTCATCAGTTTTTACAGTATAACAACTGCCCCATCAAACTTAAACGCATTACTGCTTTACAACAGAAATAGGCAGGGTCGTGGTACCTACCCGGGGGGACTCACAAGACGTCCTACCACCAGTAACATAAAATTGCCCAAAATGATAGGTATTCCTGCAGAAGAAATTAGGATTGTTACACATTTACGTTGAGAGAGTAAATTGACATTCCTCCGGCTTCGGAAACTTCTCTCATACTCTATAATAAGATACTGATGATAAAATGTTGTGTTCCTACCGCAATGAGAAAATATGCATCCTTTGAGCAACTTTATTCTTTCTACCTAGTTTTGAGTGACCATCAGACCCCATAGACATCGACAACTTAAATACCGCCACCCATCCCCACCCTTCTATGTCTTAGTTTTTCAGAATAACGGCTACCCTCACCCTTCAAACCAAAACGCATTACTGTTTCACAGCAGAAATAGGTAAAGTCGTGGTATCTACCTGCGCGGACTCAAAAGACGCCCTGCCACCAGAACAATTTCTTAGGCTGAGTGTTAACATTAAACCTTTGCATGTTTTCATGAGATAATTCTTAAATCCAATCGGTACCTACATTTTTTTAG
The DNA here is from genome assembly GCF_030269925.1 of Bombyx mori. NCBI lineage: Eukaryota > Metazoa > Arthropoda > Insecta > Lepidoptera > Bombycidae > Bombyx > Bombyx mori. Next base: position 1,509,118 of record NC_085122.1, read on the forward strand.
ATGGGTGGACGAGCTTACAGCCCACCTGGTGTAAGTGGTTACTGGAGCCCATAGAACTGGAGCATCTAGAATGTAAATGCGCTACCCACCTTGAGATATAAGTTCTAAGGTCTCTAGTTACAACGGCTGCCCCACCCTTCAAACCGAAACGCATTATTGCTTCACGGCAGAAATCGGCAGGGCGGTGTTACCTATCCGCGCGGACTCACAAGAGGTCCTACCACCAGTAATAAAATTACACCAGTAAAGTAATACATTGCGGTACAGCCGGTAAATGTCATTGTAAATGGCTGACGTTTCTCATTAAAATATCGTCATTTTCGTATAACAACCTTCGATCGTAAAAATAAAAATTTCAGGTTTGGGTTTCACGCACGGCTTATTAAATACCGACAACATGAGTATACTTGGGATAACAATGGATTACGGTCCGTTTGGATTTGTCGATTCATACGACAGTGGTTTTGTGGCCAACTGCTCTGACGGCGAAGGAAAGTATGCGTTGGCGAAGCAACCTGATGTATGATGATGCGTTACATTTTTTTATTTATTGCTTCGTTGGACGGACGATCTCACGGCCCACCTGGTGTTAAGTGGTTATCCGAGACCATAGACATCTACAACTTAAATGCCACTGCCCACCTTGAGATATGAGCTCTAAGGTCTCAGTTTACAACGGTTGCTCTACCCCTCAAACCGTAACGCATTACTGCTTCACGACAAAAATAAGCAGGGTACCTACCCGTGCAGACTACCACCAGTTAAGAAATTTGTTTTCCATCACACCGCTTTCAATCCAAACAAGCTGTACCGATAATGTTTGTGTACAAAATAGGTCGTGGTATGGAATATAGGTCAACTAGCGAACGCTTTGAAACCGTTATTGACTTCATCACAACAAGTGCACATGTTGCACATCCTGAAAACCTTGGATACGTACTGCAAGAATAAAATATTGTAAGTTTCTTAATTGGGTAAGGTTATTTTATGTTAACTCATAGGATGGCGATTAGTTGTTCTTGGTGGTTTGTTTAACGTTATCTTCCACTGAGTTTCTCGCCGGATCTCAGTGAGTCGCGTTTCCGATCCGGTGGTAGATTCTGCTAAGCACGGCTTTTGCTAGAACCAGTATTAGCAACACCTCCGGTTTGAGCCCCGAGAGTTCACCTACACACTATGGTAACGCTCATATAGCCTCACAGGGCTATCAGAATAGGTATTAAAAAAACCATGGCCAAATACCATGTGAATATGTTTTTGGGGAAAGAGGGATTGTTAGTGGCTCTGGGCCTTTCCAGCATGCGATCGCAATGGGATTCGTAGGTCAGACGAGACGTTCCACGGTATTGGCGGTAACCATCCATACATCATCTTCGATGCTACACGGATAGATGTACCATGTAAGGATGGATGGATGGTACGGGAACTGGCCATCATAGCACAAGAACTTGCACAATTTCCGGGTGCAGCCAAACCGCAGAAACACCTAGAACATCTAGATGTTAATTCTCGTTTTTTTGTTATTCGTTTTACACGAATAGCCCGGTAAACGATCACAAATTCATCTTAATATTTTTAAATGTTTAGTCTCATGAATAGAACGGCGGTATGCCTCTATGTAGAGAACTTAAAATGCTCTATTCCACATAATCCACTCAAGAGAAACGTTTCTAATGAAGATCGGTTTGAAAGAAGAGCGTTGGGGAGACGAGCAGCTGGTAGAGAAGTTGTTAGACATGATGCAGCAGACTGGAGCCGATTTTACTGCTACGTTCAGGCAACTAGCTGAGGTAAGATGCGAAGCTCAACCTAGGAGAAATATTAACCTCTATCTTCTATCTAGTATGAGCGTAAATATGTGGGTACTTTGAGACTTTTTTTTTTCTGTTGCTTAGATGGGTGGAAGAGCTACAGCCCACCTGATGTTAAGTGGTTACTGGAGCCCATAGACATCTACGACGTAAATGCGCCACCCAACTTATATAAGTTCTAACTTATACAAGATATAAGTTCTAAGGTCTCAAGTATAGTTACAGCGGCTGCCCCACACTTCAAACGGAAACGCATTACTGCTTCACGGCAGAAACAGGCCTACCCTACTACTAGGGTTGGTACCTACCCGTGCGGACTCACAAGAGGTTCTACCACCTAGGAAAAGTGTTAACCTCTATCTTCTATCTAGTAAGAGCGTAAATATGTGGGTAGTTTGAGACAGTCAAGTTACACTGTTTTATCGTTAGTTGGAACCATCGGAGCTGGTCAGCGAAGTGAAGATATCAGAGAAGTGGTCGCTCAAACGTTTGTCGTCTCACGCTTCGTGGGGCTGCTGGCTCGACCAGTATCGTGAGAGGCTCGACAAGGAAGCTGGTGGGTTTTAAAATCGGAGCTCAAAGTCGGAGGGTCCTAACAACGGTTTCAGTAATTTCATGGGACATCTGTAATTTCCTTAATTGTTCTTATAGGCAGACGAGCATACGGCCCACCTGATGGTAAATACTTACCGTCGCCCATGGACATCAGTAATGTCAGGGACAGAGCTAAGCTGCTGCCTATCTAGTTTAACTGCTAATATGTATTGGCAGTATTCTATTTATCTTCATATATTAGTATCTCGTCCCTGCTTTCTGCCACTGCCACAGTATAGTTCAAGCCTACACCGGTGGTGCAACCATGTAAACATTCTGCTGCGAAGCATTCATGTCAACCGAATTAAGGGGTCGCATAGTAATTTTAAGCCTCCACCATGTCTCAAGCCGACATTGACTTAGAGATGTCTATGAGCTTGGGTAACCAAACGTGATCCAGTCACCCTAGGCATTCGAACTAATGGAAAAAAACCTATACCTACTGTTTTTGTGAATACTGTATTCAATTTATTTCGTCACGATTTAAGTAACTGAAGTAACTTATAATACGCGCTTATTCACAAACACTACACAAGCGCAACGTGTGAACGTGTTGAACGCGAGCTACATGGTAGGCGGAGTGGGGGTGTTAGGTTTTATTTTCGTTACGGAATTTCTTGATTCCGTCGCCGCGCTCAAAGCCCGCGATAAACGCTATGCAATGGCTTAATATTATTTTATAATAATGAGGGTAAACGTAAAATGGTTGTGCAGTTGACGCGAGCTCAGTTGGAATGTTTGAGGATGAGCGTCGGAGGCGCATGCTGAGCGTCAATCCAATTTACGTTCCTCGCAATTGGATCCTGCACGAAGCTATTGTTGACGCCGAAAAGGATGACTTTGGAAAAGTATAGCCTAACTATCTAAGCACCGAACGCGACGAAGGGTTTGTCGTGCAACTTAACCCACTAAGTTTCACGCCGAATCTTCGCAGTGGGTCGCAATTTCGATCCGGTAGTAGTATCAGTGAAGCACTGTTCTTGCTAGGGCTAGTGTTAAAAAATTCGTCAGGCCGAACTCTGTGAGCTCACCTACACCAAGCGAGCGAAACTAACAATATAACCCCTCGAGGTTACCTATTAGGACAGGTAGGAAAATAATAATTAAATAATAGCAAAATTACTTCCATGGATCGGCCTTTTTTTTTTATTATTGCCTAGATGTGTCGACGAGCTCACAGCCCACCTGGTGTTAAGTGGTTACTGGAACCCATAGACATCTACAACGTAAATGCGCCACACACCTTGAGATATAAGTTCTAAGGTTTCACTATAGTCACAACGGCTGCCCCACCCTTCAAACCGAAACGCATTACTGCTTCACGGCAGAAATAGGCGGGGCTGTGGTACCTACCCGTGCGGACTCACAAAAGGTCCTACCACTTTAATAATAGAGTCGATCTCTCGACGGTTTGCGCTCAAAGGGTTATCTTTCTAAATTATTCACCTATCTCAGGTACAGTTCTTGTTGGAAGTTATAAGACGTCCCTACGACATTAACCCAGAGGCTGAATTACGTGGTTTCTCAGCCCAACCACCTCAATGGGCGTACGCTTTGAAGATCAGCTGCTCAACATAGATTACGTGATGTGTGAAATTTTTGTCAAATAATATCAAATTATCAATTCAGTGTACATTTTATTGATTTTCCCTCCAAAAAAGACTTAAAAAGTTTTATTTCTGCGGATTTACGATTTAACATTACATCCACGATAATAGTATATTTAAATTATCCATAGATGATTGGATGGTAGTCTGGAAGAGATCGCTCTTAGCGATAAGACCGTCTATAGTACTTTATTTTGTATTTAATGTTTCGCAATGTTTCTTTTGTTGGTGTACAATAAAAATACTCTCTCTGTCCCTCCAATTGATCTAGTGCAATGTATGAAATAAACATTAATTTCCTAACAAGTTAACACATATTGAAATAGTTTATTTTTTTTTTTGTGCCACCAAACATATTATACCAAAATGTCTGAGAAAAATGTGTACTGATTCTTTCTTTACGAAGCACAATAATGAAAACATTCAAAATTTCAAATAAATATATTTTCTCCACAATTAACTTACAAATAAAACAGATATTTACAATCAACAAACTAAATGGCTTAATTTTTTCAATGATTACCCACAAAAAATCATGAATAATCTTCATCAGCACTGTCATCTGGTTCAGAGTAATCTTCATCATCCATGATTCTTCTTTTTTTACTTACTTGTATATTTTCTTTATCTTCTATAGTTATCTCCTTAGCCTCTGTTTTTGCGGACCGATGATGGAAAACAAAGGATATACTTTTTGCAACGTCCCAGCATTGCTTCAAGACCATGTCGGCTATGTTTTTCTTGTCTGCACAGTGGTACCAATTGGAAATATCAGATGTGCAATCAGAATTTTCAGGTGGTAGTGTAACTTGAATATTGTTTACACACCTTTTACATTTAAACTTACTATGAGTGTCCGATAGTGTGTTCTCCTCCAAACGGAATAGGTCTTTCAAATCATCTGCTGTGAAATGTCTTAGAGACTCCTCATTTTGGTCAACCACTGTCTCGCTGAGTGCTTTTTTGTGTGCTTGCCTTTGGAATATTTTTTCTTCAATGGTTCCAGTAGCCAAAAGTCTGTAAATATAGCATGGTTTTTTTTGCCCATCGCGCCATACCCGTGCCATCGCCTGCTCATCATTTGCAGGATTCCAATCAGGGTCAAACATGATTAGCCTGTTGGCTCCAATGAGATTCAAGCCACAACCACCAGCTTTGGAACTTAGCATGAAAATCCACTCTTTGGAGTCTTTATTGTTAAAGTTTTCCACCACCTTGGCTCTCTTTTTTATTGTCATTGAACCATCCAATCTTACATATTGATATGTACGTTTTCGACATAATTTCTCAAATAAATCTAATGTCTGAGTATAATTTGATACGAGCACAATTTTATCATCTGTATTCATTTTAAGATTTGCCAGTATGCAGTCTAAGATCATTAACTTGCCTGAATATTCTGGTCTTACATCTTTTATATCATAGTTACTTGGGAGATAGTCTTTTGCTTTTTCGAAACCTTCTGTTCTTTCTATAATCTTTTCATAGATCAAGTCTGGGTGGTTACAGAGCTTCTTCAAAGATGTAATGCTGGACAAAGCACTTAGCGTATTGCTTTTTTCTCCAGTGCCTGTAAACTTGTTACGAATTGCATCAGAATTTATGAAATTCTTGTAAATTTGAGTCTGTAGTGGAGTCATTTTTACACAAATAACTTGCTCAAATTTAACTGGCAAATATTTAGTTAATAGACCACTAGTTCTTCGGATCATGCACTTGTTCACAATTGAAGTTAATGTTTGCAGGCACTCCTGGGCTTTTTCTCTCTCAGGTTGACTTGCCATTGCATCTTGTCCCTTCAAAATAGGATTTTCATATCTCTTTTTGAACTCATGCGCAGTCCCTAATATTCCTTCATTAACAAAATGTACTAAACTAAAATATTCAGTTAAATCATTCTGGATTGGTGTACCTGAGATTAATATTCTCCTTTTAGCCTTCAAACCCATTAATGCTTGGTATGTCTGATTTTCGCTGTTCTTCAACCTATGCCCTTCATCACACAGGACTAAACCTACTTCAGAAGAGTGCAATATATTTGAGTATATCCTGAAAGTTTCATATGATATGATTAAGACTGGTGTGGCAACTCGAGTCGCAGAATATGTGTTCATAAATTGCTGTAGTTTCAAAGTTACTTCAGCTTTTGAACCCCCATCCATAGCTAAAGCATTTATCCTTTGCGACAGCCACTTATGTATTTCATTGTACCAATTTTTTACTAAACTGCTGGGACATACTATTATGGCTTTACATATTGTTGGTTTACAGTCTGGCCCTTGACGCAGTAAGGTCCACAGTAAAGTTATGCACTGCAAGGTTTTACCTAAACCCATTTCATCAGCCATTATACATCCATATGCATTTTCTATTTGTTTCCCAGTAACGCAGTCATACATGAACTTTACTCCTTCTCTCTGGTGCGGCCTCAGTATGTTTCCAAGTACTGGATCAACTACAACAGCAACTTTTATGTCATTAGGATTCATTTTCATTCTTTCGTGTTCCGGAATGGTTGGAGGGCGTTCGAGGACCAGTGAATTGGGTTCGTCTGGGTCGTGGAGGGCCCTTCTAAGTTGCGTTCGTTTTAATCCTAAGCTTTTACTGCAATACGAGGAGACATAGTTTGATATAGGAACTTTAAAGGGCTTACTAAGTATTTGACGGATAATGTTTTCGTGATCTGAAGAAGGTAAAGTTTGAGAAGGAGTTTTCTGTGCTAGCGGTATTCTTGTGCATTCTCGTTTCTTTCGCTTGGCGGAGTCTAGTAATGGACTCTTGAAAACACTCTCTCCAGAGCCTATTTGGCTTGGCGCTCGACTGCGGCGCATCTTATTTTACACGTTACTGCACATATTTGGGAACTTTACTCAATGTTTTCGAACTCAGCAATTTGCGCTATTTAATGTAATCTCCTATTGATGTTTTCACTTTAGTAAGAACGATATTCCTTCATTATTTAACGCAAACAAGATCGGACTTGTTTGCTTTTTGAATTTTTAATAATTTTTATTAACATTGACATTTCCAACTGAAACTGTCAAACTCGTAGCAGATAATAAATTAAATTGACGTTAGTTTCATTTTGGACAACGTGTTTTTCAAGGTACCTGATTAATTACTACTTATAAGTTTAATGTTACTAAAATATATTTGTATACACGAGCCTATTCCTGAAAATCCTGTTATGCCTTTTCTTTTTTTTTCGGGCCGGTGCGGTGGCCGGACCTTCTATGAGGTCCCCGTGGCTAGGGGGCGCGCGGGGTATGTGGGACTTGACGATCTGCAGATGTTGGAAGCAGACTGCGGGCCCAAGGAGTTTTAGTTCTCACCTTCATCCAAAAGTTGCAGCGTGACAGCAACTTCAAATATAGATGCATCGATGGAAGCGATCTTGTCCTTAACATTGACATATTTATAATGGAGCTGCGACCATGACCGCTTTGCGAAGGATTATTATATGAGCACCATTAAGAAGAAACTTAAACTACACATATAGAAAACAAAATGTTGTAGGTTTCGTAGAGGTCCATCGCCAATTTTTAACAAGACGCTACACGATGGTAGAAGCCACTAATATCAATTAGTTTGAATATTACCCTTTCTAAGGGTCAATTCCCACTGAAAGAGCAGCGGCGCGCAGCGGCCGTAAGAGCAAGTGACTGAGCGCGGCGCCGCAAGGGGCAGTGTGGCGCCGCGCGGGGCAGTGCGGCGCCGCGAGAGGCAGCGCGGCATCCCGAGGCGCCGCAATGAGCCTCTGCGTGGTAGCTTTGAAAACTAGTGTGCGATCTACTTCACTCAAGGAAAGTTGTGTGGCAATAAATATGGTGGATTTGGATTTATGTATCATAGCACTGGCTGTAGAAGAAGAACAAGATACCCTCTAATAAAATAACGCGAAATGCGCAAGCGGCAGGGCGAGCGGGTATGAAATGGTCGCTCGCGCGCAGCCGCGAGTCTGTCAGCTGCACCTCGGTCGGCCGCACGTCAGCTAGCTGCGCCGCGATCAGCCGCGCGGCGCCTCTTTTGACTAGTCGGTAGAAAGCTCGTGCAGCCTCGCGACGCCACGCTACCCCTCCTTTGCCTTCAAATGAACTTTTAATCACGTAGATAAGATTCAAAATAGTTTGTAATATTTTGCCTCAAAAAGACGCTGCCGGCCGCTGCTCTTTCAGTGGGAATTGACCCTTAACTTTAATATTAATTGTATTGTCTATCTATGTACCTTTTCTGTATATAAATTATACAACACTTTTCGATTTCTTAATTATTTATTATTAGTTGCATTGCAATAAAAGTAAACATTTTATGAGAAAATACTTTATTAAAAAAAACACTTGAGTCATACCTGTAATTATATGCATCACAGACAATTCTTAAAGTTTAGGATCAAAATTGTTTTCAACAGTAATATATAAATTAAGCACATATATGGCTGGTAACATTTTCAGTAAGTCACAGGACATTTTCAATGTAGGCACTATTTTTCAAACAACTCGGCAATTGAATTTAGGCTAATTAAAAAATATATATTTATAGTAAGTATAGCATTATTTGCACTAAGTAGATACAGGTAACCTCTCTAACCCTCCAGTAAATACGTTCCTACAAATTCCTGTGTTATGTGAAACCGTGTTATATGTATGTAATTTTTTTACCTATCATACATAAAAAAATTGGCAGTAAAATTTTATTCCGATATATTGTGTGCTCATAGTGGACAATGTAATTTTTTAAATAATTTTAAACATAGATTTTGTAATCGTTTTTTAGAAGTACCGTGTTACAGAAGGGGTTACCTGTACAGTAGAATGTAAGAAATCCTTCAAAGGCCTAAATCGCGCCAACGATTTCATAGATAATCTTGCAATACAAACGTCCCGGTCAAGATTCTGAGTTTGCACTATTACGGCAAAGCCTGCCAATGAGCGGTTGATGATTCTCGGAAGAACTGTGCAGCCTCATAAATATGATGAAAATTTATAAAGAATGTCAAATTCGTATAATTCTCGACATTACAAGCCCATAGACAAAATTTCAATTATTGACATTATAATCGATACCAACGCATTCAGATATTTCCACAAACACTTTTAGGACATATTTTTTAAAGTTACTCATTAATAAATAATAGTTTAAAGACAAATCTCCAAGGAAATGACAAAAAACTACACGACAAATGTATTGTTCATCTAAAAGAGACTGTTATAAGTTCAAAACAAGTACTTTTGCCTGTGACTATACTGCTACCTACACACGCAATGACGAAATAATGACAGAGGATTTGATGGATCTTTGCTATCAAGATGGAAGATCTGTAGGTACAAAAAAAGAGATAGCAAATAACTTTCTTCTGAATATTTTTTTTTCACTTTTAATCAGATGTTTTAATAAACTTATAAAAGTAATCCTCTTTGTAGAATATTATAGTAAGTTTCCGATATAAATTTACCATAAATTTAGAATGATTGTGAACAAATGTGACATTATCATGAATCGATTTAGAAGATGTCTAGTTTTATGGTAGCACAAACGGATTACTTATAGTTTGTGAGAAAAAGAAAAAGTCGTTTTTAACGAATCAAAAACAAAGTAAAAAAACATTATACATCATGCAGCATGAAAGACTCACTGAGAACACTGTATCAAAAGATTTTAAATCTTCTAAAGAAAAGTACAAAAAGTTCAAACAAAAAAAAAAGTAAAAAATTAACATCATGGCAACACTGCTCGTCCTGTAGGTGTTGCCGGCGCTAACGATGCGGAATCCCAGTCGTCTGGTCACATATTTCCAGATTATTTTTTAGGCATCCTGATGACTTTGATGTTCGTATCATCATACACACAGTCAGTTCGCGATGGATACACTGACTTCAGGTTACCATCCGGGTCGACTACTTTGACCTGGAAAATATACAATTATGTTACTCACTAGTAAGGCCTGGACACTTAACAGTGACAATAGCTAAATGTATGAAAACACCCTTTTTTTTAATTGCCCTTGTAAGGCAGACAAGGATACGGCCCACCTGATGGTGACCTCTCATGGATCTCTGCACGCCTGAGGTATAATAGCTAAGCCAATACAAATACAATAACAAAACAATGCACTTACTAACCACCTATTTCATATTGATGGTAGTTACAAAGTTGCAACATCCATACAAAATTGGAACTCAATCATAAAATATCATAAGTATAGGAATAGGAAAACATAGGAAAACACAGAGGATTTTTCCATGACTCACATTACATGTTAATTAATAATCCCAGGGTGCATTCAAATTAAAATTTCAAATGGATTTCACCTACCCACTTTGATATGAAAAACTGTTCTATTGGCAACTTTGCAATCAAAATTCAAAATCAGCATTGAAGATTTGACGGCAATTCAATTTCAATTTAAATTCAATTTCAATTGTTACCTGTTGCACAGTGAGCGCATGAAAACCGTCCTGGGAGTCAGCTCCGATGCCTAGCATCAAACATTCTTGCAATATTTTATCCATCACCATCTTACAGGCTCCGAGTGAAGAATGAGATGTCACCTCTATCAGCATGGCTTTACTTTCTGATGACATCTGTTAAAGGAAAACATATTGTTTTTGTTAAATTTTTCATTTAGCTGAAGTTTTTGGAAGCTTATTTCCACAGTGACAGTTTGAATGGGGAGAAACTATTTTTTTTATTTAGTTTAATTTAGTAGCACAGATTGTGTATTATAAATGCTTGTTGGTGTGAAATTTACATATCTGTGGTAAGAGCTGTTGTTAGATAAGTTTCAATATAGATTGATGGAAACAGGGCATTGTAAGTTATGGCAATTAATTTTTAATGGTGGTAAGCAAGCTACCTGTGCTACACCCTTGTCTCATGAGCCTGCACAGGTTGGTATCAGTACCTTACTATTAATGCTTTGAAGCAGTAATGCATTTGGGTTTGAAAGGTAGGGCATAAAACTGAGACTTAGAACTCAAGTCTCGAGGTGTGTAAAGTAGCGGTGTTGTTGATATCGATGTTGATTTTATTTAACAACAATTTTTTTTTATTGCCTTTGTAAGCAGACGAGCATACGGCCCACCATATGGTAGGTGGTCACCGTCGCCCATGGACGTCAGCAATGCCCGGGGGCAAAGCCAAGCCACTGCCTACCATTAAGTACTCTCCGCAAGCCTCGTTTGAAGAAGGACATGTCATAGCGCTCGGAAAACACCATGGAGGGGAGTTCATTCCAAAGCCGGAAATAAATAAATAGGCCGTGAGCTTGTTCACAGATCAAAACACGATGTTTTGTGATTGTTATTGAGTAGAGCCAAGATTCACTAGCCCTACTATAACTACAATATTATAAATATAAAAGAATTTGAGGATTAGTATTAGATCATGCCAAAAGTACGCGATGATTAAAATTCACAGTAACAGGCTCTAATATTGTAAGGTAAATGAACAATAAGTGTGAGTAGAGTCAAGAAACTTATGTATTTCAATTAATAATTTACAACTTCAATTTCCAATTTCCCAGCTATTGTGAATAATATTCATTGATGGTACATAAAAAAATTATGTGAACTTGCTGTACTTGCAACTTCCTTTATGTGGCCTTATCTAGTCACTTGGAAATGCATTATTATATCAAAACCAGGTAAAAAAATTATAATACGATTTAGAAAACTAACAACAGCTACTACTCAGCAAGATTGCAATTGCTTAAACTTTCATATCTTTATTGAAAATAATGTGTAAATTTTGTTAGGAACAAAGTTCTAGAATATGCCTTAAAAAGTAGACCAAAATTTTCTTTAGCTTTTGCATAATGTGTTAATGGCAAACTATTATTAATTCAAAAGTTTCTTAAGTTCATTGTACCTTCGTTACGTCAGCATTGGTGATAGGTGGGAAGCTGATTACTCTACCGGATGAGTCTTGGAGGCAAGCATAGACTGCTTTGCCTTCTAACAGGTACAGGTACCTATGTAAATATTAAAGTTATCAGTTCCATGAAAGAATACAATATTAAACATGCAATTTATAATACAATTTTAAAATTTTATAGTTTAGTGTATTAAGAGAATTACAATTAATCTTACTTATGGATCCCCGAGTAAACATTTCTTTTTTTCTCCTTCCTGAGTGCTTCCGCTTCTGCTACTAACTGCTGGACTAGTTGTTCTCCGGTGTAGGGTTTTGTCCTCATTAACGGAATAAGGCTTAGCATTGACGGAGGCTTTGCTGTGTACACAAGATCACCTGGCAAAGGTAAATACTATGTAGAGTATGGTAATACATTTTTTGGTAAATTACTAGTTGATGAAACAATAACAATAAATATGGCTTTTAAATTGTTTATAATTTAGTTTATAGCTGTTTTAAGAAGATTTGTAATGGAGGAAATTTAAGACATAAATTAGTTTAGAAATAATTTCAGGTAATACGTACCTGGAGGTAATTTGTTAAGGTCATGTGTTGCAATTGTGGCTACATTTCTCTTATCACAGACGGTGTCATGCAGTCTTGTTTGCATTTGTATAAACTTTTTAAACAATATATCTGTGAAATTTAGATCCTTTATTATGCAACAAAGTATATAAGGTCGGACACTGCCAACCTGAGACTCAACAATTTTAACGTTCAATACATCGTCAGAGACATGTAAAATCTTCATTGAGTTACACAATTCAGCTTCCACATTTTCTGTATGAGGTTCTTCTTTCTTTCCTTTTTTTGTTTTGGATTTGGATGACTGTTGAGTTTGTTCTGTTTTGGGGCAGTGATCGCGGATGTAGTCCATAATTTGTTTAGTGCGACACTGATCAACCAGTTTCATGAACCGCTTGTCTGATAGCTTGTTCCCCTTTAAGTTGAGATCTGTAATACATTATTTTTATTTACTTATCGTTATTTCTTGAAGTCTACGTTTTAGAATATATTCACTAGTTGCGGTTTTCAAATAAGATAATTGTTATATTTTGGTGCGGGTACTTGTTAGATTTCTTAGTGCTAGTGTATTGAAATATAGACACGCACCACTGTGGTGATATTTTATTTAACATATGTGTTTTTTAAGCTGGAATTCACTTTTCGGTGCTTACAACAGTTTTACACCAGAATTTGCAAATGTTTCATGCACGTTGATCAGGAACATGTGTTAAGTATTTTAAGAAAATTTGCAGTCTGCAGGATTTGAACCCTAACATATAGAAATAGCTTTACTGACTTAGTAGTTTTTAACTGAAAATAATAATAATAATAAATAATGAAATGATGAGAGATGAGATGAATGTTTCAATTGTGTAGGTATATTACGATTAGTAATAAAATATATACTTTTTACCTTTAATTTTCGACATGTTAGCTACTTCGCCAGGTACAACATTTATTTGATTGTCGCTGATATCAAAGTTCTTGAGTGATGAAAGTTTTTGTCCGATACAACTTGGAATAGATTCAATCAAATTACTTTTTAGCTTCAAGTCTGTCAAATGAGGCAAGTTAGCCGATTCCACGTCCAAGAAACTCTTCAGTTTATTATTGGAAATGTCTATTATTATTAAGTTTGGTAAATCGCCAATTTTCGGCATATCTTCTATTTGATTTGAGCTGAAATTGATACTCGTTAGTTCTTTCATGTTGTTCAAGCTCTCTGGGATGCTTTTTAATTCGTTTCTTGATAAATCGAGGACTTTTAACTTTCGAAGTGTGGTTATGTTTTCATTAAAAACTTCAATCTTATTTCCAAACATTAACAAGCTTTGGAGATTAATTAAGTTCTTGATTTCATCTGGTATAGCGTGCAGACATGTATCACTGATGTTTAATAAGTTTATGTTTGTTAAGGTGAAGATATTTTTGTCTAAGCCATGTTCAGAGATTCGTTTCGATATAGCGGCTCCCGCCAACTTAATTTCGTGACGATTCTCCTCTTTTGCGGTCACAACTTCCGGCCAAGCACTCATTTTTATTGAGTAAATTTGTACTTAATTCCAGAATTATTAAATCCAATTATAAAATGAAAAAAAAAAACGTGTGCCGAAACGCAGGTAGGAACGTAAATTAAATGTAAAAACCCAAGACGTTTGCTAATACTGCCTACTAGGGATGCAGACTAATCGATCATTCGGAAAATTGATCTGATAAAACAATATCATCGAATTTTTTGAACAGATTTCTACAAAATCGATCTCAACCTAGATTGGATTCTATTTTTGCTCTATTGTCTGTAAGATGTCCCATGGCTTCTTCGAGGAATATAGTATATCCAACTATCAAAGCTTTTGTTATTGTTGTAGATTCATTTCGTATTTTTTCCCATCCTATATTTCCCAATAATGAGCAGATTATATGTTCGAGCTGTTTGTATTTTCATGCATGATTCTCTCTATATATAACATATAATAGTATTACATACGCATTTTTTTCAAATTAAATCGTAAATTAAATCGATTCGATTGCCGAATATTCTAATCGATTGATTGAATATTATTATTTTTTCCTACATAAGCTGATGGTTTAGAGAGACCCATGGAGTTAATAAGTACCTGAGAGACCATATTATCAACGTCACCGGGCTAGTAGGTGAGGTCACGGTGCTCAAACTTAACGATGTTGCTAACACGAACCCTAGCAAAAGCCGTGTTTCGCAGAATCTACAAACGGTGATCTCTCTATAACATCAGCATAGGCAGGAAAGAAAAAAAAGAGATGAATAAACGTGTTTAAACATCAGAAATTTCCGATTTATAACAGTAAACAGACCATTAAGTTTACTGTTTTAATGTCCGAGGGCCGATCTTCCTGCAAGGGTCCCGCGTCTAGGGGACGTATGGGGCATCCGCCATTGTGTGGACATTGGATCACGATTTTAATGCCGAGTTTACATTACGAAATTAGTGTCATGCATGTTGAGCTCAGTTTCACGAAAGTAGTTTCGATATACGCGAAAGTAATTTCGTTAAAAAATTAGTGTCGCGAAATCCATAGTATCGCAGTAACCATGGCGCCGTTAGCATCAAAGCTATAATTTGCTATATTCAATGTAGCTAAAGAAATGCTTATATACCTATAAACTTAAAAAAAGACTATCAAGAAAAAAAAAATTTGGTAGATTCGAGGATGGTCAACAAGAAGGCATTTAGGTGCAATGAAGTTAGTCTCTGAATTAGCAGATGAAGATCCTGAGAGTTATAAAAACTATTTTCGAATAAGTGAAGATAATTTTGATTTTTTACTATATGTGTTTCGGGACCCTTGTCATTGATATTCATTAATAAGATCTATATTTTTTTCTGTATTCCATCATTGGTTTGCCATTTTCAACGCTTGAAGCGCGTCCGAACTAACAATACACACGTCCGCACAGCGCAGGCCCTTTCGCGACATTAGTTTCACGTCGCGTTTACACTATGAAATTAGTTGCATGACATTAATTTCATCAAAAAATCGCGCAGGGCACGAAACTAATTTCCATGCATGAAATTAATGCATGCATTACGAAAGTATTAAATTACACGTGAAACTGTTAGTAAAACTAATGTCACGAAATTAATTTCACGCCACTAATTTCGTAATGTAAATTCGGCTTTAATAAAAGCATCTTGAACGTGTCTGGAATGTATTATGCATCTAAAGATTTGAACAGCCTTTATCTACGTCATCTTAAGAATTTAAAAAAAATATTTCTTATACAATGATATTATAATTATTTTTTAGATCAGCTAATTCGGATCACCTGCCGTATGCCCATGCCGGTTCGACTATTTATCTCTGTTGCGATAGTTAAGAAAGGATCCTCTGTCAATTTTTAACCTCGATCAACAATTGAAGATTTTTGTGTAGTTTGCATGTCCAATATCATTGAATAAGTAAACTATGCACTTTGCTTTCTTGGCTCTTTATGATAGTTGATATCCTGTGTGAATGATGTACTAGAGACGACCCTTACCTACTTCTTTTATTGTTTAAGTAAAAACTCAAAACAAAAAACTTCAAGTTCAAAATGCTTACGTATGAATGGCAAGATGATAAATTTAAGTTATCAGACGATAATGTGTTTAATTAATAATTGATTAAACAATGATCATCGATAAAATTATTGTTGATTATAATAATTATTTATACGTCGAATTATTAAG
This sequence comes from Bombyx mori, assembly GCF_030269925.1. Lineage (NCBI taxonomy): Eukaryota > Metazoa > Arthropoda > Insecta > Lepidoptera > Bombycidae > Bombyx > Bombyx mori. The sequence continues at coordinate 1,525,258 of NC_085122.1, forward strand.
ATGTCGTTGCTAGGTGTGGTCGCGTTGTTAATACTGGTTGGAACATCGGTGAGTACAAAAAAATATTAAACTTATTGCTTTGATGGTCGCCATAGATAATACACATAATTTATAAAATAACTAAAAATAAATATGGCCACTTCGTACAGTTCAAAAGACGCTCGTTGTTTAGATAATTTAACCACTTCATTGATAACAAACGTTAAAATTCATCGCTATGGCTCACAAATTATTTTCCTATTGTATTTAACTGATGTTTACCAAAGCTCGTTTTCGTACCCCAGCGATATTCTGTATACGTCAGTAGGTACTTAAGAAAATGCAGGTAAAACTATGTTTCATAGTTTCTCAGGAGAAACATCTCAGTATTTTTGAGTACGTTTTATGTTACGTCACACATTTTCAATAATTAATAATTGGGAATTTAATTGTTTTTATGATCGAACAATCACCAATAGTCGTTGAGCAAACGATAATTGATCAAAATTAATTAATCTGAGCGATAAAAATAAAGATATCTAGTAAAGGGGGCCAACTTAAGGGTGATCATTTGTTTAATTAATTATAAATAAATCAAAGACGAACAAACAATTTTTACATTCAAACATTAACGAATAAACGACGAACAAATAATTAAAAATAAATAAAATCCGAAAATCAAAAAAAGTGGGGTCAAATTCAGTGAATCGTTTTTTTTTGTTTAGAGCGGATAAACGGAAATGGACTTCATAGATTATAAAAACGTGTACAGTACCATACATTCAACATGGAGATTTAATCAAAATTTATTAAATCGCTTTTGGCGGGAGCGGGAAAAGCGAAGCTGTTTAAATGAATTAATATTTTGAATAATAATCATTTAATTTTGAATATTCAATTGAGGAAGCGTGAATTATTAACAGCATAGAAATTCTTTTATGTGTGTTTCTAAAATATTTTTAAATGAAGATTTTTGATCTCGATCGTAATGGCCCGATGGCGTGGCATCAGAAAAAAAAGGGTGCGTGTACTTATGTACGCGCGTAAGAAGTTATACTTTTTTTATTATAATTTTTTTTTAATTTAAATAATTAATAATAAATATTTAACGTTAATAATTTAATAATATTTAGTATGAATTAAATTAAATATTAATTTTGTCATTTATATTACTAAAAATGAATGCTAATAACACTTTTTTTTACGAGTGTACATGCGCGAAAGTTCACCTGCGGCTATATTCAGACTCGCCAAGTTACGTCGGTCGTATTGTAATGAGCGATTTAGTGGGCAACTTCATTCTGTTAATTTTGTGTCACGGTGCGCGCGCGTCGTAAAATTTCACTCTCATCAATTTTTCATAACGCGCCTAAAGAAGTATAACTTCAAAAAGAAGAAGTATCTATATTAATAAAATATTTTGTTCACTTTGGTCGAGACATGCGTACCATAATATTTTAATTTCGACTTTCAGGTTTCAGCTGAGCAATCGCTTGCTGAAAAAGGTAACATCGGTTTATTACTTTAGCGACATATGGCAGCGCTGGGTCCCCGACCATGTTGACATCCATGCGTTAGGGTAACCACTTACCATCAGGTGAGCCGCATGCTGGCCCGCACACAAAGACATTTAAAAAAAGATTGCTGATATGTACTGTTTTCTCCAAAAGATTTCGTGTTGTAGAAAATTATTGATACCAACAGATATAAAATACGTAACCGACGTATATTTAATTTTTCAGCTGCATCGCATCCGGGGGTTGGTAAGAACAAATACAAAATTGTTATTTTAAAAGGATTTTATGACCTGGTAACTAAGACCTTTAGGTCAAGTCAGAATATTAATTTATATTCTTATTTTTATGAAAAATGATAATATGGAGTGAAATGAAATGAAGATAATTAATTTAAGACATTAATCAACTGAGATGAAATTATATGAAATGAGGTGAGATGACATGGGATGAAATATAATCTCAGTAAAATGGTGGTCTGACTGAGACGCAGATATCTGCCCCGGATAATACTTCGTACCTCGGATATCCCGGCTACGCATTGGAGCACACCTTCCTGTGTAAAGCCGGGGTGTGCGTGTTTATCCGGGAGGATGTCTGCTGTTGTCGGCTTCGGGGCCTCGAGCAACGGGACCTGTCCCTCTTGTGGCTACGCGTGGACTATGGGGGCTGTACACGAGTCTACGCTTGCCTGTACAGGTCCCACAGCAGTGATGCGGGGTCAGCTCTGTTTGAGCATGTACAAGAGGGGACTGACCGCGTGCTTGAGCAGTACCCATCTGCGGAGGTGGTAGTCCTTGGTGACTTTAACGTTCATCACCAGGAGTGGTTGGGGTCCAGAACCACTGACTTCCCGGGTCGGGTTGCCTACGATTTCGCCTTGTCCTACGGCCTCTCTCAACTGGTGACACAGCCCACCCTTGTCCCAGACATTGAAAGGCACGAGCGTTCTTTGTTAGACCTTCTGCTGACCACTCACCCAGCTGGATACAGTGTGGTGGTCGACGCTCCACTTGGATCGTCTGATCACTGCCTTATCCGTACTGCGATACCACTCTCTCGTCCAAGTCGTTGAACGACGACCGGGCTTCGAAGAGTGTGGCGGTACAGGTCAGCAGATTGGGATGGAATGCGTGAATTTTACGCATCCTACCCATGGGGGCGGCTCTGCTTTTCCTCCGATGATCCTGACGTCTGTGCGGACCGACTTAAAGACGTGGTGCTTCAGGGAATGGAATTATTCATTCCTTCTTCTGAGGTGCCCGTTGGGGGTCGCAGCAAACCCTGGTATAATAAAGCCAGCAGCGATGCTGCACGCCTCGAGCGCTCTGCATACGTGGCATTTAATGTTGCTAGGAGATGCCGGGATCCTGATATTTCGGAGAAAAGGCGGAAATTTAACGCCGCCTCTAGGTCCTATAAGAGGGCTATTGCCAAGGCGAAGTCGGAGCACGTTGCCGGAATTGGCGAGCGACTCAATAGCTATCCCTCTGGGAGCCGTGCTTTCTGGTCGCTTTCTAAGGCTGCAGAAGGTAACTTCTGCAGGTCTAGTCTTCCACAGTCTGGCTCATTGTGCGAAGGAGAAGGCTGACCTTCTGGTCAAGCTCTTTGCCTCATACTCGACTTTGGATGACGGGGGAGCCACGCCGCCCAACATCTCCCGGTGTGACAGTTCCTTGCCTGAGATTGGCATCACACAGCGTGCGGTCAGGCAGGAGCTTCGGCTTCTTGATGTCCATAAGTCGAGTGGGCTGGATTGCATTCCCGAAGTGGTTTTAAAAACATGCGCCTCTCGTACAATACCAACAGGGTTCCGTCTTCATGGAAGACTGCTCATGTCCACCCTATCCCCAAAAAGGGTGACCGGTCGGACCCCTCGAAATATAGTGACCACTTACCATCAGGTGGGCCGTATGCTCGTCTGCCTACAAAGGCAATAAAAAAAATTACTGAGACTTTTTCAGTGGACTTTTTGTAGGATCCCGAGAAGTTACGTGAAGCGGCTTTGTTTTATTTTCCCACATTTGTGCACTTTCACAGACACTAAACAGTTAATAAACCACCGCTATAACACATTTAAACCTGAAGAAACACTAAATAGACAAAATAAAACAAATCACACAACATCATTCCTCGCGTTCCCGCCAAAAAGTCCCATACAAAATAATAATTGTACTCACGTTTAATAACCTCAAAATAGCTTAGGTCGACATTCAAAAATATCACTTTTGACAATGAAAATTAAGATTATATTTAAGGCACGACAGTTCAAATATCGGTTTAATAAAACTTAGTATTTAAAATCACCACAACTTGATTACGTAGAACTGAATATCACTAGGTAGAGCCTTATATTATATTACGTAATACAATTTCTGTGTGTATATTCAATAAAACAGAAAAAAAAAGAAAGGAATGTAATGAATAGTCTGTTAGTTATGTGTTAGTATTTTACGTTACTAGCATAGATTATAAGTAATACTAGCTAACAAAATCTTAGATTTTTTTAACTGAAATAAAGATCCATAATAATAATAAAAATACGACAATACGTGACCACATCACGGGCGCATTCCTGGTACTACCAGCCGCTTCTTAATCGTTTCACTCTTCAAATACTTAAAATAGTTGTGATCTTCATGGAGCCCTGGAGGAGGCAGTTAAACGTCTTACGTTCCCCCACCGTCACTCCTCGCTCGAGGCCATTTTGCTGCACTAATTTTAAAGATATTTAGTAGATTGCTGCCTTAAAGCTGTGCAGGTGGTGGATCAGTCGCGTTTTTGTTTCCAGCCGGTTCGAGAATCGTGTCAGGATGGGAAGCCCGCGATGGGCAGTTCCCTTACATGCTGTACCTCCGTTCCGTGGATGTCCACGGGCGCATTTCCGCCTGCGGGGGCTCCATCATCCACCACAAGTGGGGCATGACGTCTGCTAGATGCATCGCCAGGTGTGCTCACAAAATCTGTTGATTCCCGTGGCTTGATAAGTTTTAACTCGTCAAAACAAATAAACAAGTTGTGACAAGTAAAATTTCTAAGTTACTTTCGGAACTTATGGACATCCCGATGATTAGTAACGGGAGTTGTTGATGCAATTCTAAGATGTAAGCTTCGATTTTTGGGAGATATTTATAAGTGGAAAATGTTCGATCGATCGGTTTAAGCATCTTTGTGGATCGGCGGTCCGTGGTTTATTGTTCAGAATATATTGAAACTCATTTTGATATAGTGTTATTGTGATAGTGTTATATAGACTCTCTGTTGCGACCGCCCTGAGAGAAGCCGAAAACCGAAGCAAATGGAAGCTGATGGTACAAAGAGCCACGAAAGACTTTCAGGGACACAGTCTTCAGCAATGAAGTATTCGACTAAGAAGAAGAAGTGATAGTTAGTGTGATTAAGAGATTTATCAAAAATCTTAGGTTTTTTTTTCCTACCTAAGCTGGTTACGTAGAGGGTTTATGCCAGTGTAACCGGGTGAGCTCACGCGGCTCTAACGTGCGCGTTTGGGATGATATGGACATGTGATGAGACGAAATGACAATGATGTTGCTATGAACGTTTTAACTATGAATGTGAAAGGCTTTAGAGGAAGAGGTAGACCTAAGAAAAAAAGTATGAATTAATTGAAAGACGATATGTGTAAGAGGGGAGTGAGTGAAAAAATGGTAGATGATAGAGGAGTATGGAAGGGGAAAACATGTTGCGCCGACCCCAGGTGACTGGGAGAAGGACAGGGGAATGACGATGTATGTACAGATGTACTTAACTAATTGTTCATGTATGACCTCCATTAACAACAATGTCGTAACAACACACAACAACGCAAGCACTATGATTTGCGTAATTACTAGTGGTAGATACCAACGCCCTCCTCATTACTGCCACGAAGCAGTAATGCGTTTCGGTTCGAAGGGCGAGACAGCTGTTAGACCTCATATCTCAGGGCTGTGTTCACATGATGTCCACGGGCCCAGACAAGCCGCGGGTATAGTCATTCATCTAAGCAATTAAAAAAAACTCATAAACCAAAACATGGCCCATGACCGCCGTCTTATTTCAGACGCGTAGTTATTATGCTCTGGGCGGGAATGGTGGACCTGAGCCGGCCCCGCGTCTACATCGAGACCGCTTCGTACTTCACGGCCCCCGAGTACATGGATGACCTGCATCAACTCACCCAACCGCACGACATCGGGCTGGTCGGGTTCAATCGGCATCTTGAATACAGTCGTGAGTAGCTTTGGTGGTTCTAAAACTGACGATCACAATGTACATATCCAGTGAGAGCTGGATAATCAAGTGCGATAGAAAGAGACTGCAGCATAGATGGAAAATAACCAAAAAGTTCGTTGCCAATTTTGATAATGGGTCTGTTAGTTTTTTCTTCTTGGATAGATGGGCGGACGAGCTCACAGCCTACCTTAAGTATACCTAGTGGAGCCGATAGACATCTAAAAGTAAATGCCACCACCCACCTTGAGATATGAGTTCTAAGGTCTCAGTATAGTTACAACGGCTGCCCCACCCTTCAAACCGAAACGCATTAAGTACTGCTTCACGGCAGAAATACGCGGGGTGGTGGTACCTACGCTTACGGACTCACAAGAGGTCTTACCGCCAGTAATCACGTAAATTATAATTTTGCGGGTTTGATTTTTATTACACGATGTTATTCCTTCACCGTGGAAGCCATCGTGAACATTTGTTAAGTACGTATTTCGTACACGTCGATACCAAAGGGCTGATGAAGATGATTATTAGAATCTTTTGTAACATTCCAGAATTCATTCAGCCCATCAGATTGATGCGTTCCGCTGATATGAACAAGGAGTACGCGGGTGTGAAGATGACGACCAGTGGCTGGGGTACAGACTGGACGAACGGTGAGGGTTCCGCCTCTTCAAGTGTCATCTTAGTTTGGTCATACGTCGCCGACGAAGGGCTCGACGAGTAAATTAATCCATAGACACAGTCCACTGAGTTTCTCGTCAGATCTTCTCAGTGGGTCGCGTTTCCGATCCGGTGGTAGATTCTGCGAAGTCCTACTCCAGTGTGAGCAGCACTCCCGGTTTGAGCCCCGTGAGCTCACTTACACGTCAAGGCAAAGCTGAAATAGCTTCTCAAGGCTATCAGAATAGGTAGGAAAAAAATTTGGTCATGCAGAAATGGCTTATGAGTTCGCGGACGACTTGATGTTAAGCGGTTGTCGGAGCCCATAGTCATCACCACGTGCGGCCGCCTCCTGGCTTGAGTCAACCTATAATATTGTATAGTGCTTGCCCTATCTTCCGAATCAGAACACATGACTGCGTGCCAATTGGTGCGATGACAATACGACGACTACTACGAGAACCACCATAGTAAAAGCCTTAGTCACCTCATGATACCCTCGAGAAGAAATGGGGTGGTGCTAGATCGACATCTGAAATCGAACATAGGATCATTAAGGCAACTTCCTGATGGAAGGGCGTGATGTAAGCCCATAATACCGCCACACCATCTCTCTCACAGAGCAGTCGTATGCTCTGGATTGAAGATTCTCAGCCGCCATACAATAGAGCTGAGACTTCGACGTTATAATAGGTAGAAAGGTAGAATATTAATTAGGTAATATGACGTTATTCTTACTATCTTATCATCTACCATTAGATTTGCTATTCACTACAAAATATTTCACGAATCAATTATAATTTCAATAAAAAAACTTCATTCTTTCCATTAACACATGTTTTAAATTGATATATGACTGACATATTCTGTCATATCTATACACGACAAAATACAACCTTCATTATAGTGACCGAGGAAGCCACACGGTTCCCTAACCCAACACATCACAATTCTCGTTTAACATTTGGTAAACCCTGTAACATATTGGGAAGGTAGATGCCTGATTTATGCGGATTTCCGAGGTCGTCGACCCCGCGCATCAGCTGACTTCGATACGCAGCGTTGAAGCATCCAAAAAATTTAAGGCACCACTTTATTTTTTTCATCTACCGTTCATCTTTGGTTGTTTCACTAGTAATGGAGGTCTATTTATGTTTGAAACAGGGAACCCTACGCAAATATTAAACTTCGTGCACCTGAGGGGAGTGAATAACATCGTGTGCGCGCTTTGGTTACAAAGCTCGTTCCACGTGAGGGTATCCACCATTTGCGCCGGTCCATACAACGTTACGAGTCAAGGGATATGTTCGGTGGGTTCGCGTTGGTCCTTGGAGCAGTATTGGCACCGGCCGATCTGTATTCAGTGAGGCTTGGATACTATGGAGCCAATGGACTGCAATCGGACTTCCTACAGCCCCTTAGTGCTCAGACTTTCCTGCATAAAAATAAATAAAGCTGGTTTGAAATTTAAAGTATCTTCCAAAAAAAAAAAAAAATGTGTTCGAAAGGGGGTAGTTTGTAAAACAGAATACATTGAAACTTACTTTAGAGTGACATTTCGAAACGATAATTTAGGCAGCGGTTTGGCTCTGCCCCTGGCATTGCTGACGTCCATGGGCGACGGTTACCACTCACCATAATGTGGTCGAGGGCCGTATTCTCGTCTGCCTATAAACAAATAATTGCTTAGTTATTTTATTATCTTGAATGGAGTTCCAATGTGTTTATATGTGAGAATTGAGCCGCTTTCCGACGGACATTCAAATTGAGGGTTCGACCTCATGCCTCAAGAGGGCCGCAACCGCGTTCTGTCTAGTGGGAGCTTAATGGAAGGTAATAAGAGTTGGTTTACCCAAGCATAAGGTACGGGTCTCTGCAAGCTTTTTTTTTATTGCTTAGAGGATGGACGAGCTCACAGCCCACCTGGTGTTAAGTGGTTACTGCAGCCCATAGACATCTACAACGTAAATGCGCCACCCACCTTGAAATATAAGTTCTAAGGTCTCAGTATAGTTACAACGGCTGCCCCACTCTTCAAACCGAAACGCATTTCTGCTTCACGGCAGAAATAGGCAGGGTGGTGGTCCTTACCCGCGCGGACTCACAAGAGGCCCTACCACCAGTAATTACGCAAATTATATTTTGCGGGTTTGATTTTTATTACACGATGTTATTCATTCACCGTGGAAGTCGATCGTGAACATTTGTTGAGTACGTATTTCATTAGAGAAATTGGTACCCGCCTGCGGGATTCAAACACCGGTGCATCGCTATATACGAATGCACCGGACGTCTTATCCTTTAGGCCACGACGACTATGATTATGATAGCTTATGATGAGAGGCATGTGACTTGTTCAGGGCGACAGCGGCGTGCCCCTGACTCTGTTGGAGGAGGATGGCCAGCTCACCCAGGTCGGAGTCGGCTCGTTCGTCTCATCGTTCGGGTGCCACGTCGGTCTACCTAATGGTATGCAGATCATATCTATTGATGTAGATAGACCAAAACCAGAGAGCTTAACATTTGAGTGCCACCACTTACCCCGAAACATCAGATGGAATACGCAAGCGGAATCTGCTGCGAAGATGCGTGGGCGAGCTCACAGTCCACCTTGTGTTAAGTGGTTACTGGAGTCCATAAATATCTAAAATGTAAATTCCGCCACCCACCTTGAGATATAAGTTCTAAGGTCTCAGTCTGGAACCTCTGGGAGGGACTTCGGTTCCCTCTGTATTTTGTACCGTATGTTCCATGAGGAGTGCTCTGAGGAATTGTTTGAGATGATCCCCTCATCTCCTTTTTATCGACAGTGCGTTTCCAGAGGTCTTTTTTGCCACGTACCATCCGGCTATGGAATGAGCTCCCCTTCACGGTGTTTCCCGAGCGCTATGACATGTCCTTCTTTAAACGAGGCTTGTGGGAGAATATTGAGCGGTAGGCAACGGCTTGGCTCTGGCCCTGGCATTGCTGAAGTCCATGGGCGACGGTAACCACTCACCATCAGGTAGGCCGTATGCTCGTCTGCCTACAAGGGCAATAAAAATAAAATTGTACAGTACAACGGCTGCCCCACCTTCTAAATTACTGCTTCACGGCAGTAATAGGCAGGGCGGTTGTAACTACTCGTGCGGAATCACAAGAGTTCCTACCACCAGTAAGCACAAGACGTCTTATCATCAGTAAACTTCTGTATCTGCATCAAAAATAAATAATAGTTTAAAAAAAGTAACAAAATACTAATATCATTTTTTCTTACACTATTTTTAATTGAAATTTATTAAAATTTATTTTCTATTTTTTACTTGAATTTTTTATAAAAGCGTATTTTGTTAGTTTGTTTAAACTATTATTTACTAGCTTCGGAAACTGTAATTTATTATTGATTTCTCCACTATTTAATGGATGTTATTATACATATAAATCTTCCTCTTCAATCACTATCTATTAAAAAAAAACCGCATCAAAATCCGTTGCGTAGTTTTAAAGATTTAAGCATACATAGGGATATAGAGACAGAGAAAGCGACTTTGTTTTATACTATGTAGTGATTTTTCATTTTTTAGTTGAATTTAAGTTATTTCAAATTTTTTTTAATGTTATGTAAATGTATGTAGGTATGTAATGTTTGTCATCGATCCTTAATAAGTATTCCAAACTTCGAGCTAATCCGACGTTTTGTAGGGGGTCAAAAATATGTTCAAAGATTCCGTTACATACTAACATACATACGTCTGATGCTAATAACGTATTAATAAGTGCTCTCTGTTCCAGCGTTTGTGAGGCCGGGCCATTATCACGACTGGATCCGCGCGGTCACCGGCATCCAGTTCGACTGGTGAATGGGAGCGTCCTTGGAAATGCCGACATCGCGGTCCATGGACAGCAGTAGCGGGACCCGGTCGGTGGATTTAACGAAAAGCGTCGAATTAAATTTAATTAAAATGCACGTAACAGTTGTTTTATTAAAATTAAAAATACTTTAATTTTTTTTATCGCAAGTTTGTTTTAGTGATACTTTACAGTTTTTGTGGTCACAAATGACTGAGGTGTTGATTTTTTCGTTGACATTTCAATATTGTTCCGACTATCGTCTGTTTTCCTATAAAAATAATGCATTTGTACACTTTTACGTAAATAAATAAATATATACATAGAAGTAAACAAAATAGACAATTACTTTTGGGTGTTAAGTGGTTACTGGAGCCCATAGACATCTACAACGTAAATGCGCCACACACCTTGATATATAGTTCTAAGGTCTCACTATAGTTACAACGGCTGCCCCGCCCTTCAAACCGAAACGCATTACTGCTTCACGGCAGAAATAGGCGGGGCGGTGGTACCTACCCGTGCGGACTCACAAAAGGTCCTACCACCAGTAATTACACAAATTATAATTTTGCGGGTTTGATTTTTATTGCACGATGTTATTCCTTCACCGTGCAAGTCAATCGTGAACATTTGTTAAGTACGTATTTCATTAGAAAAATTGGTACCCGCCTGCGGGATTCGAACACCGGTGCATCGCTACATACGAATGCACCGGACGTCTTATCCTTTAGGCCACGACGACTATAATCTGATCTCAGAAACACATTTCACCAAGATGAGCTACTTCAATATACCAAATTATTTATTTATTTAATTATTTATTTGTTTAGACACACCAAGAGCAATACAAGCTTAAAATTAACAAGTATAAAATTAAGTACTGGTATTTAAACCAGTTACAGGCATGTACAGCAATCTCTTATGACACACTATGACATGTTACAGCAATTTTACAAAGAATGGAAAAATAGATTAAATTTAAATGTCAACAGTGCGACAAGAGAAATACAAAAATTTAAAAAGAACATGAAAACAAGAGTTACCTACTTAACATTCTCTCATCAATTAAAAACAAAGAAACTTGGATACTAGTTTGTTTTTGAGACCAGGAGGACACGTGTCGTAAAAAATATCGATATAAAGACGAAGTCGAGTCGTCGTGGCCTGAAGGATAAGACGTCCAGTGCATTCGAATTGAGTGATGAAGGGTGGGGCAGCCGTTGTAACGTGGGAATGAGTTGCTCGCTCCGGGAATTTCAATATTGTAAAATTGTTATGTTATAATTACTTATTGTAATATGAATATTTAAAAAATAAAAATATTTAAAATAAAAATAAAAATCTAATATTTAAAAAAAAAAAAAAAAAAAAACATGCCCGCTGAGTTTCTTGCCAATTCTTCTCAGGACGGAGGCTAGTTCTTGTGAATTGGCGGTAGTTCTTTTGACGTTCAACAAGTATGTACTTTCATTTATGTTGAATAAAATTTTTTTGATTTGATTTGATTTGATTAACTATACTTGACCTTAGAACTTATATCTCAAGCCTTGAGATATAAATTCCAAGTCGCATTTACGTTATAGATGTCTATAGGCTCCAGCAACCACTTAACACCAGGTGGGCTGTGAGCTCATCCACACATATAAGCAATAAATAAAAAATATTGAAATTATAAAGTCTATCACACAACGCACCCAGAAGGCCATTGGTCGAAGTGCAATTATAATCAGAAGCAGCGGTGGATTTACATTAGGGGCTGCCGGGGCAAGTGCTCAGGGCGGCAAATAATTTTGGGGCGGAAAATTTTTTAAAGTAAAAAAAAAATTATAATTGTTAGAAAAAAAAAACAAATATTTATTTATGTTTTTGGAATATATAATAAATTTTCTGCAATAAATTATAACAGTTATATTAATTTTGAAAAATAATATATATAAACTTATAAATATATAACTTATATATTATATAAATATGTATATGACTTTAAGTAAAATTTCACTATTGGGGCGGCTTTCTTTCCGGTGTCCAGGAGCGGCATTAAGTTTAAATTTGGCCCTAATCAGAAGTAACATCAAGCACTATGAAGAATCTCATTACTGTACCGAGATTATTCAGGCAGCAAACATCGTTGTTCAGGACTGGGCGGGATCTATTACCGTATCGCCACTTTACAGCCCTCCAAAACATAATATTAAGAACTAGCGACCCGCCCTCGCTTCGCTTCGGAAACATTAAAACACACATGAAAAAAAAAAAAAAAATAAAAAAAAAGAAAGAAAGTAGCCTATGTTCATCAGGGACAATGTCGGCTTCTAATGGAAAAAGATTTTTTCAAATCGGTCCAGTAGTTTCGGAGCCTATTCGAAACAAACAAACAAACAAATCTTTCCTCTTTATAATATTAGTATAGATAGTATAGATGAAGATTATGAAAAGTTTTTTAATTAAGGAATTAGGACATAGGTTTAGACATGGCTGGTGGAGACTGTAAATTAATGTTAAGCATACAAGCTGGGTGTCTCCGATTTTTCATTTTTATTTTTGGTTTAGAAGTTTTTATGAGTTCTAAGGTTTCAAGTATAGTTACAACGGCTGTCCCACCCTTCAAACCGAAACTCATTACTACTGCTTCACGGCACAAATAGGCGGGGTGGTGGTACCTACCCGCGCGGACTCACAAGAGGTTCTACCACCAGTTAAAATTATTAACTAATTATTTACTTATTTATGAACTTATTATTAACTAACAATTCATTTAATTATTTTTTTACACGGTCCAGAAAGAGATTGCGTTGATGACGTAAATGACGGACGTCATCAGCTTAAGTTAATCACACGTCACTATAAATAAGTCAATGTATATTTTTAAACGACTTTCAAAGATTCAATGTCATACAAGCATACGTAAATACATATGTTCCAACTTCCAAGCTAAAAAAAAAACACCTTAAATGTGATGAGTAACTATGATCACGATTTTTTTTTTACAAATCAAAGGCCTTATCACTCTGTAATAATCATTTTGTGATTTTATATATAAATTAGATGATAAACTAAAACACGCGTAGGAAGTATTCAAATTGATGTCAAAATTTTAATCAAACGATTAATAGTCTCCTTATTGATAAAAAGATAACAATGATCTGATAATATATATGTAAATCAGATAAAATCTTGTAATTAATTTTACTTAAAATGTAAATTCTGGACAGCTACGGCAAGGAATGATAATTTGCACAGATACAATAGTGTTAAAGTTTCAATAATTATGTCAAAAATATTTCTAAGTCAAATCAAATGACGTATATCGTATGTTTAGTATATGGAGTATAGAACTAAGGAGTAATATCTTTTTTTTTATTGCTTAGGTGGGTGGACGATCTCACAGCCCACCTGGTGTTAAGTGGTTACTGGAGCCCATAGACATCTACAACGTAAATGCGCCACCCACCTTGAGATATAAGTTCTAAGGTCTCAGTATAGTTACAACGGCTGCCCCACCCTTCAAACCGAAACGCATTACTGCTTTACGGTAGAAATAAGCTGAGTGGTGGTACCTACCCGTGAGGACTCACAAGAGGTCCTAGCACCAGTAATTACGCAAATTATAATTAGCCTGATTTTGATTTTTATTACATGATGTTATTCCTTGACCGTGGAAGTCAATCGTGAACATTTGTTGAGTACGTATTTATTTCATTAGAAAATTTGGTACTTGCCCGAAATTCGAACACCGGTGCATCGCTCAACTCGAATGCACCGGACGTCTTATCCTTTAGGCCACGACGACTTCAAAGTTAAAAAAACGCTCGCTGAAAGGAAGGCAATTAAGGTGGCGCCATACCAATTAAGGTGGCGCCACAGTAACAAGGGGAAAGATTTAAAAAATAGCGCCATAAACTACCACACTTCACTTCAATACACCAGCTCGTCGCGCTTGAGCACATCCCGGAGGTCAAAAAGCTTGTCTTATGTCTCCGCACCGTCTGCGGTCACCATCTGGCCAGAAAGTGCCAGAGATGCCAACTTTACGGGCACTCATCGCGCAATTTTCACGCGCGCTCCCGTTGCGTTAAGTGTCTGGGTGACCACGCGACCGCCGATTGCTCGCGCGTCAAGAAGACCGCGGCCAAACCCCAAGCTGCGTCCTCTGCCGGAAGCAAGGGCACACGGCCAACTACAGCGGATGCCTTAGGGTTCCGCGAAAGCACTTGTCCAACCCACCCCCTAAAACCGTCGGCCCAAGACTTCGGCACCTTGTGCACCAGCCTTCGTGTCGGCAGCGGTGCCCACCGTGTCAGCGTGGACAAAACCACTGCCATACACAAAATATAGGTATGTCACCCCAGCCCCTGCTCGCGCCTCACCCCGCGCCCGCGTACAGTCTGCCTCAAACCGCTGCTGACAGTGACTTCGGGATCGTGCGCGACTTCTTGCCGCGGTCAACTTCGACTTACTGCGCTCATTCGCGGACGTACTCCGCAGTTCAGTGACACCCTGACAACGGGTCGAGGCCACGTTTAACCACATGGACGTTTACAAGTTCTTCTTCCGCACCCTGCTTTTAAAAACCGGCAGTCAATGGCGCACAGCGGACGTTTATGGCCGTTTCCACTCAAGTTAGCATTCTGCAATGCTTAAGCTCTCTCATGGTTAGGTATGACAGACTCACCGCCCCTAAGAGCGGGACTGCCATTTACTATGGGCGATATACTCCGGAGACCTATTTAGCGCTCTTCGCCGATGGTACGGCTATCTACGACTCGTGTAGGAAGAAGTCGTTATTGCATCGGCGACGCCAGATCGTAACAACCACCATGGGACAGTAGTTCCCGAAGTGGCTCATCGCCATCAACCCCACGAAAAGCACAGCGGTGCTTTTCAAAAGGGGTCGCCCTCCGAATACCACTTCGTGCAGCTCATTCCCAGATAGGCGCGTAAACACCTCCGCCATTCGCCCTATCACTCTATTCGGCAAGCCCATACCGTGGCCCTCGAAGGTCAAATATCACCCTCGACAGAGGGATGACATTCAGCCCCCACATTAAGTCGCGATCGAACCGCGTTCATATTTGGACGCCTCTATTCCATGATTTGCAAGCGAAGTAAATTGTCCTTTCGTAATAAGATCTTCAAAACAAAACTTAACCGCTACAAAACCTGCATACCTCCGGTCATTACCTAGTGATCGTGGAAGTGTAGTGTTCGCTACATCTGCTATATTCATATCATTTTCACTTCCTACACTAGCGCTATTTCGGTGAGTTTTCCAACAATAGCTTTCTATTTATTTACAGATGGACACTTTTTCAACTTGTCCCCTATACAAAATGGTGCTCTCTACCCTACATAGTTTGGATATTGCTCTTATTCTTAAATTTTCTATGCCCTTATCTGGGGACTAGAGCTGTTTCTTCCGTTTGAGTTCCTACAGTGAAGAACCGTTCGAAATATCGATTTCAAACGAAGTGTTAATCTGATTTTGCGTCTTTTATCACATCCTACTGTGTTCCCGGAAAATGCTCCGAGAAACTGTTGGGGATTATATTTAGCGGCTAGTAAAGTCTACTCTTCATTGAAGGCGATACGAGTATCAGCTCCTTACCTCTACCCTCCATAGCTTAGTAAGGTCAACGATCGAGATATGTATTAAGCAATATATTTTTTTAATGAAAGCATTCTTCTCGTACTAACGAATGTGCATGGCCTGATTTATAAGACGCCCGGTATACCCATATCAACAGATACGACCATGCCTGGCTTAAAATCCTATCGGTAGGTACTACGTTTCTTTTTCTGAAGAAATACGTATCTATAGTATTTACGTAGGTCCTCCAATAAGGCGTAGTGTAAGTGCACACGAATAGGTCTCCATCGTGATTATTTTATGTCTCTGCTTAAAGAGTGACTTGAAATGAAGACGTCGAGCCCACTGAGTTTCTCGCCGGATATTCTCAGTGGATCGCGTTTCTAATCCGCTGGTAGATTCTGCTAAGCACTGATTTTGCTAGGACTAGTGTTAACAAATTTTCTCAGGTTAAGCCCGTGAGCTCACCTACCCGTCCACGCGTAGCTGAAATAGCCTGCTGAGCTAGCGAATAGACCATAGATAGATCAGCGAATAGGTAGGAAAAAAAACTAGTCGTGTGTAGAACTACGAAAACTGTAAAGTATACGAAATGTCAGCAATAATAAACACAAGCTTAAACCGTTAATAATAATAAATTTTATTTCCGAATTAAATTCCATATGAAGTGTTAGTAATACAAAATATTAAAAAAGCAGTAGATTTTATTTATTTTACATCGACCATGGCTGGTCTTGAGCCAACATGGACTTCGTTCCAGTGCCTCAGTATAGGGCAGCAATAGCGACTCCCTATCGCGGCCAGGAGGCTCTTCGGGCTGTCCCGGAGCCGGCACCACGCCGCACGCACGCAATGTCGATGTAATTATGTTTACGACTCTCAGAGACTGAACAAATTTGATGTAACTGCTGATTTTTATGAAAATTATGCATAGCTTTCGTTCATTGTGTGTTTTTCGAAGAGAATAATAATGTTATAATGCATAATTAATTCAAATACATGTGCTTGTTCATTGCTAGAAATTTGATCAGTCAAAATATTGAAACCTTTGGGGGTCGATGCTTCCCGCTTCCGTGGGCTTAATCCGCGATAGGTAACCTCCGGGTGGTGATAACGGGAGCCGATAACATAAGCGGTGGTAGACCTTGTCTACTTGTGGGATTTAAATACAAATAAACAACCCTATAATGCTGAAAGCATCACCTCAACCTGCAGGTTCCACGAGTGTACAGCATGCACTCATTTTTTTATCATGAGATATCTCATGATAAAAAAAACCGAAACGTAATTAAGATGGATTAATGAAATTATTCTACATGTAATAATCATTATCGATCAGTTATCTAACAAATCTGACTTGTAATAAATGCAATAGATGACACCAATAGTGCAGTCGTAACTGAAATGGCAATCTGGACTGTTGTGATATTTCTGGTGGCGTTCGTCGGGGGTCAGGTAAATACGGTTTTATTCATTATACATTATAAATACGTCATAAAGAAACAAACAAGCTATAGTATTTAGGCCGCGTGTTTTAGAATTGTTCTTGAAAACAACAAGAGTGTTGATTTTGGTAATTAACAACACGATACCACTCAATAATAATGTTCAAAAATTGTTATTATTCTAAATTCGCATTTTACCCAGGCAGACAATGTAATATAGTTGTGTTACATTGCGTGCGAAGTCAATCGTTGTGAGGGAGCACGAGAGGTGGCTTGTGCATTATTTAACGGACAGAAATGAACTAAAACAACAATAATTCCAACTCTCCAATAATTCAAAGTCTGTTTATTTTATATCATTTTGTTATAGGGAATAATTAAACTAAGGGTGCTTTTATGAAAAGTAATGTTTGTATGTCTCCTTTTTTTTTATGATTGAGAGATTACTGGTGGCCCGAAGGCCTTTCCAGCTTCACCAGGACAGGTGGGCGAGCAAAGGCTCAGCCAGGAGGGGTGGGATTTGCTAACAGCTGCCCGAGCGCCTCCGAAGGAGACCCAACAACTCAAGAGCAATTGCTTCGCGAATGAATCTACTACCGGATCGGAATCGCGACCCGCTGAGAAGATCCGGCGAGAAACTCAGCGGGCTGATGCATGGGCTAGGTTGCACGTCGACCTCTTTGTCGAGTTCGACGAGTACGGTTACTGGGGTCCCTAAGCCTGCTCCTAGTATTAGAGCTGAAGGCATCTAATGCAAAGGTTATTGGATCTGATGGATCCGTAAGGACGTGTCTAGGGCGTCGACGGTGACTGGCTCCTGCATGATCAGGATTCGGTGAGTAGTCAGCGGCGGCAACGATAAGGCGATTATCATGACGCATAGCCTTATCGAAGTACCGTTCCGACGCTGACTTCATGTACTTCTGGATTGATTCAAGGCCCAGGTCGTCGTGTAGGTCAACGTTCCTCACGAACCACGGAGCCCCGACGGCTAACCTGCAAAAGCGGGATTGTAGGGATTGGAGGGTGTCTATGTGTGTGCGGGCCGCGTGAGCGAACACCACACTCGCGTAAGTCATGATGGGCCTTATGCAAGTTTTGTAAAGTGTCACCTTGTTCCGAAGGGACATTTTACTCCGCTTACAGATCATGGGATAGAGTCTGCCGAGAATGAATGCGGCACGGTCGCGGACTGTTT
Source organism: Bombyx mori (assembly GCF_030269925.1). Classification (NCBI taxonomy): domain Eukaryota; kingdom Metazoa; phylum Arthropoda; class Insecta; order Lepidoptera; family Bombycidae; genus Bombyx; species Bombyx mori. The sequence continues at coordinate 1,543,705 of NC_085122.1, forward strand.
TTATGTGTGGGCGGAATGTCATGGATGCATCCAGGGTGACTCCCAGGTACTTAACCTTCCTGACCCAGGGTATAGGTTGGCCAAAGAGGGTGATCGGCGGAGTGATATTTCTCCTCCTAATGCGGGAGGAAATAAGCGGTGAGTTTCCCCTTTGAAATAACACTGCTGTGCTTTTCGCCGGGTTGATGTCTATGCGCCATTTTCGGAACCACTGTCCGAGGGCTAACGCTGCGCTCTGGAGTTTACTCGCGATTAGGGACTTGTTTCTACTTGAGTAGTAAACGGTTGTGTCGTCAGCGAATAAGGCTAGCTGGGTCGGCGGCGACCGGGGAATATCATTAATAAATAAACTAAATAGGAGCGGTGAGAGAACGGAGCCTTGCGGGACTCCAGCCGTGAGTGGTCGCGGGGAGGAGCGGGTTCCCTCTACTCGATATCGAAAAGAGCGGTTCGACAAGAAGTCCCGTATGATGAGCACGAGACTATCCGGCACGCCCATGTTGAATAGTTTGAAAATCAAACCGTTGTGCCAGACTTTGTCGAACGCTTTTGCGACGTCGAAGAAGAGAGCTCCCGTGTATAACGGTTTTGGTCGATTAAGTCCCACAAGAATGTGCTCCGTGAGGCGGTGCACCTGTTGTACGCATGAGTGATTTGAACGGAATCCGAATTGTTCATCGATGAGAATGCCCTTGGATGAGACGAAGTCTCTGAGGCGTTTGTAGAGCAGACGCTCATACAGTTTGCCTAGAGACATGAGGAGGCTAATCGGGCGATAACTCGTCGGATTATTTTTTGGTTTACCGGGTTTGTGTATGCCGATAACGTCCGCTTCTTTCCACACCGTGGGAAAGATACAGTTAGCCATAGCGGCATTGAAAATAGATGCCAACATCACGATGAGTTGGACGGGTAAAAGTTTAATAACGCGGTTAGATATACCGTCGGAACCGGGAGCCTTGCGAGGACGTAGGTCTTTGATCAGGTCTTTAACTTCCATTGAGGTGACGGGCAGTAACGCGTCCAAGGGTGGCAAGGAGGCTCTGCGTTCTACCTCACTGTCTACTAATTCTACATGAACAGGGTCCGCGGATTGAATGCTGGGCATGCACTGGGCTTGCAATGTATCGGCCAGCAGCTCTGCTTTTTCGTCATCATCGAACGCCGCGAGTCGGCCTGAGGGGCCTACGAGAGGGGGCATAGTTACTACCGTATCCGATTTGAGAGTACGAGCTAAGCGGTAGTAAGACCTTTGAGAGGGCGCGAGTCCTTCTAAGAAATCAGACCATCTGGCATCTCGGACTTCGGTGATGCGAGACTTTACGTCGCGTTGTAGGGCACGCATTCGAATACGATTTTCCGCGGTAGGATACCTATCGTACGCACGGATCGAGGCGTTCTTAGCTCTAAGGAGTTCCCTAATATCATCGGGCAATTTGAAGCGGTGAAGGAAGTCCTCCGCTACAACTTGCTTCGATGACCTATCTAATGTCGAGGTGATGTGTGACGTTACGATGTCTATGGCTTCAGCAGTATCCTGAGGAGACGGGATAGAGTCCGGACTAAACAGAAGCGATGGTGGATCAGATTCAGCAAGGCTGATGCCCAGCGTGTGCCAATCCACCACAGTCCTCGTGACGGGAACGGAATCGGGAGCGCGACCGAGCTTCATAATGACGGGACGATGGTCTGAATCTAACTCTGAAACTACTTCAATCGAATTTAAGCGCAGAGTTACGTTTTTTAATAACGCTATGTCGAGTATATCCGGGCGATGCGCGATATTTAGCGGGTAGTGAGTCGGGGTCAGCGGAGCGACGATATCGAAGGCGAGATCATCGACTAACGCGTCGAGGCGCCTGCCATTAGGGGTTGAGGTGTGAGAGTTCCACCTGACGTGTTTACAATTTAGGTCACCCGCCAGAATGACAGAGCTTCCCATGCCGAGCAGCGCCTCAATATCACTACTTAGAACAATTTTATCCTTTGGAAGATAAACGGACGCGATAACGATCGGCGCGTGTCCAGTCAGTGAGATTCGGCATACTGATGCTTCGATGTTAGAAAGCGCGGGGGGGTCGAGTGGGACGCAATGCAGGGCTCTTCTATAGTAAATGACGGTACCACCACCACGAGCAGTGAGCCTGTCGTTCCTAACCATGTTGTAGTTCGCGATTTTAGGGTCGCGGCGCGCGGGCTTAAGCAGGGTCTCCTGCACCAAAAAGATGTCAATTTGATGGTCACGCAAAAAATCACAAACCTGATCACGTTGATTTGCGAGACCGTAAGCGTTAAAAAATCCTATCGTTACGGATAGGGGCTTGATTCTACTTATGTACGCCATTGATTACCGGCGGAGTGAGGGGAGGACGTACGTATTTAACGACGCGTATACGTCAGCGTATTCTTGCACAACGGCGATGAAGTGTTGTGCAGTGGAGGCGGCGCGAATGGCGTCGCCCAAAGCATTAACGCGATCAAAGTTGATCGACTGAAAAAAGTCGATCGCTAGAGCGAGATTATCGGACGCGGTCGGAGGGCAGGTCGCGGGGGAGGAACGAGTCGCGGGGGAGGGACGTATCGCGGGGGTGGGACGAGTCGCGGGGGAGAGAGCTGTAGCCGTGTTCGTGAACGGCAACGGTTTAGCCCAGGCCGAGACGCTGGGCACCGACGCCGGCACGAAAGCAGGCTTAGCCTTCGGCACAGAGGGTGCCGTGGCTTTGATGTCTGGGCCGAAAGCTCGGAGGCGGTTTTGGCGGGCGACCCGGCGATTTATTTTAGGGGCTCGGGGGCAACCACGGTAATTCGCGGGGTGACCCTGTGTTCGGCACAGGACGCAGCTAGGCGGTTCCGTAGCGGTTTTTTGATCGCGAGTGCAAAGGCTCGTGGCGTGATCGCCCAAACACTTGACGCATCGGGGGCGCGCGTGGCAATTACGGGAAGAGTGCCCGTACAACTGACAGTTATGGCACTGGCTCGGAGTGCCTTTTTTATGGGGGGTTTCGACGGTTATTCCGGAAAGCCTACAGACTGTTCGTACGTTGAAAATTTGTTTGCCCTCGGGGGTAGGCTGGAGAGCGACGAGAACCATATTGTATGGCTCCCTCCCGCGTCCTGTGTGCATGCGGTGCACGGAATTGACCGGCAGACCTTGTTCTAGAAGGTCGGCCTTGACGAGATCGGCATCTAATTCCTTTGGGATGCCGCGTATGACCGCGCGAAGCTCACGCTCCTCCTGAAGCGTATAAGTGTGGAAACTTATACGCTCCTTTCGGAGGTAGATTGAGAGGGCCCTATGGTCATCGGGTGTCGTTAACTTAATTTGAATCCCGTTCGCGAGGTTACGGGCGCTGATAAAATTATTTTTTTTGGCCTGAAGGGCCAGGGAAACTCGGTCCCAAGCTGCCTTCTCTTGAAGGATTACCGGGGGAGGGGTCTGAGTTTTATTTTGTGCCACTGGACGCGGCGACGGTGTGGCACGGGCAGGGGGAGCGACGGGAGTCAGAGGGCGAGGGCGCGACGCGTTCGCGGCTTTAATAATTTTAGCGGCCGCGGGAGCTCGGGACTCCGCAGCGCGCTTCTTACCCTTTTGTACCAGGGTGAATCCATCCGTCGATGAGGCGGGGGCGAGGTCGACCTCCATGTCTGAGTCAGAGTCGGAGGACGAGAAGGCAGCAGGCTCGGGAGCAGGCGACCTACGGGCAGATGCAGGACGTCCGTCGGACCCTACGGAACCCGCGGATGATCGCGCCAGGGGAGCAGCGGCCACGGCGGACGACGCAGCAGTTTTACCCACTAGTATAGGCGACGCGGGAGCGGCAGGCATGGCGGACGCTGCGGTGTACGACGCGGGAGCGACGAGCACGGCGGAATCCGCGAGAGGGCTCACGGCGTGATCGGCCTTGAAAGCCAGAAACTCAGAAGTCGGAGGAATTCTGAAAATAAAGCTTCCATGATGTCTGACCCAGGTGGGGCTGTCCCGGGTCTTAAACACACTCGCCTTGCGGCGAGGCCCCAACTTCTCGGTACTTAGCGGTTCGATTGAACACAGGTGGCGATGCGGCACAATTACTGCAGGAAAAAGAAAGAACAACAAAAAAAAGGAAACAACAAAATAAACCAAAAAAAAACAAACACTTCCAGGAACACACTTTGTCGGCAGATGTGCCACGAACAAAAGCCGGGTGAACAAAGGCCGGGCTAACAATAAAACCAGGCGAACAATGGCCGGGCGATTGAGTGGTCGGTGAGCACGTCCGCAGGCGGCGGGTGCTTCTGTCGGCTGTATGTCTCCTTGAACGCGTTATATGCATTTACATGTACTTTGTCAGAATTGAAACTTGATACAATGGCTATTCACGTTTCAAGGCGTTGTTTTTTTGCAATTCTCGCAATTGTTCAATAGATTTATACATTTGATTAATCATAGCTTAGGCAGCATGAATAAATATTGCCTTTCTGTCTATTTCTCTCAGTTATGCGTTCGATATTAAAAAGTGGGTAAAAATAAATCAAACTCCGCTCTTTAAAAATCACACGGGCCTTGATTCATCCAGTGCACAAAACCAGATGCAAAATTGTATAGGCTGTTGTAAGTAATTATCTCTGATACTGGCGAATACAGGAAAATGTATTACGTGTCGTTCAAAGGTACTTACATACAAAAGAAAATTAATTGTTATCTCAGATTTTTGTTTGTTTCTTTGGCGAGTTCGGGTTTTTTCGTCTTTGAGTTAGCAACTGTCTGGTAAACCTCGAATATACATACATAGATGATTCACTTAATAAAGTATTTTAAACGGGTTCCGCCAAACGTAAAGGCAATGAAGACAGCTTTTACTTATAACTGACTGTGACCATGAAAACTGCAGTATTGAAAAGATCGGAAATATTAGGGCGGATAAATTGAAGCCACAAAATTAGTTTGTGTGTATTAGGACCAACTAATGTTGAGTGCTTACCATTTCTAACGGAGTGCCATAGGAAAGTGGCCGCCCGTCATTGATTTTTTAATCTCGGCAAACTGCCAAACAACACCGGTCAGTGACTTAGCATATTTTTTGTTTTAAAAATCGTGATGCTGGGCATTTTAAAAACATTAAGACGATGACTCTTTCAGGCGCTCGCCGACGACACCGATTTCACTTTCCCTGAAATCGCTCGCGGTAAGTTTTAGTAAGTTTTAGCTTACGGACATCAATAAGATAAATGCCGCCACCCACCTTGAGATACGTGTTCGAAGTATCAATTACTACAGTAAAACAGCCGCCCAACCTAGATGGCGTTGCACTACTCGAGTGGTTCTCGGTTTTACTAGCTCTTTTGATATTCGCTTCTGCTATTCGACTATAGATTTTATCAATCGTTAATTGGGTATAATTACGTTAATCTGTTTTTAAATACCGTCATAGTTGGGCACGGATGTGTTGTGAATCCACAAGAATATTATTGACTCTAGCCGGGAGCTTGAAGTTTTGATCTGCTTCAGCCTCTAGAACTATGAAACGACTTTGATTCGTGTATCACATGTGAACCATTCTATTATATTTTGGAATTAACTCCGTTCCGCGATCTTTACTATATACTACAAAATGTCCTGCAAGCGTGACTTAAACGGTGTCCTTCTCGGATGGCGGCGCAGTGTGCTTGGCATTACCAGGATAGGGCTTATGACGCGTTCCATTAAACGGGTATGCTTATTTGCCAAAAATGAGTAGAAATAATTGGTGGTAGGACGTATTTTAAGCCACACAGGTACCGCCATCCTGCTACGAATTTGGATCATGAGGCTACCATTCAAACCGGAACGCCTGACGACTTCGCGACACAAAGAAGAAGACAATATGTTGTTATTCTATAACTTAAATACGGAAAAATACCTACGTACTTTTGCGATAGGTACATTTCTTTAGTAAAAGTGTGTATCTGACTGTGAAATTTGAACAGAGCTCTATAATCGTATCACGTGAATGGATTTCGGAAATAAAGATTACAGATTTTTAATAAAACTTTCAGAGCGTTCCCTGCCGGGTTCTAGAATTGTATCAGGATGGGAGGCGAGTGAAGGCCAGTTCCCTTACCAGCTCTCGATTCGTATGGTCAGTACTGTGGGAGGAGTCAACGCCTGCGGAGCCACCATCATTCATAGCAACTGGGGGCTTACAGCTGCTCACTGCACCGGTTTGTGAGTATCTTCTCCAAGCAATATTACAGAGTTAATATTATAACGGGTATTTTTCCTTGAAGAACATTTTAATCATGGCCATGTAATATAAGCTGTCATTGGTTATATTTACCCCCTCTGCTCACCGTACACTGCTCTAGATAAATAGAACAAGGCGCGGCATGGTAATTGGTGGTAGTTTCCGATCACCGTCCTCGCTGAACCCGTCGAGTGCGACGAAGGGGCTCGACGAGTAAATTAACCCACAGACACAGCCCACTGAGTTTCTCGCCGGATCTTCTCAGTGGGTCGCGTTTCCGATCCGGTGGTAGATTCTGTGCAGAACTGCTCTTACTAGGAGAAGCTGAAATAGCCTATAAGCATAAGTAGGGAAAAAAAGGTGGTAACATTATTTATTCGATTTATAAGGTACAACCACTGCTTTGTGGCAGAAATAGCCGGGATGGGGGCACTTTTTTGTCCTACCTATGAGCTGGTAGCCTAAGGGGTTATTGCTGATTCTCGCGGACAGGTAGGTGAGCTCACGGGCTCAGCCTGAGAGAGTTTGCTGATACTAGCCTTAGCAATAGCTTCGCAGAACCTACCGCTGGATCAGAATCGCGAGCCACTGAGAAGATCCGGCGAGAGACTCAGAGGATAGTGCCTACGGAATGGTAGCACTTACACGTGTAGGCTTGCAATGTATACGACAACCAGCTGTTACCGTTTTTTTATTCCACGGGCAGTGCTACGTGCACGGCTTAGTGCGTGTTTCTTGTTTTTTAGCGTAGTCGCAACGTTTGATACAATTAAACGTGGCATCTTATCCTTTTACGCCACTACAACTTGTAATGACAGCTTTTGATTGATTCGTGTTTATCATTGATTTCTCCAGGCGTGTAACAATCATCGTCCGAGCTGGAGCAGTGAACCTGACCCGTCCCGGCTTGCTTTTCGAGACCACTAAGTACATAAATCATCCTGAGTACAGCGAAAATTTGAACGTAGTGCAGCCTCATGATATTGGTCTAATAGACTTTGGTAGAAAACTAGAGTTTAATGGTTGGTATTTAATTTTGTTATTTCATCATCATAATCACCAGTCCACAGTCGTCCGCAGTTGGACATAGGCCACTCCCAATCCACACCACTGGGCTCGGTCTTCGGCTTTCCTCATCCACCACTTACTGACCACCATTCGGAAGTCATCGCACTACCGAGCCAGAGAGAGTCCCATGATACTTTTCTTATTTAGTTATTTGGTTGGAGGATGATGTTTATGATTTTTTGATTTTTTAATTGCTTATACGGGTGGACGAGCTCACAGCCCACCTGGTGTTAAGTAGTTACTGGAACCCATAGAAATCTACAACGTAAATACGCCACCCACCTTGAGGTATGAGTTCTAAGGTCTCAGTATAGTTACAACGGCTGCCCCACCCTGCAGACCGAAACGCATTACTGCTTCACGGCAAAAATAGGCGGGGCGGTGGTACCTACCCGTGCGGACTCACAAGAGGTCCTACCACCAGTAAAAAGAAGAGTGTGAGAATGAGCATAACGTCAAACCTAGTTTTATCCTTCATTTCTATTTCTTGACTGGTTCGTACTTGACCCAGCTGTATAGCTTCTTAATATTGAAAATGCCGAACCGCGCTTGGCGGCTTTGTTGGGATAACTCCAACACCTTATGTTTGAAGCCGGTCTTAAGCACTTTGAGGCGGGCTGCGTTTTGATCAATGATATCCTTTTCCAGATTACATTCAGCCAATCAGACTGCAGAGATCCGCGGATAAAGATCGTAATTACGACAATGTCAGACTTGTCGCCAGCGGATGGGGCCGCACCTGGACCGGAAGTAAGCATCTTCCCTTCTAATTGTGAAAATGGTTTATTTTGTTTATCGGTTTTTACAAACACTACTGGTTGTATATTGGGCATTTGTGAACCTTTTGGCTTAGTGGGTTGGTGCCAAAATCCTTCTTCCTTCTACCACGAAACCGTTGCGGGTAACGGTGGAATAGGTGGAACCGCCGCTTCACAACACAATAGGGGCTTCAACCTTGTGCTTCAAGAGGGAGGCATTCTCTTCGTTATCAGGATGGGCCTATGGTGATAGACAGAGACCATAGACGCTAAGTTCATAAAGTTCATGATGGGTATAATCGAGGTCAAGTCACGTAAGGTCACCTGGCCCTCACACATTGTTTGCCCGATGTGGGAATCGAACTCACGACCCTCGGTCAGTTAGATGCACTTACTGCTGGGCCGGTAATAGTTCCTGGCCGTATTCTAAGTACTTACATCAGTGTGCTTAGTGCTAGTGTTTTAACGTTCACGATAGCGTAAAAGCTAACTCAAATTTGTATGGAGTTGGAAAATTTGCGAACGTTTGCCGCTAGGGGCGCTGTTCCAACTGCATACAAATTTGAGTTAACTTTTACGTTATCGAGAACGTTCAAAAACTCGTACTAAGCACACAGTATATCGTTTGCACAGGCGCATCTCCGGAGAACCTGAACTGGGTGTTCTTGAACGGAATATCGAATCTGCGTTGTATGGTGGCCTACAACTTCAGTCCCACCATTCAGCCCTCCACCATTTGCACGCTTGGTTACAACGACACCACGCAGTCCACTTGCCAGGTACGATCTCACGTATTCTTCTGCAGTAGAGCAGACAGACTGACGTCATCTGTTGTGACGTCATTTCAATATGCAAGTCGGGATGAGAAACTTTATGTCGTGAGACTGAGACGATAGAGCTGGCCGGTGGAAACTGCATCACAGTGACGAATTAATTTATTTTAGAAATCAATATATCATTTTGATCGCCTAGGACAGTGGCTCTCAAACCTTTTGATTCGTCAACTCACTAACATACCATTTATGTAAATAATAAAATGTCGCCAATGTCACTCTCCTGATATAAAACTACCACTTTAAAAAATCATATCAATCCATAGCTTCGTTTTGAAGTGAAGGAAAGGCAAACAAACACAAAAAGAAATAAATAAACACGCTTTCACATTTAGTGGGAAAAACTGTTTACAAATTTTCACCACGGCGGTGCGCTGGTTCAATGTTTTTGAAAGGAAGTTTTTGCGGGGGCGAGTATCGCTAAAGATGCACAAAAAGAGGGGCAGGCCGAGGCTAGGTTATGAGGAGTAGAGGTACCTGCCAACCCGTCGCTAGCTTCTTACTGGCTGCAGAATTCAACGACACTGCTGGACGACGCGTAATGGCGGCGGCTGGCCTGATGACTTGACAGCACTCTTCTAAATGATTTGTCCATAAAACTGGTATACCACTCGCGCAACGACGAATATGATCGTCAGTAAGAGTTCGTATAATAGAAAATTAATAAGAGTCCAAAAAATATATAGGTGACAAAACAAGCGGCGTGTGCGTGTACAACGCGTGCGCTGCGGTCGGCGATAGTCTTCTTTTTTTATTTTTGACTTTTGCTTTTATGTTACCTTTTATAATTGGCCATACGATAGGTTTTATCCACTCTCATTAAAAAAGAACCATTTATAAACATTAGTTATGGAAGTATGGGTACATAATTAATTTATAAAACGTAGAACATCTAGCAATCAATTTTATTTACCCTAAATATATTCCATAGACGCGACATCTTATTTGGGTTTCGCGACACACTTGACAGCGACTTGCGACACATCAGTATCTGGGGACAATGTGTTTGAGAGCCGTTGACTTAGAAACATTTATATGAACGGGGATGTAATTTAGAAGTAATAATAAAATGAAATTATTAACAAAAAAAGAGTTCATTGATCTCATAACGCCTAATGCTGCGAAGGACTGATCAAAATGATGAATTGAATGAATTATTTCCTTTTCCATTTCTATTAAATAGGGTGACAGCGGTGGTCCTCTGACAGTGATCGATGAAGACGGCCAAATCACACAAGTAGGAGTCACTTCGTTCGTGTCCAGCGAAGGCTGCCACGTGGATATACCTGCAGGTAAAGCATTTATTTATCTTAATTAGCGTTTGGCCGATCATTCGACCAAGAATCACCCGGCTCCGAGATTTATAACAACATCTCCCGGTCATCGTTCTCGTCGAACCCGTCGCTTGCGACGAAGAGCTCGGCGAGTAAATTAACCCTCAGACACAGCCCACTGAGTTTCTCGCCGGATCTTCTCAGTGGGTCGCGTTTCCGATCCGGTGGTACATTCTGCGAAACACGGCTCTTGCTGGGGTTCGTGTTAGCAACATCGTCAGGCTTGAGCCCCGTAAGCTCAGCTACTAGCCCGGTGACGTTTATGTGGTCTCTCTAGACCATCAGCTTAGGTAGAAAAAAAAAACATCACGTTACATACAGGAAATCTATACTAATATTATAAAGAGGAAAGATTTGTTTGTTTGTTTGTTTCGAATAGGCTCCGAAACTACTGGACCGATTTGAAAAATTCTTTTTCCATTAGAAGCCGACATTGTCCCTGATGAACATAGGCTACTTTTTTTAATTTTTTTTTTATATTATTTTTTTGGTTTCATGTGTGTTTTAATGTTTCCGAAGCGAAGCGAGGGCGGGTCGCTAGTATATAATAAAGGAAACATTATCTTCCAAATTATTTATTAAATTAGTACAAGCAAGTTCTTAGTAGTTATTCCTGTCTAGATGATTTAATATTCCACCATCCGCGTATGGGCGGGTTTAAAAGCTATACGATCATTAGAAGTGAATTATAATGTTCGATTAATATGAATAAGATTGTTTATTAATAAAAAAGCTTATATGATAGAAACGCGCTTTCTCAAAGGTATCCCCACTAAAAGCGTCAACTTCTATCGTAAAAGACCTACATCCAATTTTCTAATGCATCTACATACATAGGCGCAAACATAGGCGTCTCGAACTGAGGGTGCTGCGAGTCCGCACGGGTAGGTACCACCACCCTGCCTATTTCTATCATGAAGCAGTAATGCGTTGCGGTTTGAAGGATGGGGCAGCCGTTGTACTGTAATAACTAATACTTCAAACTCGTATCTCAAGGTGGGTGGCGGCATTTACGCTGTTGATGTCAATGGGCTCCGGTGACCACTTAACACCAGGTGGGCCGTGAGCTCGTCCACACATCTGGGCAATAAATAATATAAATAAACATATATTTATTGAATTAAAGATAGTGTAATTGTTCAATTTCTGAACGTAAAAATGTCAGCGACCGATGTCCGCCATAACACTAAATCTCTTTCAAATTCAGCCGCCAAAATGCTCACACATCAATTTTATAATTGTCTTTTAGTAAGTCGTTAATTTGTAATATAAAGGGTCAATAAATATTTCATATAAATGCTACAGTCCACGCTTAATTACCATAACGCAACAGTAACTAAACTATATCTTTGGTTTATCAGGTTTTATCCGGCCCGGCCACTACCTCGACTGGTTTAAGACGGTCACCGGTTTAGATTTCGATTGGACATCGAGCACAACACAAGCACCTGAGACAACAGAAACACCCGGCGCAACAGAAGCGCCTGTGACAACAGAAGCTCCCGAGGCCACAGAAGCACCCGTGACCACAGAAGCACCCGGCGCAACAGAAGCACCCAACACAACTGAAGCACCCGACGCAACAGAAGCACCCGTGACCACAGAAGCACCCGAGATAACAGAAGCACCTTACACAACAGAAACACCCGAGACCCCAGAAACCAGATACCGAAACTTCGGCACCGCTTTTTGAATAGTAATATTCAAAAACAATTTGACTTTTTGATGAATGTTGAACAATTTTTTTTGTAGAATTTTAGTGGAATATAAATTATAATTCTAGTTTTGTGAATTTAATTGTTGAATATTTATCATCATCATTGTCATCAATCATCATCATCATCATCAATCATTCATTTTGGCCCCACAAACGCTTTATAGCCGTTGCATTTTTTTTCCTACCTATGTTGATAGGTTTGAGAGGCTATGTCAGCGTTATCGGACGAGTAGGTGAGCTCTTCTTCTTATTATTCTTATCAGCCCACAGACGTCCACTGCTGAACATAGGCCTACCCCAAGTCTCGCCACAAAGACCGGGCCTGTGCTGTCTGCATCCAGTGGATCCCCGCGAACCTCGATAGATCGTCGGTCCATCGTGTGGGAGGCCTCCCACGCTACGTCTTCCGGTACGCGGTCTCCACTCAAGAACTTTCTGGCCCCAACGGCCATCCGTTCTACGAGCAATGTGTCCTGCCGACTGACAGTTCAACGTCGCAATCCTTTGGGCTATGTCGGTTAACACGGTTTTCCTGCGAATCTCCTCATTTCTGATTTGATCTCGCAGGGAAACTCCGAGCATAGCTCTTTCCATTGCTCTTTGGGTGATCTTGAGCTTTCTCACAAGGCCCATTGTGAGCGACCACGTCTCGATGCCACATGTCATCACTGGCAACACACACTGGTTTTATTTAAAGACTTTCGTCTTGAGACACTCAACAAATACTTTAAAGCTCTCAATTCGCTTGTTCGACTTCGCTTCAGGTGATCCGTTCGCTGTTTCGCTTCGAGTAGTTCCGATTACTGACTAACTGCGTGCCATCCCTCCAACGCTTCTATAGTCGATACCCTAGAATTATCGAGAATATTCCACACATCTCTAGTAGTAGTTTCCGCTATCTGTCAATAGACTGCGTTGTACTTCTCGAGCATTCTAGGTGCTACTAGATCCTTCGATATTCGTTTGACTATTCGGCGATAGATGGCGTTACTTTTACCGGTGTAACAATATGTTCTAAGCTAAAAATCATGATTTATTATGAACACGAATTTTTACAAATATAAATGTCTTATCACTGAAATAATCATTTTACAATCTTACATAATTTGCACGATAACCTGAAACAATCGCAGGAAGTATTTAAATTGATGTCGAAAGATTAATCTAACGGTTAATATTCTACTTATTGATAATAGATAATACTAATCTGATAATGTAATGTAAATTAGATTACATTTGTTCTAATTAATTTTACTTAAAGTGCAAATTCTAGACAGCTACGGAAAGGAATGATAATGTACCCAGATACGTTAGTAGTTTCAATAATTATGTCAAAAGTATTTCAAAGTCAAATCAAATGACGTAAGTTATATGTTTACTATATGGAGGTTAGAACTAAGGAGTACTAACTATCTCAGTGTATTAAAAAACGTTCGCTGATAGGAAGCCAATTAGGGTGGCGCTATAGTAACAATGGGAAAACTTCGTCCACCATCTTAGCAATGGAAAAAAAAGGCTAGTGAACAGGCTATAGATAGACCAGCGAATAGGCAGGCGGAAAAAAAACTAGTCGTTTGTGTGCCTCATAGTTTAAAACGTCAAATTAATGGCTTATGAATAACTAGATGATGACCGAGCCTTATTCGACTTTTTTTTTAAAACGCCATCTTGTTGTGTCTTTAAAGCAATAAAAATAGTATTATTATTCGCCAATAGATGTCGGGAAGAGTCATAAAGTTGATTATCGATAAAGTTGATTATTGAAAACACGAATAAAACAACATTTTCTGAAAATAAATCGTAGTTAGATCGATTTATCGCACCCGAAATCCCCTGTATACTAAATTTTATGAAAATCGTTGTAGCCGTTTCCGAGATTCAGATTATATATATACATACAAGAATTGCTCGTTTAAAGGTATAAGATGAATCCGAAAACTTGTCTCTGTGACATGAAGTCGTCGTGGCCTAACGGGTAAGACGTCCGGTGCATTTGTGTTGAGCGATGCACCGGTGTTCGAATCTCAGGCGGATACCAATTTTTCTAATGAAATACGTACTCAACAAACGTTCACGATTGACTTCCACGGTGAAGGAATAACATCGTGTAATAAAAATGAAACCCGCAAAATTATAATTTGCGTAATTACTGGTGGTAGTACACCTCTTGTGAGTCCGCGCGGGTTGGTACCACCGCCCTGCCTATTTCTGCCGTGAAGCAGTAATGCGTTTCGGTTTGAAGGGTGGGGCAGCCGTTGTAACTATACTGAGACCTTAGAACTTATATCTCAAGGTGGGTGGCGCATTTACGTTGTGGATGTCTATGGGCTCCAGTAACCACTTAACACCAGGTGGGCTGTGAGCTCGTCCACCCAACAAAGCAATAAAAAATAAAAAAAATAATAACTCACCCCCCTGCCTCATCCGGGTTCTGACCTCGGAGGGGATCGGACGTCGGGTGTAAGAGTGCAGGGGAGTCGTTTAGTAGGTGGGCCCTACAATCCTTGGGCCCGCGGTCTGCTCACAACACCATGCAGATCGTTGAGTCTCACATACCCCGCGCGCCCCTTTTGCGCGGGGACCTCGTAGGAGGTTCGGCCCTATACCCGAAAAAAAAAAAGGGTGAGCTCAAGGTAGCCCAGCGAATTGTGGAAGGAGCTCTGCTCTGAACTTCTCTGAAGCTTAAATTCAGGAATGAAATTATAGTCGGCCACCACAGAAATGAGAATCGCTGCGAATTCTTGATAGTAATATCGAATTAAATAATATTTTTGTAAATTTTCAATATTCAAATAAGCGGCCCTTATATTGCTGAAGGTACCACCTCGCCCTAGAAGTTCCACGAATAGACAGCAAGCACACAAAATCAGATCCTGTTTCGAGTATCTCATGATCAAAAAAAAAAAACCCAAACGTAATTAAGGTGGATTAATGGAATTATTCTATAATCTTTATCAATCAGTTATCTAACAAATCTGACTTTTCATAAATGTAAACGATGACACTAACAGTATAGTCGTAGCTGAAATGGCTTACAGGACTGTTGTGATATTTCTGGTCGCGTTCGTCGGAGGTCAGGTAAAGGCGGTTTTTTTCTGGCTTCATTACAAGTTATCGTTACGTCTTGAAATAATCCAGAGTTAATGCTTTGGCCGTGTGTTTTGCAATCGTTCTCAAAAATGAGAAGAGTGCCGGTTTTAGTAATTAACAACACGATAGCACTCAATAATAATGATCGAATGGAATAGTTAAATTGGGGGCGCTTTTTATAAAAAAATATAAATTGTTTGTATGTTTCTTTGAATGTGATCTATGCACTCGCATGTACTTTTTAAGAGTTAAAACTTAGTACAGTGGCTATTGGCGTTTCAGTGAGGGTTTTTTTTTGTAATTCTTGCAATTTTTCAACAAATTTTTACATTAGGTTAATCTTAATTTGGGTATCATGAATAGGTAATGTCATTCTACCTGTCTCTCAGTTATGCGTTCCGTATTAAAATTTTCAATTTCAAAACTACAAAATATGAACTTCTAGCTCGTGTTTTTCTCGACGGAGTTCATTTTATGATATCAGTGGGCCCGACATTTTATCATTACGTGCGCCTTAATTCAGCCAGTGCACAAAAGCAGATGTACCGTATAATCAGTTGTAAGTAATTATCTCTGCGGCTGGCGAGTACAGCAAAATGTACTAGCTACGTGTCGTTCAGATGTACTTACACGAGAACATTATTGTTATTTTAGATTATCATTTGTTTCTTTGGCGACTTGGTCTTTGAGTTAACGACCGTTTGGTAAAGCTCGAACATACATAGATGACTCACTTAAAATAGTATTTTGCCCGGGTTCCGCCAGACGTAAACATAATGAAGACTATTTTATGTATAGCTGACCATGACCACGAAAAATGTAAAGCATTTAAAACGTCGGAAATATAATTGGCAATAAGATTAAGCCGCAAAATTAGTTTGTATTATGATCAACTATGTATGGAAATGGTAGTGCAAGATAAGGGGTAAGAGGTCGACCGAAGAAGACATGGGTGGAGTGTGTGAATGACGATATGAAAGAGATAGAGGAGTGAGTGTTGAGTTGACGGCTGATAGAAGAGAACGGAAGAGAAAAAATAGCTATGCCGACCCCACCTAGTGGAATAAGGTGAAGAAAAAAAGAAAAGGAGATTAGGAGCAATTAATTTTGAGTGCTTACCATTTCTGACGGAATACCCTAACAGGAAAGCGGCAGCCCGTCATTGATTTTTCGTTCTCGACAAATTTCGGAACAATACCAGTGATAACAATAGCTTTTGTTTTAAAAATCCTGATGTTGGAGCATTCTATAAACATTATGTCGATGACTCTTTCAGGCGCTCGCCGACGACACCGATTTCACTTTCCCTGAAATCGCTCGCGGTAAGTTTCTCCATCACAAACGTATCATATTCCTAAGAGAACCACGAATTATGTTGTTCCGTTTTATAAACGGTGTATCTATATAGCCGCTTTTGTATTTATGTGACATAATTTGTATTCTTGCAAATGGGCTGGCTTTAAGTCCGACTTTGTGCCAAGCGTTGGAGGCTAGAGACATTTGACATTTTTGCTTGGTCAGGGAATAAATTTTTATTATTAATAGCCCAAGGTGTGTTTCCCAGCATAACTGATAGATCTAACTTTCAACTTCCTATGTAAAATTGCCAATGGTTAATATCAACACTTTCTCAGTAAAAAAATATTCTGAATGGAACACATTCCGTGATTTGTTTAAGTCACTAGTTCATAACAATCATTATATTATTAAAATTTTATAAGTATAATTCTTTATAATACAACAACATGTCGGGGACTATTATTGATTTTATTTATTTATTACTAAGACGAGAGGACGAGCTCACAGCCCACCTGGTCTTAAGTGGTCACCGAAGCCAAGAGTAAATGCCGCCACCCATCTTGAGATACGAGTTAAGTCTCAGTTATTACAGTACAATGACTGCCGCACCCTTCAAACCGAAATGCATTACTGCTTCACGGCATACCGATGCTAGCTCATAAAACGCCCTACCACCAGTAAAACGTTTGAAAATTAAAAGTACCTCAATAGTGAACGTACTCTGTACAGGCAGTGACTATTCTAACGAAGAAAGCGATGGTGTTTTTTGTACGTTACATAGCAGCAGTACGAATAGTGTGCTTAGTGCGAGTTTTTTAACGTTTTCCGATCCCGTAAAAGCTGACTCAAATTTGTATAGAGTTGGAACAGTTTCCCTTCGTTTGCCGCTAGGGGCGCTGTCCCAACTCCATTAGCTTTAACACGATCGAGAATTTAATTAAATCCCACTGAGCACACAGGTCTTTGGGCGGCGCTAGGTAATGCAGTTCTGATTCTTCTAGCCCTCTATGTATACGGAATTGTTTTATTTTGCAACTCTTATATTATTAACGTTGGCCCCAGAACATCTTAAGAATCAACAAGCACAAACTTCCGTGAGAATTACTAAGCCATCAAAAGATAACGTTTTTCCACCTAATTAGTTACGTAAATCATTATGAGTACCCAAATATATAAAAAATCGACTAAAAGCTATCAGAGAGCTATCTAAATCTATGTCTAATCATGATACATTTGAATTTTATCAACCGGAAATTGGGTATAATTCTGTTAATCTGTTTTTAAAAATTATCATAGTTGGCACGGCTGTGTTGTGAATCCCCAAGGGAATTACTGACTCTGCCTTTCGGTTTCGATCTGCTTCAGCCTCTAGGACTACGGAAAGACTTTGATTATCTCTGTGTACTGCTTGCGAACCATTCTATTAGACTTTGGAATTAACTCCCATCCAGGATCTCTCTCATATGTTACGAAATATCCTTCGAGCATGACTTAAATGGTGTCCTTCTAGGATGGCAGCGCATTGTCCTTGGCATTACCAGAATAGCGTTTATGACGGTAGCCGCGTCATATTAAACGAGTATATCTGCGAAAAATATTTCAAACATGAGTAGAAATAACTAGTGGTAGGGCGTATTTTAAGCCAAACGGGTAGGTACCACCACCATCCTGCTACGAAATTGGATCATGAGGCTACTATTCAAACCGGAACGCCTCATGACTTCGCAGCAAAAATAAGAAAACAGGATGTGGTTATCGGTCACCTAAATACGAAAAAGTATATATTTTTGCAGTAGATCCTTAATTCTTTAGTAAAAGTTTGTACCTGACTGTGGAATTTGAACAGAGCTATAGTCATATCACGTGCATGGAGTTAGGAAACAAAGACTACAGATTTAAAAAAACTTTCAGACCGTTCCCTGCCGGGTTCTAGAATTGTATCAGGATGGGAGGCGAGTGAAGGCCAGTTCCCTTACCAGCTCTCGATTCGTATGGTCAGTACTGTGGGAGGAGTCAACGCCTGCGGAGCCACCATCATTCATAGCAACTGGGGGCTCACAGCTGCTCACTGCACCGGTTTGTGAGTATCTCCAAGCAATATTACAGAGTTAACATTATAACGGGTATTTTTCGTTCATGAACATTTTATTCATGGAATATCAGCAATCATTGGCTATACTTAGCTGCTACAATTAAAAATAACCAAAATATTACATTTGAATTTGGAATCTGTCATTTTTATATGATTGTTTATTGAGTTTTCTCATTTTGGCGCCAATACATTGTACAATATTGCGATTGCATTGATATGCAATTGCGATATTAAAATGGAGTGGGGTGATAAAGAGAACCGAATCGCTGTGATTGCATTACACAAAGTAGGTATGGAGCCAAATGCAATTTTTAAAACTCTCCATACGCTTGGTATTAGTAAAATGTTTGTGTACCGGGCTATTAATAGGTGCAATGAGACCTCCTGTGTTTGTGACAGAAAAAGATCGGGCCGTCCACGTAGTGTTCGTACGAAAAATGTGGTCAAAGCAGTAAGGGAGAGAATTCGAAGAAATCCTGTCCGAAAGCAAAAGATTTTATCTCGGGAGATGAAGATAGCACCTAGAACCATGTCGCGTATTTTAAAGGATGACTTAAGACTTGCAGCCTGTAAGAGACGTACTGGTCATTTCTTAACTGATAATTTAAAAGAGAATAGGGTGGTAAAACTACTGAAGAAAATAGGGGAAGAGAATAGGGTGGTACAACTACTGAAGCGGTACGCAAAGGGAGGTCTTAGAAAATTTTTGTTTACGGATGAGAATTTTTTTACAATTGAGCAACATTTTAACAAACAAAATGACCGTATTTATGCTCAAAGCTCTAAGAAAGCTTCTCAATTAGTCGACAGAGTGCAACGTGGGCACTATCCGACTTCAGTGATGGTTTGGTGGGGTATTAGCTATGAAGGAGTGACTGAGCCATAGTTTTGTGAAAAAGGTATCAAAACATCGGCACAAGTATATCAAGATACCATTCTTGAGAAGGTAGTGGATAATCAAGAATGGTCCTTCCAGCAAGACTCGGCACAAGGTCATAAAGCTCGGTCTACGCAGTCTTGGTTGGAAACGAACGTTTCGGACTTCATCAGAGCTGAAGACTGGCCGTCGTCTAGTCCCGATCTTAATCCGCTAGATTATGATTTATGGTCAGTTTTAGAGAGTACAGCTTGCTCTAAACGCCATGATAATTTGGAATCCCTAAAACAATCCGTACGATTGGCAGTGAAAAATTTTCCCATGGAAAGAGTGCGTGTTTCTATTGATAACTGGCCTAAACGTTTAAAGGACTGTATTGCAGCCATAGGAGACCACTTCGAATAAGCTTTTTATACTTTAAATTGTTTTTTATTTATGTATTAAACTAACGCACTGTAAAAGTAATAAATGTTATTTGCAATAGAATTTTTTTTTCCTTTGTCTCAGTATTTATGGCAAGACTAGGTATTTACCCCATTGCTCACCGTACACTGCTCTAGATAAATAGAACAAGGCGCGACATGGTAATTGGTGGCAACATCCAGTCACCGTCCTCGCCGAACCCGTCGAGTGCGACTAAGGGGATCGACGAGTAAATTAACCAATAGACACAGCCCACTGAGTTTGTCGCCGGATCTTCTCAGTGGGTCGCGTTTCCGATCCGGTAGTAGATTCTGCGCAGCACTGCTTTTACTAGAGCCAGTGTTAGCAACACTCCGGTTTGAACCCCGTGAGCTCACCTACACGTCAAGGAAAAGCTGAAATAGCCTCTCAAGGCTATCAGCATAGGTAGGGAAAAAAGGTGGTAACATTATTTATTCGATTTATATAGTACAACCAATGTTCGTGCTAGAAATAGCCGGGATGGGGGCACTTTTTGTCCTACCTATGAGCTGGCAGCCTAAGGGGCTATTGAAGATTCTCGCGGACAGGTATGTGAGCTCACGGGCTCAGACTGAGAGAATTTGCTGACACTAGCCTTAGCAAGAGCAGTGGTTCGCAGAATCTACCGCTGGATCAGAATCGCGAGCCACAGATAAGATCCGGCGAGAGACTCAGTGGGTTGTGTCTATGGAATGGCGGCACTTACACGTGTAGGCTTGCAATGCATACGACAACCAGCTGTTACTGTTTTTTTATTCCACGGGGACACTTGCTAAGTGCGTGTTTCTTGTTTTAGCGTAGTCGCAACGTTTGATACAATTAAACTTGCATCTTATCCTATTACGCCACGACAACTTGTAATGACAGCTTGTGATTGATTCGTGATTATCAATGATTTCCCCAGGCGTGTAACAATCATCGTCCGAGCTGGAGCAGTGAACCTGACCCGCCCCGGCTTGCTCTTCGAGACCACTAAGTACATAAATCATCCTGAGTACAGCGAAAATTTGAACGTAGTGCAGCCTCATGATATTGGTCTAATAGACTTTGGCAGAAAAATAGAGTTTAATGGTTGGTATTTAATTTAGTTATTTCATCATCATAATCATCAGCCCACAGTCGTCCGCAGCTGGACATAGTCCCAATCCACACCACTGGGCTCGGTCTTCGCTTCCTCATCCACCGCTTGCTGACCACCATTCGGAGGTCATCGCACCACCGAGCCAGAAAGAGTCCCATGTTACTTTTCTTATTTAGTTATTTGGTCGGAGGATGATGATTATGAGAATGAGCATGACGTTAAACCTAGTTTTATCCTTCATTTCTATGTACTGACTGGTTCGTACTTGACACAGCTGTATAGCTTCTTAATATTGAAAATGGGGAACCGCACTTTGCGCCTTTGTTGGGATAACTCCAATACCTTATGTTTGAAGCCGGTCTTAAGCACTCTGAAGCGGGCTGCGTTTTGATAAATGATTTCTTTTCTCAGATTACATTCAGCCAATCAGACTGCAGAGATCCGCGGATAAGAATCGTAATTACGACAATGTCAGACTTGTCGCCAGCGGATGGGGCCGTACCTGGACCGGAGGTAAGCATCTTCCCTTCTAATTGTGAAAATTGTGTATTTTGTTTATCGGTTTATACAAACACTACTGGCTGTATATTGGGCATATTGTGCACCTTTTGGCTAAGTGGTTTGGTGCCAACATCCTGTCTCCTTCTACCACGAAACCGTTGCGGGTAACGTCTTATAGGTGGAATCGCCGCTTTACAACACAATAGAGGCTTCAACCTTGTGCTTCAAGAGGGTGGCATTCTCTTTGTTATCAGGATGGACCTATGGTGATAAAAAATGAGTCGTAGAAGTTAATTCGAGTATGTGAGACCATAGACGCTATGATCATAAAGTTCAATAATTGACGTTTACTTAAAACTTGGAAACCCCTATTTGCGAACAGTAAATTTGTGTAAAAGCTATTAGACCTCAAGGTATCGTTTTTGATGGGTCTAATCGGGGACAAGCCACATAAGATCACCTGGCCCTCACACATTGTTTGCTCGATGTAGTATTTTAGATTTGTATTTTCTCAGTAGTGTGCTTAGTGTGAGTTTTTTCAACGCTCTCGATAGCGTAAAAGTTAACTCAAATTGGTATGTAGTTGGAACATTTACCTACTGTTCTAACTGCATACAAATTTGAGTTAACTTTTACGCTATCGAGAGCGTTGAAAAAACTCACACTAAGCACACAGTATATCGTTTGCACAGGCTCATCGCCGGAGAACTTGAACTGGGTGTTCTTGAACGGAATATCGAATCTGCGTTGTATGGTGGCCTACAACTTCAGTCCGACCATTCAGCCCTCCACCATTTGCACGCTTGGCTACAACGACACTACGCAGTCCACTTGTCAGGTACGATCTCACGTATTCTTCTGTAGTAGAGCAGACAGACTCACGTCATCTGTTATGACGTCATTTCAATATACAACTGTTTTACTGGTGGTAGGACCTCTTGTGAATCCACGCGGGTAGGTACCTACACCCTGCCTTTTTCTGCCGTGAAGCAGTAATGCGTTTCGGTTCAAAGGGTGGGGCAGCCTTTGTAACTATACTTGAGACCTTAGAACTTATATCTCAAGGTGGGTGGCGGATTTACGTTGTAGATCTGTATGGGCTCCAGTAACCACTTAACACCAGGTGGGATGTGAGCTCGTCCACCCATCTAAGTAATAAAAAAATATATATTCGTACAGAACGCGTTATATGGGGTCATACAATACCGTTATACTAGAGTGATTCCTACAGCGCTATTACTATTAATACTATATAAAATTCATGAGTACGATAATAAAAATCCTTGATGATGGCTGTCAAATAACATAGGAACCCCCTACTCTGACCGGGTTCTCACCCCGGACGGAGATCGGACATCGGGTGTAAGAGTGCAGGGTAGTCACTTAGTGAGGTAGGGCCCTAAATGTCCTTGGGCACGCGGTCTGCTCCCAACATCTGCAGGTCAAGTCCCACATACCCCGCGCGCCCTCTAGGCGCGGGGCCCTAGTTCAAACCCCGGCCCGAAAAAAAAAATTTAAAAAGAAAAGATTTCTTTATATGGACGCGGATATAATTGAAAAGTAATAATAAAATGAAATTATTAAAAAAATAAAGTTAATTTTTCTTATAACGCCTAATGCTGTGAAAGACTGATCAAAATGATGAATTGAATGAATTATTTCCTATTCGTTTTTTTATTAAATAGGGTGACAGCGGTGGTCCTCTGACAGTGATCGATGAAGACGGCCAAATCACACAAGTAGGAGTCACTTCGTTCGTGTCCAGCGAAGGCTGCCACGTGGATATACCTTCAGGTAAAGCATTTATTTATCTTAACCAGCGTTCGTCACTAGTCGATTACTAGACCAAGAATCACCACCGCCCCAATATTTTTGACAACTTCTTCACATACAGTGAGCTGTTAGTGTATTCGTAACGTTCGCCTTCGTCGCAAGCGACGGGTTCGACGAGAACGGTGACCGGTGTTGCAGCGTCAGCGGATCGGGAGGATCCAAAATTACATGTTTAGGGTGACGTCGACTGTTTACCATTCGGTCCGTAGGATCGGGAATGTAGTTACCGGCGGCCAATATTATAGATAAATAATATGAAAGACAAACAATATTAATCTACTCTCAATTTGATCACAGCCTTTAAACAATAGGTAACAAAAGTTTGACAATTGACAATAAACAAAGAGCACATTTATATGTATATGTTGTGTCAAATATATGGTAGTGTGTGTAATGTTTTTTTAATGATTTAATGTATTTTTATGCATAATTTAAAAAAATATTAGCATTCTGCAGACCTTCTCTATATTCTCTATTAGTGTGGGAAATTCCATATTCCTCCGACCGCGCAATTTTCGTAAAAAGGGGTACAAAGTTTTTGCTTCGCGTATTAATATAAGTAGTCAGGTCATAAGTATTGTCACATAGTAAAAACTTTTCTTTTAGAAAACTGGCCACAAAAAAGTTTATTGAATTCGAATTTCGAATTGTTCATGAAAATAAAAATGTATACTTTTAGAATTTTACTCATTTTTAAATATGGAGTGGACGCTTAAAGAAGACCGTGTTGCAGTTATTGCGTTGCATCGTTGCGGTTACGCGCCAATTCAAATTTTTAACATACTGTAAATTTTTAATATAACCAAAAGATTCGTTTATCGTACCGTCAAACGACACAATGAAGACTCTAGTGTAGATGACAGGTCAAGAAGTGGTCGCCCTCGGTCTGTTAGGACTCCAGCAGTGATAAAAGCTGTGAAGGCGCGAATTCAAAGAAATCCCAAACGTAATCAGAAACTGTTGGCCCTTCAGATGGGGTTAAGCAGAACCTCGGTGAAAAGGGTGTTAAATAAAGACTTAGGGCTTCGGTCATATCGAAGAAAAACAGGACATCGTTTGAATGCTCGTCTAATGGACCTGAGACTGAAGAGATGCCGCGCTTTGTTGAAGCGGTACGCGGGAAAAAAATATCGGGAAATTCTTTTTTCGGATGAAAAAATTTTACCGTAGAAGAGAGCTACAACAAACAAAATGATAAGGTGTACGCACACAGTAGTGAAGAAGCGAGCAACCGTATTCCGCGTGTCCAACGAGGTCATTTTCCATCCTCGCTCATAGTATGGTTGGGAGTTTCTTATTGGGGCTTAACAGAGGTACATTTTTGTGAGAAAGGTGTAAAAACGAATGCAGTTTTGTATCAAAATACAGTCCTGACGAACCTTGTGGAACCTGTTTCTCATACCATGTTCAATAACAATAACAGGCACTGGGTATTCCTACAAGATTCGGCGCCAGCTCATAGAGCGAAGAGCACACAAGAGTGGCTGGCGGCGCGTGAAATCGACTTCATCCGGCACGAAGACTGGCCCTCCTCCAGTCCAGATTTGAATCCGTTAGATTACAAGATATGGCAACACTTGGAGGAAAAGGCGTGCTCAAAGCCTCATCCCAATTTGGAGTCACTCAAGACATCCTTGATTAAGGCAGCCGCCGATATTGACATGGACCTCGTTCGTGCTGCGATAGACGACTGGCCGCGCAGATTGAAGGCCTGTATTGAAAATCACGGAGGTCATTTTGAATAAACTTTAGTGTCATAAGAATCTATGTTTTGTTAAGTTCATTTTGGTATATGAATGGTTACATAATGAATAAACTTGTTTCAATTATTTTACATTAAACATGTGACAGAATTTATGACCTGACTAGGTATAGTTTTCCGGTAGTTGTTCGTCATTTTAAGAATTGTGAGATTAATTTTAATGAACATATAAAGAATTTAAAGATTTTCTAACATTTTGAAATGGGCTTAATGAGAGTTTAAATCAAACTTTAGTTAATAGGATCCGATGTAAAATAAATGAAATTAATAAGAAGTTTGTATGGACATCAGGCAGAAGAAAGTGGAATCGAAACTCTATCCCATTACAAAATAATCTACAGTGTCAGTCTCTACATGAACAATTACACGTAATTCCCAAAGGGGGGAAGATGTAAAGAAAAACCTTTATTATATATACTCTTTAGTTTTTTAAAAGGATTTTCCTTCAGTTTCATTCAGTACCATGGAGTGAAGTCTGTCATTCAGTAAAAAGAGAGCTCAGTTTTGCACAGTTTATTAATACTGTTTAATAAGGGCTTTAAATGTTGTTTTCTTATTACCTACTAGCGACCCGCCCTCGCTTCGCTTCGGAAACTGTAATTTATTATTGATTTCTCCACTATTTAATGGATGTCATTATACATATAAACCTTCCTCTTCAATCACTCTATCTATTAAAAAAACCGCATCAAAATCCGTTGCGTAGTTTTAAAGATTTAAGCATACATAGGGACAGAGAAAGCGATTTTGTTTTATACTATGTAGTGATATCACAGAAAACACATTTAAATTACTTAACTCTTTTATTGTTTATTCATTCTGAAATACTCCATATCTATTAATTTAATGGTAGTGTTATTAAACTATATGTTTGGTTTATCAGGTTTTATCCGGCCCGGGCACTACCTCGACTGGTTTAAGACGGTCACCGGTTTAGATTTCGATTGGACACCGAGCACACCAGAAGCACCCGAGACAACGGAAGCGCCTGGTACAACAGAAGCACCCGACACGTCAACGGAGACCGACACTTCGAACCTGCTTTTTTAATATTAATATTCATAAACCATTTGACTTTTTGATGAATGTTGAACAATTTTTTTAGTACAATTTTAGTGGAATATAAATTATAATTCGATTTTTGTGAATTTTAATGTTGAATAAGTATTTGTTTATATCAACAATCATTCGCTTTTCCCCCATAGACGCTTTATAGACGTTGCGTTGTGGTCTGTTTGTCTGTACGCGTGATCATTAAACATTTTAGGGGGGAGCTTTTTAGGGGGAACGCGAGAAGCGAACTTGGTTACTTGTTTTGGTTTATCAATGTAGTGTTTCTTCAAGTTTAAACGTGTAACAATGGCGCTGTAGGGTGCGGTGTGAGTTTGTTAGTTAAAGATAATGTTGCTTAAAAATGTTTATTGTTAAAATATAGAGAAAATAAATTAAATGTTAATATTATGAATGCGCCCGGGTGACGCGGTTGTTGATCGTGCACTGACGATTTGTGGAAATGAAGTTAACGCGTCACGCGAATTATGCTGACAAAGGTGTTCGGTAATATATCACCGAACAGGCGCCTTATTAACTGTTTCGCGTCTATGAAAGTACATATCGACGCTTGAAAGGCAAACGTGACTAAGCGACAATGCGTGAACTTTACAGTAGACTAATTTAAACTTGAAATCCTGAAAACATAATTTATTTTAACGAATCTAGCTGTAGTAGAATCTAGCTAGTAGCTGTAGGATTGAAATGATTTTAATAGACCTAAAAATATATATTTTTTCGCATAGAATATGGGTTATTGCCTATCATTTATGTACAAAGCAGTTATTGTCGCTTAGTCATGTTTGCCTTTCAAGCATCGATATGATACCACACCACCACAAGTGCACAATAAATTATCCATTTTATTTTATTTTATTTTTATTTTTATTTATTTATTTGAGAAACGAACAGTACAATACACACATATAATATTTTAAAAAATAGCTAAAACAATAATCAAATATGTTTCCACAATCAAAATCACATAAAATATACTTAGGTAGAAAGTGAACAGAGAAGAGAAATTTAGAACTGTAAGTTACAAAAAAAAACAAAAGCAACACAATACGCACATATTATTTTGTACATCAACTTACACTATAAATTATAATATTCTTTTTTTTTTTTTTTTTATTGCTTAGATGGATGGACGAGCTCACAGCCCACCTGGTGTTAGGTGGTTACTGGAGCCCATAGACATCTACAACGTAAATGCGCCACCCACCTCGAGATATAAGTTCTAAGATCTCAGTATAGTTACAACGGCTACCCCACCCTTCGAACCAAAACGCATTACTGCTTCACGGCAGAAATAGGCAGGGCGGTGGTACCTACCCTTGGGGACTCACAAGAGGTTCTACCACCAGTGATTACGCAAATTATAATTTTGCGGGTTTGATTTTTATTACACGATGTTATTCCTTCACCGTGGAAGTCAATCGTGAACATTTGTTGAGTACGTATTTCATTAGAAAAATTGGTACCCGCCTGCGGGATTCGAACACCGGTGCATCGCTACATACGAATGCACCGGACTTCTTATCCTTTAGGCCACAACGACTTATTACTTACTTACTTACTCATATCTGTTTAATCCTAGACTGAATACCTTGCTAGGCAAGTACCGTATCCATCCCCGACTGGGGATCGATTGGTTTGTCCAGATCCAATTTGTGTGGCATGAAAGTAACCGCCTACACTGAAATTACGGAGCCGGGAGCCAGCGCTTCACATATGGTGAGTAAATAAAGTAAAATCGCTGGACATGACGTGTGGCATCTAGAATTTTTCCCCAAACAGATGTAAGTTTTGTTGTAAAATAACTATAATATAAAATTTATCATGTTAAAATTAGACAATTAGAAAATGAAACAAAGCCGCTGGTCGTAACTTCTCGGGATCTTCCAAAAAGTCCACTAATAAAACCTCAGTAAATGACCACCATTTTACTGAGATTATATTTCATCCTATATCATCTCATCTCATTTCATTTCATCCTAGTTTATTAATGTCTCAAATTAATCATCAATAAGAATATAAATTAAAATAAAACTTGACCTAAAGGCCTTAGTTAACAGGTCATAAAATCCCTCAAAAAAAAAAAACAATAGTGGGGACGAGACATAATAAAAAAGGCGGTAGTGAGAAAAACAAGAAACAAAGCGGTGTATTCTGTAGTGAACACATACCTAGAGATTGTGCAAGTGAAATTACAAATAAAGCAATACAGAAACAAGTGGACTATAATTATTGCAATCTGTTTATTTATTCCCTGGCTGGTGGATGCGAAGCTTACACAGATCAGTGAAGTCTCGGTAAATTCCCACCGATTTCCTAGAATATTATTTATTTTATTTTCTTCTCATTCCAACTCATCTCGTTTCAATCTCTTTCAGCATTCGATGTTGTAAATTTAATACGATAGTAATAAATAAATTGTAAATAACAATTATAATATTATAAGCTTAA